>NC_090265.1:1327895213-1328220213 GCF_040414725.1 Anabrus simplex | reverse complement strand
ATTGGACTGCTAAGTAACCCACTTTATCTTCCAGCTGTACCGGTACAAACCATCAGCTCTAATGGGTACTCTGCTATTAGAATGTTGCATGTCAGTCGATATCCCTTGGACAGGAAATTACTGCTTCGTAAGTGATAATAGATTATCTGAATACATTTGGTTTTGACAGATACTGACATCTTAATAGCCCATTATCCTCTGATACTCATCGTTATAAACAATTATTGCATTGTAGTATTGGCAGTATGGGTAATTCTCAATGGTGTCGACAAAAAATTAAGTACTTGTTCCACCAATCAGTGAAATGACTCATCACCCGAAGTAACTAGTCCAAGTCCTTTTAAGGGCGTTGGGTAACAGGGATGGTAGGCTAGTGATGCACAATTTATATTCTTCAGATTGTGTACCAGAGATCTGCATTTATTTCTAAACTCATCCGAAATAGAGGGTGCTGCGTTTGGAAAACTCTCTATTTTTTCTTTGTCTAGTCTGAACTTCAATTAATCATAAATTTCAAGATAGACATAGATTTTTTAAGGTTTCCGGGTATAATTTTTCGTGAATAACTAAAATACTCAATATGTCACTGATACCATTGGCCTTTAACCCGATGGAAGCTAGTTTAAATCCCACGTTTCAGAAATTGACCCAGAGTATGAAAAAGAGAATTTCGACTCCTAGAGCATAATAAAACCGGTGATGCGAATGAAGAGCCATAAAATGAAAGACTCCCAGGGCCTCACGAACCTAACTTCATTCGGATCCAAAAACACAAATTTCAATATAAATTTTTACACTATAAACATGTATGTATGTATGTTTAGTCCTCGGCCCGCAGGCTGGTTGGATCCTCAAAAGCTCCGCCATCAGCTGTCATAGATGACCTAGGCATCACTGAAGAGGCATACTAGGGAATGAGGAGTGAGGTAGTTTCCCGTTGCTTTCCTCACCGAGCCAGAAGTTGCTATTACATATCAGTCTGCCAAGCCCACTGAAATGCATGCATCAACCGACACCATGAACAATATTTTCACACCATTCATAGCAGGGACTGGTTGCAGAAGGAATGACATTACTAGCATCACTCATACCTCAGTCACTTTCATTTTGTCAAAGCCAAGGATAAAGCTGAGACAGATCAATGAAAGTAACAAAATTGCTCTAGCTCATACCAGAAGACACAGTGCACAGTAAACACTAGGTCCCGCCAGCAACGGCACACTATAAACATAAACACTATTATACAATCACATGTTTCGTTCTACAAGAGCATCCTCAGAACCTAACAAAACAAATCACTTAAATCATGCATATATGCGTACAATATTGTTTATTTTGCGTAAACTTGTCAAAGTTAGAGAGTTAAGTGATAATATGAGCAACTGTTAACAAATAGTGATTCCATACGTATTCAACTTTCACTGTATAAACATAATGAAAAACTTCTGTATTTATCTAGACTGCTAAAGCGTAGTCCGTTGTCTCCAACGGAACATACTATTTCACTGAGTAGTTCCGCAGGCGTTCGCTAGATTACAAGTTGTAGGTTAGGGTTGTCTGACAGACGAAATATCTTGTTTATAATATTACTTAAATATCGGTAGGTTTGTTGACAGAATACTTACAAAGACGGGATATTACAAAGAGTCTACCTACCGCAGAGGTTAGTCCTATATTACTGCAGGCAATAGACAGGGTATTTCAAATAACAGTTCAACTGTTCCAGCTATCGTGAAGGTAATAATTTCTTTAAATAACGCGATACTGTTGTAAATTTTGTTTAAAGAAATAATTTCAACAGAATATACAGTATTTCACTGGCGAAATAGTTAACAGTCGTTGTATTCTTATCGATTATTGTCGCTCTTAGTATTCAAATATTGCACTGTTGGGTACAGTCGTGAACAAAGGGTTTAGTGAAGTCAAGAAATTACAAATAAAACTCAGCTGATTCTTGTATTCCGATCAGTTGTAGTTCTAAGTATTTACTTCAAGTGTCCGCAATTTAGCCGGCCCCGTGGTGTAGGGGTAGCGTGCTTGCCCCTTACCCGGAGGCCCCGGGTTCGATTCCCGGCCGGGTCATGGATTTTTACCTGGACCTGAGGGCTGGTTCGAGGTCCACTCAGCCTACGTGATTAGAATTGAGGAGCTATCTGACGGTGAGATAGCGGCCCCGATCTAGAAAACCAAGAATAACGGCCGAGAGGATCCGTCGTGTTGACCACACGACACCTCGTAATCTGCAGGCCTTCGGGCTGAGCAGCGGTCGCTTGGTAGGCTAAGGCCCTTCAAGGGCTCTAGTGCCATGGGGTTTGTTTTTCGTTTGTTTGCCTGTAATTTATACTTCGCACCCTGGATATTTCAGTTTTTAAGAGCGGTTAGCTAATAATAATCAAATTCCTATATCCCAATAATTGCAATTCAAGTCCCTGGTGTAGTTTTGATAGAAGTATTTTTGAGAAATTATTGTAAAAAACTCTTATTTTTCAACATTTAAGGACACTTTCATTCTCCGTCCCGCGGAGTAGGGAAAATAAAGTAATCCATCAGCTGTAATAATCGCATAAACACATTTCAGTTGGGAATTGTAGTGTAGATACGGTTTATTAGATAGTAACATCTTGCCTGTTACATTCGTATTTTTCTTTGTGTAGGGTAACCCTTTCGATACTTTAGCAGTTAAACAAACAGCGGTTTTCATTTCTATAGAGCATAGTAGGATAAAATAGTAATAATAATAATCTGTCTACGCATTTAACTTTGTTGGTAATCCTTGAGTAGTTCTTGCGAATTTCAAATTTAATTGCAATTTTCAGCTCTGTGCTTAGTAATAACCTATTGTAATTAGGATACGTCTGAACGTAGTTTTAAAATTAGTGTAGTGTATTGTAGTAACTTATTCGAAGTTAGCGTGCAGAAACTCTCGTACTATAATTCTGTTGTAATTACGATAGGCTTACCTACAGTTTAGAATTGTGTAATTCTTGTGTATTCCTTTCGGTATTAATTAATTAACGGCAGTTTTCATCCTGTTAGGGTGTTGTAGGGTAAAAATATAGTACGACTAAATAGTATTGTAGTGTAGTAGTATATTAATTATCAATCAATCAATACAATCAATCAATACTGATCTGCATTTAGGTCAGTCGCCCAGGTGGCAGAAGTTATCTGATTGTCGTGTGATCTCTGTGTACTAACCTAGACAATATTTCTTTCCTTTCATTTTTTGTGCACAGAATAAGTTATTGTATTTTTACTTTAATTTTCATTACTCCGTAAATAATGGCTAAGGAGGGAAAGTGTAGGACCTGTAGGTGTGGCCAGGCGTTAAGAAGTATAAGGGAAGAATTGAATAGTTTGAGGGAGATAATTAGGATTCTCTCAGAGGACAGGAAGGAAAGTAGGCCGCTCTCAAACAATGTACAGGATACAGTAGGTGTAAAGGAGGGATGGGAAGGAAAGGGGGGGGGGGGAATTAGAAGACAGATGACCTAATGTTTTATGGGAAGGATATTGCAGGCTAATGGCTCCATTCAGGATCAGAATTTAGGACAGGTGTCTGTAAGAAATCAATACGAGTCACTGCAGGTAGAACAACAGAGGGAAGATGAGGAACAGGGAACTGTCGCTGAGAAGTGTGGAAGTAGGAGGAAAGGAAAAGGTAGGAAAGGCAAATATAGAATAGAGGATAGGAAAAGACAGGTGGAACAGGGCCATGTGTGGAAAGAAAGGGAGGAGAAAGTAGCTTCAGCAGCCGTCAGGAAAGATAGGGCTGACCAGGAGGGGAGGGGATTAAATGAGGTGGGTATGGTTGAAGCTCTGGTCATGGAAGATTCTATTATTAGACCTGTGGGAAAAGTGTGTAAAGGAAAGGGAACCAAGGTAGAGTGTTATCCAGGAATTGGGTTAAGGCAGATGTTGAGGAAAGTAGAAGAGAAGGAGGAGGGGAAGAGGGAAAGGAGAAGGTGGTAGTGTTTCACGTTGGTACCAACAACGTAAGGCAAGCAGGTATAAGTACCAACATAGTTGGGGATGTAAATGCAGCGCGGGTGAAGTTTAAGGAAGCGACACCGAGCTCGATAGCTGCAGTCGCTTAAGTGCGGCCAGTATCCAGTATTCGGGATATAGTGGGTTCGAACCCCACTGTCGGCAGCCCTGAAGATGGTTTTCCGTTGTTTCCCATTTTCACACCAGGCAAATGCTGGGCCTGTACCTTAATTAAGGCCACGGCCACTTCCTTCTCACTCCTAGCCCATCCATGTCCCATCATCGCCATAAGACTTATCTGTGTCGGCGCGACGTAAAGCAACTTGCAACGACATAAGGAAGCGGAGACGGTTACCAGTAGAATACTCTGTAGGAGAGATACAGATTGGAAGGTGATTGGGGATTTAAATGAGACTATGGAGTGGTTATGTGGGAAACTGGGAGTGAGGTTTCTATATCCTAATGGGAAGGCGTTCAGATGGCCTTCACTTAAACCGCAGTGGTACGTACAAGTTAGGAAATGTGTTTAGAAGGGTTATAGTGAGGTACATTCAGGGAAACGGGGTGGTCTAGGGAGCTCTGATAAGGGTACAGGGTTCTGGAAGTCAAGAAGGGATGACATAAAAATGTTAGTCTTGAACTGTAGAAGTATTATAAAGAAGGGAATAGAATTAATTTAATAGATACATACTTACCAGATATTTTAATAGGAGTCGAATCATGGCTAAGAAATGATATAATGGATGCAGAAATTTTCTCACGGAACTGGAGTGTGTATCGTAGAGATAGGGTAGGAATGGTATCAGGGGGAGTATTCATTCAGGTGAAAGAAGAATTTGTAAGCTACGAAAGCTTAAAGATGACAAACATGAAATTCTAGGTGTATGGCTCATCTCTAAAGATAATGGAAACTTGGTGTCTTTGGGGTGTACAGAACGGAAAATGTAGCGCTGACGCTGATTCGGAATTATTTGATAAGGTAATCAGCTATGTGGGAGACGATATGGGAAGGAACGTGATTGTATCGTGTGATGTCAATTAACCAAATATCAAGTGGGAAGGTAATAAAAATGACAGGGAGCATGGCCAACAAATGGCAAGTAAGTTAATATGGGAAGACAGCTGATTCATAAAGTGTAAGAACCAACCAGAGGGAAGAATATTCTGGACGTGGTGCTGGAAAAACCTGATGACCTCTGTAGAGAAACGGAAATAATAGATGGTAGTAGTGATCTAGAAGCTGTTTTCGTCTGAGTTAAAAAAAATAATGTGATAGAAAGGAAGGTTTTAAAAGTAGGACTATTAGGCAGTACCATATGGCTGAAAAAACAGGCATGAGGGAGTTTAAAAAAGTAAATGTGATCGGTGGAAAACGGTAAATCAAAATTTAAACAGACTCTGGGATGGGCTTAAGCAATTGTTGAAGAATGTGAAAATATGTTTGGATCTTTAAAGGTAAGGAATGGTAAAGACGCACTATATTATAACAGAGAAGTAAAGCGACTAAGAAGGAGGTGCAGGTTGAAAAGAAAGAGAGTTAGAAATGGCTGTGGAAGTAAGGAGAATTTGAAGGAACTTACTAGGAAATTGAATCTAGCAAAGAAGTCAGCTAAGGGTAACATGACGGCAAGCATAATTGGCAGTCATACAAATTTTAGTGAACATGGAAGGGTATATACAGATATTTTAAGGCATAAACAGGTTCTAAGAAGGACATTCCAGGAATAAGTAATGAACAAGGGGAGTGTGTATGCGAGGACTTTCAAAAGACAGAAGTATTCAGTCAGCAGTATGTAAAGATTGTTAGTTACAAGGATAATGTCCGGATAGAGGAGGTGACTAATACTAAAGAAGTATTAAAAGTTTACCTATGATGACAATAACATCTATATAAATAAAATTGTTTCTGTTTGTCTGTTTGTCTGTCTGTTTGTCTGTTCCACCATCACGTCGAAACGGCTGGATAGATCTCAACCAAACTTCATATTTAGAGTATACTGACCCCGGGGAAGGTTTCGATATGCATATCATTTTAAAATCTTTGAAAAGACGGGGGTTTTATAGGAAAAACGGTTTTCCTCCATTTTCTCTTATACTATTATAGGCAAAATATCGAATTTGTCGTATAAGGACGAGACAAAGCTCAATTTAATCCTCTTGACGCAAAGAACAAAACTCGGTAAGCCCTACGGGCCCGAAAACCATGTTTTAAGGCCCTAAAACCAACCGTTACGGAGATATTGGCACCACACTACCCCTGCTCTAGGAATCGGATAAAGAAATGAACTGCCGTAACCATGGCAACGTCAGCTCCAGGATTCTAGAGCAGTGAGATTATGCATGTACGTTTGGGCATAGCTGTCAACCAAAATAGGTACAAATAAGACTTAATATCTGGGAAAAAAATATACTGTTGTGTAAGGGACTCATAGGACTCCTTTGGGCGGGGATGGAAAGGGGGTGAAGAACGAGTGTAAAAATCTATATAAATAAAATTGTTTCTGTTTGTCTGTCTGTTTGTCTGTTCCACCATCACGTCGAAACGGCTGGATAGATCTCAACCAAACTTCATATTTAGGGTATACTCATCCCGGAGAAGGTTTTGATATGCATATCATTTTAAAATCCTTGAATAGACAGGGGGTTTATAGGAAAACCAGAATGGTTTTTCCACCATCACGTCGAAACGGCTGGATAGATCTCAACCAAACTTCATATTTAGAGGATACTCATCGCGGGGAAGTTTTCCATATGCATATCATTTTAAAATATTTGAATATATGGGGGGTTTATAGGAAAATCAGAATGGTTTTTCCACCATCACGTCGAAACGGCTGGATGGATCTCAACCAAACATTGTATTTAGAGTATACTAATCCCGGGGAAGGTTTAGATATGCATATCATTTTAAAATCCTTGAATAGACGGGGGGTTTATAGGAAAACCAGAGTGGTTTTCCCACCATCACGTCGAAACGGCTGGATAGATCTCAGCCAAACTTCATATTTAGAGTATACTCATCCCAGGAAAGGTTCCGATATGCATATAATTTTAAAATCTTTGAATAGACGGGGTGTTTATAGGAAAACCACAGTGGTTTTCCTCTACTCTTATACTATTGATTTTCTGTAAACTTCGTTTACCGTACGTGAAACGTCTCTTCATTATAAACAACTTTCGTTATGTTCATAATTTACCTTACTCTTCACATGACGGAGAAATTTACAATTTTCTGCTGGTATCATGCTCTGCATTTAGTGACCGACAGACCGACAACGAACCTACAGGTTACCATGGCAACGTCTCTGACTGCATGCCAGTAGGGAAGTAACGTATTGCCATTTTCCTCATCATGCTTTTAAATTCGTGGTTGTTCCTTGGGTAGATGGCAAGAGAGGCATCAATCGGCTCATCTGCGGGATATTGGCGGAATATCGTTGGAGGTTATAACCGCCCTCGAATAGATTAAGTAATAACACCATTAGTCATCTTCATATTTGTTTACCTAAGAATCACTGAACCTAAATTTCTCCTCTGTTAGCGCTTTATTATATCCATAACTCACGGCATTTATTTATTTGTCGTTATCCGGCTGTCCTCAGTTATAATCCATTTTCTATTAGTTTCAACATTCTTAACTGTATTATTTTCTTCCTTAATTACGCCGTATGTACGTGAATGCTAGAAACTACTGGATGCATTTCCACCAAGATTCGTATTTAGAATACACCTGTCCTTGATAGGTTTCAGGGCAAATATTGTTTCTAAATCCCTGAACTAACTGGGGGTTTATACGAAACCGAAACAGTGATTTTGCACTTCCAAAAAATATACACAACAAAAGTTTATGGAAGTCTACCTACCTTGGTAGAAATTAATGTCTAAATCTTTTTTTCTCATGTGCATCATTTCGATACGAGGATCAATAAGGGAGATATCATTAAAGGACCGTTTTTCTGTACAAGTCCCATCGGACTTAACTCACGAGCGGGTGCGTGTAAAGCGTATTCCTTACAACTTGAAAACTACTGAAGACATTCGAAACAAAATTTATATTTAGCATCCACCTGTCCAAAGGTAGGTTTTAAACGTAAATAACATTTCATGTTCCGGAATGGACTGGCGGTTTATAAGGAACCGAAATGGTGATTTTACTCTTCCACAATATATACAGAACAAGACCAACCTGACTGGAAATCGACCAAACCTGATGGAATTCCACCTCTAAACCTTTTTTTTCATGTGCATTTTTTCGTCAGGAGGATTAATAAGGGAGATATCATGAATGGTCACTTTTGCAGGTTAAGTCCAGCGGACATAGCCCAAAAGGTGTTTTACATGGAGCAGATTCCTTATCTATATAAATCAAATCGTAACGACTGTGTACCTCTACACTGACTATTTTGGCGAAATTTTCGTACAGCTTTCCGTTTAAGGGGTAATAATAACAATCTCCATAATTTTTGATTTCCTGAAAGTCCTAATTTTTACCCGCCTCGCCCAAAATCTACATTGTGGCATAATCTGCCAGAAGAATAAGAAGATAATTGAAATTTGACAAAATTATACGTTTTAGCCTGTAACGAATGAAAAATCCCATATCATTAAATTTTTCATTTTTTATCCCCGAAGAATATCGAAATATGCAGGCAATTTTAATGATGGTGCAGACCTTCGGAAATTCCTATCACGTAACGGATTGCACAATCTCCGTTCAATTTGGAATGATCTACAACCTTGGTCTTATGACTTTATGCCGTATCTGTATCCCTTTTACGTTTGATTTTTCTCTATTAATCGATGTTAAGTCAATTTGGAATTTTCACATGCATTATTCATACTTTCAATTACTTATATGAAATACAGAATCATCAAACTCTTCACGAAAATTGGCCCACTCAGTAGCCATATGTGAGCCAAATGCTACGTATGTAGCTGTCACATTATTATCCGAAAAGTAATGTAATGTGAGATGATCTTACAAAACCTTTACCCTGTTCCACGTTTCTAAATCTGACCCAAGAATAGATGACATATCATTGGACCAGCCATTTAGGCCACTAAATCCGGCGTGTCTTATGGTATAATCCTTTGTCGATATGACGTACGTTTAGTAGCAGTTAATCTGTAAATGAAGGTCTTCAATATTGTAAACACGCATATACTTTCGTATGTCGATCTATATATATTCACTGATGTCGATTTAGCGATCGAGAAAGGGTCGGTCTGCTATTGTAATCAGTACTCCCCACACCGACTTTGACTGGCAGTAGGAAAGGGTTCCTTCTCCAACTCCTGTGTAACTGTCATTAGTAAGGAAGGCCTACAATTGTAATGAATAGTTCCCTTCTCGATTTGACTTGCAGAAGGTAAGTGAGCATGCAGTTTTGTTTAAAACTCCCCTACCCGATTGTGTTTGGCAGTAGGCAAGGGTGCCCGCCATTATAAAGAAATGTACTCATCTAAAATGTGACTGGCATTAGGCATAGTGGCCTGCTATTTTGATGGAAACTCACCAACTTGGTGTGACTGGCAGTACGCTGGCTGGCAGTAGGAAAAGGGGCCTGTCATTATAATGATAACTGCACAACTCAATTTCGAGTGATAGTAGGGTAATTGCCTGCCATTATAATAAAAAACTGTAATCTGTCTGGAGGTAGGAAAGGGGGGCTGCCATTTTAACGAAAACTCCCCAAATCGATTCTGTCCGCATAGTAGGCAATGGGGCCTGCAATTATAATGTAAACTTCCCAACCTGATTGTGAATGCCAGTAGGCAAGTGAGCCTGCCGTTATATCACAAATCCGTAACAAACACTTTACATTGGAAACGTACGGGGACCTCCCCATGCTCTTTCTCGGATAACGCTAAGAGACATGCAATTTTAAAACTATCTTATTTACTGCATGTACACTATTTACTTCGATATTCGAATACAATGTAGAATACCGTGGCGAAGCACGGGTACATTCGCTAGTTTATAATAAGATACAAAAGTTGAAAAATAGTATAAGGGATATAGTACCATACCTGAAGTACTTTTTTTTATCATTTTTCGCATGAAGGAGATGTAGCAAATGAATGGAGAGTTGCTATACTGCAGTAGTAGCCGCTGTGGATAAATGAAAGGGTGATAGACATAAAGCTGAAAATTACAGGCTAGTCAGTTTGACACGCATTGCATGTAAGCTTTGAGAAAGCATTCTTTCTAATTATATTAGACATGCTTGCGGAATGAATAACTGGTTCGATAGAATGCAGTTAGGGTTTAGGAAAGGTTATTCCACTAAAACTCAACTTGTAGGATTCCACCAAGGTATAGCAGATATCTTGGATTCAGGAAGTCAAATGGACTGTATCGCGATTGACCTATCTAAGGCATTTGATAGATAGATCATGAGGGATTACTGGCAAAAATGAGTGCAAATGGACTCGACAAAAGAGTGACTGAATGGATGGCTATATTTCTAGAAAATAGATGTCAGAGAATTATAGTCCATCTTCATAGTAAGCGTCTTTCTGTACGACCGATGGTGTGGCCTGGTCTCGAATGCGAGGAACTATGGAATCGTTCACACTGGTAGTGGGGGAATAACTTGATCATTTTCTCCAGCTGACACAATCGAGTTCAGGCAGGGGACGTAGCCCAGAGAGCTGATTGAAATAGTGTGAGAAGCTTGTCATGTGTTACTCTCCCTGCTCCAGGCGCGAAATGTTCCCGGGTGGGGGTGGTCATAATGCAATGGCTCATCGGTGGACATACACCACACTAACTCAAATGTGTAAGAATTGCTTAATATGATAAACTAGTGAAAATAAAGCAATACTGTACAGTTTACAAATCGAGCCTTACATTTCAATTGTCTACGTTATACCTTGTCAGTTAATTACACAGACCTTTGAGCTTAACATTCTAAAATTTCACTTTTATTCCAGTACGGAAATACTTCGTATCTTTCTTAGTAAATGTTGGTGACAACAAGAAATCAGAGGATAATACCTAAAGGAATTCATATCGGATGATGCGTTCGATACAATGTCAAATATATCTCAGTGTATAGCAAAAGAGAAACTCAATCTTTTGGGACTCCGTAGCCTTTAATTTATGCTTGTGCCATTTATTATTACACATTGTTACAAATGTCATCTGTTATATAAAAATGAAAGTTTTGAACCATTTAGTAGAAAATCATTTGAACATAAGACAGTGGCTTGCAACTGGCAATACTCAGAATAAAGGAAGTTCGTTTGAAATTGTACTGTATTCTATGCCAAGGAAAGGCGTATCGATACGCGCTATCCGCTCATCAAACGCATAACGAAGAGGAGGAAGTTATTTCCACTGACAGCCCAGAGATATAATCTACTTAACCCGATTTCCAGTGAAATGGGTATAAAATATATTAATTAATGCAAATGTGTCAGGAAAATGCAGAGAAAAAGCCTTAGTACAAAAACTTCAGCTAATTTCGTAATAACAAACATTAACAATGTCTACCCGGTACCTTTCTTGTCCACCTGAAGAAAGATATATAATGATACACAATACTCTTGAATAACCTGCTATTGTTATGATTAGGAGACAGGTTTCCTACAACAACAAGAACAAAAACAACGAAGAAAGTAACAAAATGCTCCGGAACAATATACAATATAAATCGGTTGCATAAAATAAAATGCTTACGTTTTCTATGATCACGTTTGTTTAATATTCGGAGTTCAGAGATCTTAGTTACAAATTTGTAAATCAACGTCCGAGAAACTTGACAAGGTACACAGAAGAAGTGAAGTGAGTGTCATGTTCTTGACAGCAACGTCTCGCATGAGGAGAAACCAGTATACGAATGTCTTTTAGCCACTTCCCTAGTATAGCTGTTATTGTTAATAATAATTTTATTATTCACGTCCTACTAACTACTTTTATGGTCTTTGGAGACGCCGAGGTGCCGGAATTTTCTTCTAAAGGATTTATTTTGTGTGTCGGTAAATGTACCGACATGAGACCGAGATATTTGAGCATCTTCAAATACCATCGGACTGAGCTGGGATCGAACCCAGCAACTTGGGCTCAGAAGGCCAGCACATCAATCGCCTGAGCCACTCAGCCTTGGAGAATTATTATTATTATTATTATTATTATTATTATTATTATTATTATTATTATTATTATTATTATTATTATTATTTAAGAGCGTATGATAACGTTGTCATAAGCCCCTTGTACTTATTTTGCTTGTGAAACCTGTCTAAAATATCGTCCCTGTTCTGCCAAAACGGCGAATGTTACAATGCTCTTCCTGTCCATTATTTCCCTTAAGATTGGTCACGCCTTCCAGCCACAAATTGATATTCGGTACATCAGAACAATTTCCGTTGAGTTCATTTTCCTACGTGCGTGTCTAAAGGAAAATTAACCTTACTGTACCATACTGAAGGAATGTATGTTTGCATGACATTTACCCACTCCTAGAGTGTGATGTATTTGAGGTTCATTTTCCTTTACACACGCGCATAGGAAAATGAACTCAACGAAAATTGTTCTGATGGACCGCATATCAATATATAGCTGGAAGGCGTGACCATTCTTAAGGGAAATAATGGATAGGAAGAGCATTGTAACATTCGCCGTTTTGGCAGAACAGGGACGATATGTAAAAACATTTCATAAAATACTGTATTGTATGTTAGGCATTCTAGGGAAATAAGGAGTGAAGTAGTTTCCCGTTGTTTTCCTCGCCGTGCCAGAAGTTGCTATTACGTATCAGTCTGCCAGTCCCACAGAAATGCACCCACCAACTAACTCTATGGGTGACATTTTCACAATATTCATAACAGTGACTGGCTGCGTAAGGAATGGCATTTCAAGCATAGCTCATACCTCTGTGACCTTCATATCGTCAAAGCAAAGGATGAAACTGAGACAGGTCAATGAAAGAAACAAATTTGATCTAGATCACACCAGACGACATAGTGCAGTGTAAACACTAAGCCTCAACATCAAAGGCAGGACTGTGAAAATCTAACGAATGAAATCACTTCATATGGAACTATCGTTGTAAAAGTTGGCTCCAACATATGAGGGAAAGAGGGTAAAGATGACGAAGAGGTTGAAGTAAGCGTCCCAACAGTGAAAGCAGCATTAGAGGGTATCAGAACCATTCTAAAATTTCCGGAAGGTTCGTGCAATGCGGAATCTAGTGAAAGTAGAGCACAAACTCCATAGAGGATCTGCACAAGTATGAATTAAAACTGTACGCAGCAAGCAGCCACTTGTAATTGACTACTGCATTTCACTGCCAAGTAAGGTAATGTACAACTGATTCTGTTTGTTGTGTTGTATTTTATTGTATTTAACCCACTGGTGTGCTAATTCTTGAGCCGTTCGAACGCCCAGAATTGTTATCTAATTTGTGCGCGTCCTAGGTATTTGAAAGTTCTCTTGCAAACTTGAATTTATAAAATAGGAAAATAAAATCTTACTTTTCGAATTTTTAGCTTTCAGTATGTTTTCAAGGTGAAGCACGAGATAGCAGAAGACAGGCGGAATAATATGATGTAATATAAGTGCGGAAAGGTTTATTGTAAAATGATTATGAAAGTTGCTATGGTCATATTCGTAAGTGTGTTACATGCTATTTTTCTACGAAAGTGACCTAAGTAATATATTATTGTTATAAACAATTGTGAGCCAGACGATCCTTGAACACTACCTTTTTTGTCAACTTCAAGATCATTAATTTAACATTAACAATCAATATTAATTTATATATCATTGTAAAAGTGTTCCTTAGCAATATTTTTATTAATACAAAATATTCTACTGTAGGTGAATTTATTTGAAAGGGTGTGAAAATTAGTTCACATTCACTTAAGGCAAATGTTCATTGGCAGTTTTCTTCATCGATACGGTGTTTTTTCGCACTTTCGTAAAAAAATAACTTACCGTGACCGTTTTACGGATGTAGAGGTTCTGCATTAAAGTGGTTTGCACCGCCTGCTTAAGAAATCGGTGTTGAAAGGAGATTATGACTTGTGGATGAGCTGTGAAAATATTCCGAAAACAGCAGGCGAACAGTCACAAGAAGTATCTCACAGGCGGATACTTACTGATGTGAAGCTGAAAACGAGGTGGTATATCCGATTCATTGGATGAATCTCGTCACATGATATTCTACATAGCACACGGAAGGAATTAAATCTAATGGTGTGTTCACAACGGTGAGAGTGAGTGTCCTCGTATTCGTCAGGAATTGAAATGAGGAAACAAAATTCTCTTCTCACTTGCTCTCTCACGGTTTATACAAAACTTTCATGAGAATCCCCCTGGAAAATAGGTGGGGAGTCTTCCACTATAGGATAGCGGTGTTCTAAGTCATCCCTTCGAGTGACTATGAAACAAATAGGACTTTAGTTACCACCTTACCGGGCGAGTTGGCCGTGCAGTCAGAGGCACGCGGCTGTGAGCTTGCATCCGGGAGATAATGGGTTCGAATCCCACTGTCGGCAGCCCTGAAGATGGTTTTCCATGGTTTCCCATTTTCACACCAGGCCACTTCCTTCCAACTCCTAGGCCTTTCCTATCCCGTCGTTGCCATAAGACCTATCTGTGTCGGTGCGACGTAAAGCAACTAGCAAAAAAAAAAAAAAAAAAAAAAGTTACCACCTTTGGCTGGCATCAAAATTGAGAACTGCAGCTGGACAAACGAATATTCAGTTCATTGGTTTGACGTATTAAGATTGACTACTTGCCATAAAACGTCTCCAAGACATCCTGCATGAACATCTCGTATTGAACTGTTTCAGCGAGGACTGAAAAGCTAAAACAAAATGTGTGTTATTTTGCGGTCATTAAAACGTTTCAAATAGAGTTTCCACAATATCGATGTATGAGTGTTTGACGTGAAGATTCATTGATTCTACATCTTTAAACTAATCTGATAAGCCAAATCTATGAACTAGGGATATATTAAAAAGATATACAGTATTTAAAAAATCCCATACGAAGGAAAACGTTGCACTTTAGTGTTAAAACCTCCGTTAAAATTAATACACATTCTATACTGCTAATAATAAGAGTTGGTGTCTGACATTTCTTAGAGGGAGGTCCGTTTACTGCCTGCCGAGGCGGGATAAAGGGAGTGGCTGTGTGGTTGCCATGGAAACGAGGGTGGGGCGACTGCGGTTGCCATGGAGATAACACTTCAAGGCAGCTCGTCTTGCTGGGAGTTGCCAAACCTGTCAGTGTCTCTGATAAGAACCTGATTGTTTGTATAAGAGTGATCGCAAATGGGACGACACCGCCTGGCCAGGTAGTCTACAACAGATCACAGCTGTCAGAATGAAGGAGAGAACAAGTGAGCCGGAAGCGAGGGGCAAGAGTATCTAGAAAGGAATGCTAGAATGTGGCAACATCGTGAAATGGCACGTGCTGTGCTCCTCCCTCCAACCTTACCTGTCAGACGCCAACTCTTATTATTAGCAGTATAGGGTCGTGTTGAACCGTGTCCTAGCTTTACGTATGCCGACGTTTTGAATATATTCCAGTACTCATTATCAAGACATATGAAATACCTCTACTTCTTCACAGGCAGCTAAATATTGACTGAATCGTTTGCCTCTCGAAATTTAACTGCTTTCGAAAGCATCAGCGAGCAGATTAAAGCGAGTGTTTGGTGTATATATGAATCTCGTGGCATTCTTGGATATTTCAAGTATTCTGTGTAAAGAGGCTACTTCCGATGGGTTGGATATGCTTCAGTCGGTTAACAATAAATACTGCAATATATCCGAAACGTAAGTAACCTGTGACGTGGATCTACGGCACGGTTCAAAGTAGAATTACTTAAATTTATACCTGATTATACCTAGATATCTCATATTAGTGTGTTATATCTCACCCTGACTCCACTGTTCTCAGGTTCCTGCAGCAATTGCTCGTTTTGTTTCGTTAGCTTCAGGTAAACCTCGAGTCCTGTAGCCGTCCCACAAGCCGTGTTGTGTCTCAGGAAACATTCTGAAGTGTTACCAGAAGCAGGATCTTCAGAGTAGATTGGTGTCTCACTACAACAGAAACAGAGAACGTCAGATGCTTCTACGTTGTTCCTCGTATCCTTCCCAGATTACAGCGAGTGTTTGAAACTCGTGGCATTCTTAGATATTTCAATATTCTGTGTAAATAGGCTACCTTGATATTTTAATTTCTGTGCAGTTTTCAAATAAATACAATTTAAAATAACTGTTTTTTTAAAGTGCTAAATGCCACTTTAGTCAAGGTTCAGGGAACACTTCTTAAAATACCGTATCTAAAGTAAGGTCATATCACGGTGACTCTGAAGCAGGGTGCGAAATCAGAAAGAAATGGAGGGCGGAGGAGAATGATCATAGGGCTTAACTACTAGTGTTTATTTCAAGAAGTACCCGGTGGGGTAGGGGATATGTAATTCCCCTGAAAGTAAATTACCCTATCCCAAAGAAAAAATTACATTTTAATTGTTTGTTTGAATTCTGTTGTTTTAACAAGAATGATAAAAACTGGAAAGTTATACCTTGCAGGCGATTATATTTTCTCCGTTAGTCACCACAAATTTCAATAAAAATATTAGTAACCAGTAGGAACTTCGAACTAGACGCAATTTTACTGAATCCCTAGGCGTGCTCGATGGAAAAAATCAATGCAAATATTGTGTTATTGGCTTCTTATCGGAAATACCCCTCCAAGAAGTACAAGAGTAGTGTAGGCTCGATCTTCTTAGAGCGGTGACAAGGGAGGAGGGTTTCAAGTAAGTTATATTTTTGCCGAGGTTTCAGATGGACTTGCCAGTGTGAAACATGGACAATAGGCTGCAGGTACAGAGTTGTCATCGCTACGTTGTTTTATGCTCAAGATCTATATTATGTATATTATTGCTGATATTTTTATAAAAATATGCACTGTGAAAAAAATTAATTTCTGTATATATGTGTTTTACATTTGCCTTATTATTTTATCATGAAATAATTCCCCCTTCCCCCGAGCAATTTTAGTGGGGGAAGAACCTTCGACATAAAATCGTCGGTGGGGGGAAAACCCTCCCTCCCCCCCCCCCCCCCGCTGCGATTTTGCATCCTGCTCTGAAGTACTTCTTTGAATTCTCTGCGGGAATGAATCCAATAAGAACTATTTTACGGGCTCTCTCTTTGCAGCATACTTTCCTGAAACTAGTATTTTTTTTTTGCTAGGGGCTTTACGTCGCACCGACACAGATAGGTCTTATGGCGACGATGGGATAGGAAAGGCCTAGGAAGTGGAAGGAAGCGGCCGTGGCCTTAATTAAGGTACAGCCCCAGCATTTGCCTGGTGTGAAAATGGGAAACCACGGAAAACCATCTTCAGGGCTGCCGATAGTGGGATTCGAACCTACTACTGTATCTCCCGGATGCAAGCTCACAGCCGCGCGCCTCTACGCGCACGGCCAACTCGCCCGGTGAAACTAGTAATTTAACTTACTGTAAACGTGCATTCGTATCCTAGTCCCGAAGTGGTGCAGCTCTTTTCAGACCACCCACCAGTCCTCCTGCCAAACTTACATTTCTGGCAGTACTGGGAATCAAACCCTGGCCCCTGATGATGGCAGCTAATAGCGCTAACCGTTACACAGAATACTGCAATGTTATTACTGTCACGTGGAGCGTGTAAGACAGTCGAACGATATTGTAAGAAATATCAAGAAGCGGGAGGTTGAATATTTTGCCCATGTCATGCGAAAGCCAGAGAAATCTTACTCATCATAATGCAGAGCAGGGCCTCTCAGACGCCCAAAATCTCACGTGTGCAAACTGAGGCGCAGAGGTTCTGTGCACAGTGCATCGGTCCTATTCGGCTCGGCTAAGCTCGGCTCAACTCGGCTCGGATTTGGAGCGCTACGGAGCAAGTGACGAAGAGGGAGACAGGCGGAACGAGCGAGACATGCGTGGGGGTCTGCACTCTGGTCAACCAAGCGAAGTCGTCTTTTG
This sequence comes from Anabrus simplex, assembly GCF_040414725.1. Lineage (NCBI taxonomy): Eukaryota > Metazoa > Arthropoda > Insecta > Orthoptera > Tettigoniidae > Anabrus > Anabrus simplex. The sequence continues at coordinate 1,328,202,234 of NC_090265.1, read as the reverse complement.
CACCGTTCACAGCACAATGCACTTGTGCATGCACCCTGAGAGGCCCTGATGCAGGTATAGCTGAAGGTTGCTGAGGTTCCTGTACAAGAACAACATCATAGCTAATAAATCTGGAGGACTGGTATGGAAAATTTTCTTTCGAACTGTTTCGTGCCGCGGTGATATCAACCGATATCTTCCCAGTCCTAGTCCTTTCCAATCCCATCGTAGTCAAACACATCAATGTTAGCGTGGCTTTAAAAACAAATAGTTCCAGCCGAATCAAGTGGAATTTTAGAAATGAAAGGTTGTAACCCTGTGGTTCGGATTCTGCTTAAATCCTAAGGTCCAGAGGCTGTGATCACGATATCAACAGTCACGTAAAACTATAAACTGTCTTTTAAAAACAATGAAAACCTGAAGTTTTCACCTTAGTTCTTATGTAATGTGTCAGTTTAATTCTGCCCATTTCCTTTACAAATAGCAAATAATTATATTCTTGTGTTTATTTGCAACAATTGTGTACCTACAAGAAGTATTTGGAACTTTTAAGAATCCTTTATGGGCGAGGGCGGTTTTAATTTTAATTTCGTGTGGCTATTTCTAGCCGAGTGCAGCCCTTGTAAGGAAGACCCTCCGATGACGGTGGGTGGCATCTGCTATGTGTAGGTAACTGCGTGATATTGTGGTGGAGGATAGTGTTATGTGTGGTGTGTGAGTTGCAGGGATGTTGGGGACAGCACAAACACCCAGTCCCCGGGCTATTAGAATGAAGGTTAACATCCCCGACCCGGCCTGAAATCGAACCCGGGACCCTCTGAACCGAAGGCCAGTACGCTGACTATTCAGCCAACGAGTCGGACAGTGAAGGCGATAGAATACATCCACGGCATCCCCACCTGTCATGACTAAAAGGGGAATCCCAAGAGCGTGGGTTAGTGGCCCTCAGCTGAGTCCTGGCATTAATCCATGTACTTGTGCCAGGCTTCTTATTTTCAACTTGCCTGCCTTTTCTCCATTGGTCAATTCTTGTTCTTTTCTGACCCCGGTGGTATTAGGGTTGCGAGTCCTAGGAAGTCGATCATTTTCATGCCCTTCGAGATCCTTCCCTGTTCCTTCCCTGGTGTCTTCCTTGTTCCAAGGATCGGACCTCTTCCTTTTCTTTCTGATTAGATTTAAGACAGGATTGCTGCTTGGCTGTACTTCCTCTTAAAACAACAATCACCGCAACCACCTCGTTTAAGGTAAGAAACAATGTTATTTACTACTTTTTACGGTTTTCGGAGACGCCGAGGTGCCGGAATTTAGTCATGCAGGAGTTATTTTACGTGCCAGTAAATCGACCGACACGAGGCTGACGTATTTGAGCACCTTCAAATACCACTGTACTGAGCCAAGTTGGAGTCAGAAGGCCAGCGCCTCAACCGTCTGAGCCACTCGGTAAGAAACAACGAGAAAGTTTGCTAGTGGCTTTACGTCACACCGATGCAGATTGTCTTACGGCGACGATGGGATTGGAAAGGCCTACGAGTTCGACGGAAGCGGCCGTGGCCATGATTAAGGTACAGCCCCAGCATTTTCCTGGTGTGAAAATGAGAAACAACGGAAAACCATCTTCAGGGCTGCCGACAGTGGGATTCGAACCCACTATCTCCCGGATGCAAGCACACAGTCACGCGCTCCTAACCGCACGGCCAACTCGCCCGGTAAACGAGAAAGTTTAGTCATTTGGTTTAACACAGTAGCGTGTCTAGCTTATTCCATACTACGATGAATTTTATTTCTTTCCATACTCAAAAGTACACGGAAAATGCCACTTTACAGTTCAGTAACTACTTCCCGTACAGGTGGCGGTGGTCATTATTGTTGTTTTAAGAAGAAGTACAACCAGGCAATCATCCTATTAAATTTATTCACTTCGAAAAATGAATGTGTCGGCCAAAGAAAGACATGAGCCACCGAGGGCGTGAAATTGAAAGACTCCCTAGGCCTCGTGACATACCGTTGAGGTTTGAAATGAACAAGACTTGACCAAGGAAGTTCAGATAGGATAGATGAAAGTGAGGAGCCTGACACAAGTAAGTGGAAGCAATGCTAGGACGCAGCTAAGGATCCCGTGGTCACCAACCCGCGCTCGAAAGTTGACAGGAGCTGGGGCCCCTTTTAGTCGCCTCTTACGACAGGCAGGGGATACTGTGGGTGTTATTCTACTGCCCCCACCCAAAGGGGGGAATTGTCCATATATCTTTATTTATAACAGCGGCTCTGACTGGTCGAACTCCGTTTCGCTTACCAACACCTTCTCTGATTGGTCCAAATTTCATCTCGAGTACTGATTTTCTGAACTTTCCACCATGTTTATCATTCTTTCACGTACTGTTGTATCGATTATGTTCGTCACGGGCCCCTCGATCATGCATGATATGACTGGCGACATGTCAACATTATTTATGAGAGTATATTTAAAATAAATATATACGCCTAAGTATGAAATAAAATGTTGTACGCAAAAGCCACTATATTGGTAAGTTTACCTTTCTCGTTTCGAAATTCCATCCGAGCATAAACATCTCACTCGAAATTAAAAGGCTTTCCGTAGCTGTTGCGGACATAGCTATTATGGTTATACATTTTCCAGGTACCATTTGGTTGTATATTCATATTAATAGTCAGTTCGAATGTTCGATGTTATGAAGTTTTGCCAGTGTTCCATGGAAGTCGAATTTAAAATATCCACTGTATTTATACGTATTGCATATCTTACAGAAAGAAGAAGACATTCATTTTACCCCGTTACGCGATAGGGTGAATAATAGCTACTCCTGACCTTGTAGTATGAACAGGTTTCCTTCTTGAAAACTCACCAATCTTGCATATCATCTGCTGTGAGGGAATTGAAGGAGTAACAGAACCCCCCCTCGTACCGCTGAAAGTGGAACTCTGTACAACAGTCAATCGCGTTACCTTGCCAGTAACAGGTGTGGAACATTTCTTGACATGTTGGCATTACCTGCAACAAACACACAGTAGACTTAATTTACGATAAAGCATTAATCTGCGGCATCACATTGAAATGAAATTGTATAGGACCCTTCTTTGAGAAATTCACTACGAGCCTATGTTCGAACATTTCTGTACTTCCATTTGATGATTGATTCAAGTTCGTACGTCCATCTCTACAACTAACAATTTCGTTGGAATCACTATACCGTGTTTTCATCATAACAATCAAAAGATTAAATCATAGGAAGGAAAACAAGAACAGGTGCATCCACAGGCTCAGAATGTTCCCCTAAGATTACTTCTCAATTTCAAATATGTTGCTGTTTCGTTATGTGTTATTACACATGTACTGTACTCTCAAAACAGAGACAATAAAGCTTTAATCACGTCCCTTTTTTAACCAACACTATCATTTTATTTCTTTTAAAATCATAAACCTCCTTTCCTTTACTTAGTTAACCTACGTTGGAAACCCAAAGGATGGGCTGCTTTACATTGCATTTTCATTATCTGCTTATACGCACAGTACTAGTTGCGCAGCTGGTATTACAACAAGGAAATAGCTTGCATGTCAACACGTCCTTCCACCTGATACAAGACCAGTGCCCGCTCTCAGTGCGAACTTTTCTGGTAGTAGCGAAAATTGCCATAGTTCCTTTAATAAAACGTAACTCGATGTCAATATCTCCGTTATGAATAATACCACGGAGAAGCACAGTGCAATCTTTTACGAGACCCATACTAGGATTTAATAATATAATATATAATAATATGAAAACAACATAAATACATATTTCAAAGATAAGTTATTTTCGTGGAACATCTTAGGCGAACAGCCTGGATATTTTCATTTACTTCAAATTCTTATTAAATTTCGATACTCTTTCAGAAAGACATACACTACTGTTCCTGTACCTGGGTCAGTCTTTGTTGAGCTGAACTAGTGTGCAGACGTGTTGGTAACGATTCGAAAGCGCAGGGAAAGCAATATGGGTGTAACAGTGCAGCAATATAGGAGTGTGATACGGCGATGGCACAGCCGGGTCAAGTCGATCAAGACAAAATGCAAAATAGGAGACAATAAAAGAATAGGCCTGCCAGAACTGATGATAGCAGCAGCTATAGTGGATACTCTATTAGTCAATGGAGACTTGTCCGGCTCTATGGCTAAATGGTTAGCGTGCTGGCCTTTGGTCACAGGGGTCCCGGGTTAGATTCCCGGCAGGGTTAGGAATTTTAACCATCAATGGTTAATTCCGCTGGCATGGAGGCTGGGTGTATGTGTCGTCTTCATCATCATTTCATCATCATCATCATCATCATCATCATCATCATCATCATGACGCGCAGGTCGCCCACAGGGGTCAAATCAAAAGACCTGCACCTGGCAAGCCGAAGGCCTCGGACACATCGCGGCACTAAAAGCCATACGCCATTTCCATTTCCATTTCATTGGAGGCTTCGAGATAAACTCAGGCCCATTGTCATGGCAGGACATGGAGCTGTGCGCGGGGCTTCTCAGGCTGGCCCAACCAAAGAAATGCTCGAGGTGCAGTCTCAAAAATTAATGATATGAAGGAAAGGTTAACCGAATAACTAGCAGCAATAAAGGAGAAGACAAAGAAGAAAGAGCGATATTAAATCAGAGGATTCATTATAAAAACGACGTCATGTACTTCAATGGCGGTATAGCAGAAGAACGGAGGAGGAGAAGAAAATAAACATTATTATTTACGGCCTGGAGGAAAGTGAAGGAAAGTCCACGATGGAACTGTTAAAACTCGGTATTAAAGCTAATGAGAGATAATTTGTACTGAAAGGGATATAGATGATTTGTACAGGATGGGTAGTAGAGGAAGAAGACCTCTTAGAATGTTGTTTCTTTCTTTACTAATGGGAAGCCGAATTTTTTAAATAGTGCGCGAAACCTAAAGGGTAGCAAGGTTTGGATAAAAAGGGATATGGACACAAAAAAAAGCCTCCACGAGCAAAGCTTTCTACATTGTCATTTACGACAAGCAATAAAGTCGAATCTACGAGCATTTATAAGAGGAAACCGCTTGCATGTGATAAGAGATATCTGGACGATATGTTCAAAGTAATGTACCTGGGTATATTTCACGTACAGTATCTTGTCCTTGTACACAAATCAACATCAACATAGGGAGAAAGTCTTTACAAAGCACGGAAAATGTTTCCCAATTATCTCATCGTAACCCCGCTAGATCTGGAACTATATTTTGTAATACGGTACAGTTTACCTCACGCATAAACCAGCTGATATTGAGATCTGCGAGTCTGGGTAACAACTGACGGGCTTCTCTCAGGTGTTGTGTCATGGCCTGGTAGAACGGAGACTGCAGTTTGGAGAGGGCGCTCATCACGTGCCACAGCTGCTTGCTCAACGTGGTGTTCGGCTCTCCACTCACCTTCAAGTGCCTGAAGAAGAAACAATTAACACTATACAGAATAAAGGTAAGAGATAGAGCCACGTTGCTCTGAGCAGTGGCGGCTGCTCTTTAAGGGCATGGAGTCACGTGCCCCCTCCCCCACACCCTCTTGTAAGGTATGAGCCTCCTTGGTTTTCAGGTAGAAATTAAAATGAGGAAATAATCCATATTAAGGTATTTATGTCACCATGGCATAAATACAGCACATTACATGTATCATATGCTTTTATTCTGCTAGTCCCAGTACTAAATGCAGCAGCCGCGAATAAGCTCTCTGTGACTGAAGGAGCAATGTATAAGGAAACCTTTCCGCTAATTTACTGCTGGACATGTGGACGAGAGAGAACACTGCAAACATTAAAGGAGCCTCGGTCACAAACTCAGAGCTCACTGCTGGTACTGTAGGGGACGGCGGATTGTGAGTTTCTAACGAAAAGAGCAATGCATCAGGAAACCTTTTCGCTAATTTGCCGCTGGACATGTGGACGAGAGAGAACATTGCAAACATTAGAGGAGCCTCGGTCACAAACTCGATGTGCCCGGAGCTCACTGCTGGTACTGTAGGGGACGGCGGATTGTGAGTTTCTAACGAAAAGAGTAATGTATCAGGAAACCTTTTCGCTAATTTGCCGCTGGACATGTGGACGAGAGAGAACATTGCAAACATTAGAGGAGCCTCGGTCACAAACTCGATGTGCCCGGAGCTCACTGCTGGTACTGTAGGGGACGCGGATTGTGAGTTTCTAACGAAAAGAGTAATGTATCAGGAAACCTTTTCGCTAATTTGCCGCTGGACATGTGGACGAGAGAGAACATTGCAAACATTAGAGGAGCCTCGGTCACAAACTCGATGTGCCCGGAGCTCACTGCTGGTACTGTAGGGGACGCGGATTGTGAGTTTCTAACGAAAAGAGTAATGTATCAGGAAACCTTTCCGCTAATTTGCCGCTGGACATGTGGACGAGAGAGAACATTGCAAACATTAAAGGAGCCTCGGTCACAAACTCGATGTGCCCGGAGCTCACTGCTGGTACTGTAGGGGACGCGGATTGTGAGTTTCTAACGAAAAGAGTAATGTATCAGGAAACCTTTCCGCTAATTTGCCGCTGGACATGTGGACGAGAGAGAACATTGCAAACATTAGAGGAGCCTCGGTCACAAACTCAGAGCTCACTGCTGGTACTGTAGGGGACGGCGGATTGTGAGTTTCTAACGAAAAGAGCAATGTATCAGGAAACCTTTTCGCTAATTTGCCGCTGGACATGTGGACGAGAGGGAACACTGCAAACATTAGAGGAGCCTCGGTCACAAACTCGATGTGTCCGGAGCTCACTGCTGGTACTGTAGGGGACGGCGGATTGTGAGTTTCTAACGAAAAGAGCAATGCATCAGGAAACCTTTTCGCTAATTTGCCGCTGGACATGTGGACGAGAGAGAACATTGCAAACATTAGAGGAGCCTCGGTCACAAACTCGATGTGCCCGGAGCTCACTGCTGGTACTGTAGGGGACGGCGGATTGTGAGTTTCTAACGAAAAGAGTAATGTATCAGGAAACCTTTTCGCTAATTTGCCGCTGGACATGTGGACGAGAGAGAACATTGCAAACATTAGAGGAGCCTCGGTCACAAACTCGATGTGCCCGGAGCTCACTGCTGGTACTGTAGGGGACGCGGATTGTGAGTTTCTAACGAAAAGAGTAATGTATCAGGAAACCTTTTCGCTAATTTGCCGCTGGACATGTGGACGAGAGAGAACATTGCAAACATTAGAGGAGCCTCGGTCACAAACTCGATGTGCCCGGAGCTCACTGCTGGTACTGTAGGGGACGCGGATTGTGAGTTTCTAACGAAAAGAGTAATGTATCAGGAAACCTTTCCGCTAATTTGCCGCTGGACATGTGGACGAGAGAGAACACTGCAAACATTAGAGGAGCCTCGGTCACAAACTCGATGTGCCCGGAGCTCACTGCTGGTACTGTAGGGGACGCGGATTGTGAGTTTCTAACGAAAAGAGTAATGTATCAGGAAACCTTTCCGCTAATTTGCCGCTGGACATGTGGACGAGAGAGAACATTGCAAACATTAGAGGAGCCTCGGTCACAAACTCAGAGCTCACTGCTGGTACTGTAGGGGACGGCGGATTGTGAGTTTCTAACGAAAAGAGCAATGTATCAGGAAACCTTTTCGCTAATTTGCCGCTGGACATGTGGACGAGAGGGAACACTGCAAACATTAGAGGAGCCTCGGTCACAAACTCGATGTGTCCGGAGCTCACTGCTGGTACTGTAGGGGACGGCGGATTTTGAGTTTCTAACATTACCATCTTTTCACCGCCAGATGTACGGTTTTGCTCGGAACAATACGGTTTTTTCTCATTTTGTTCCTCGTGCGGTGCACCATCTAATGTTCCGTTTTTTTAATATCGCGTTTTAGACAATAGTATAGTATCGAAAAAGTGCGCGGTTATGATGAAAATATTGTGTATTCTGACCAATGATCAGCCATCACATTTGAGAACAGCGCCTCTGGCAGTGTGCTAGCGGTACTAGTGGGCATGTAGAGGATGAGTCTCCTCCATTTTATTCTTGAGTTGCGTTGTGAGTGGACGCAGGACGTGCGCGGTAAACAAGAAATTGCTTTCGCATAGTGTGTTATGTAAACGACAGCTACGTTAACCACATAGAATATTTTGAGTGATAACCGTAATGGATAAATTTATAAATAAACGAGAACGGGAAGAGATCGATGAAGTTGAAAAGAAAGACACAAAGAAGTAGAGGAGGTTGCAGCATTATCATTCCGTCTGGGAAAAAGATTTCCCAGAATCACAGCACGTCCTGGGTAATAAGAACAAAACGAGATGCAGAGTGTGTACTGGAATAGCTGGAGAAGGCTTTTCTATTAGTCATGGCGGAATAACGGATGTATGGCAACATTTCAACAGTGCTTCGCATGAGGAGAGGCAGAATTCAGCACGGCATGCAACTGTATTGAAAAGCTACTTTCAGAAAAATTCTTCCGGGTCAGAAAAGGTAAGTCAACATTTTCATTGTAAGAGAAGGGCCAGCGTACATTTTTTAAACGAGTAGTCTCTAATGTAAGCCTGTTTTGTTTTTTTGTTTTTTCAGAAACGTGCATCGGAACTTACGCGTGTATACCATGCTGTAAAACAACACCTAAGTTACGCCACCACAGATTGCAATGTCAAACTTCTGTTAGAATTGTTTCCGGATTCTTCCCTAGCAAATAAAATATCATGTTGGAAGACAAAGTGTGAAGCTCTAGTGAAAGCTGTATTAGGTCCATATAGTGTGGAATGTGTAACAAAAGAATTAAAAGAACACGTCTGTTTTGGTCTGGGTTTTGATGATTCAAATAAAGAAAACCAAAAATGTTTCCCAATAGCTGTGAGGTATTTCGACGAAAAACAAGGTTTGTAACAGAATTATAGATTTCTGTGAAGATGCGGACGAAAGTGCTATGAACATGTCTCAACAAATTTATAACAGAATTTCGGAATATGGTTTAATGTTGTCCCAGATTTCAAGCTATACTGCTGACAATACAAATTCTAATTTTGGGGGGAAAACTTCCGTATATATACACCTAAAGGCAGAAAATCCAACCTTGGTTAAGTTTAATTGTTGTGCACATGTTGTTCACAATTCATGTAAAACTGAGATGAATTCTATGTCAATTGATATTGAAATGTTGATAATTAACGTATTCAATTATTTTCAAATTCAGCGAGAAACCTCCCAGGCGATAGTATGTTATTTTTCAAGTGTTGATGACTGTCCAGTATTCATTAAGAAATATTTGTTAGGTTCCTCAGAATCAGATTCTGGTAAGCAAACACTTCTAGTAGAATTGTATATACTGTTATGAAAAATTTGAAAATGCAATTGAAACAGAGAATGGGGAAATCATTTTTTGTTACAAAGTGACTTGCACATTAAATAAATTGAATTATTTGTTTACTGGGGAAGCTAAGGTCTGTGAAAATGATTTGATACATGTCTATGAGGTTTGTGTTAATTATCTATGTAAATGGTTTGATTTTAGTGATGATTCTAATGTTTTTTCACTGATGAATTGTATAACTCTAGAAAACTCACCTCAGTTCAGCAAGACTTTGAAGTTAGTGGAGACACTAGGTTTACAGGAAAATCTGAATATTGAAGTTGTAGAAATAGTCAATTTATTTTCTGGTGAGATTGGTGCTGGTGAAAAGCTAAAACTAACTCTCCCAAGTAAAACAATACCAGATATGTGGGTATATGAGATCATAACTTATGTGGGTATATATATCACCGGTTTAATTGGCCCAGAAAAACTGAAGAATATTTTGATGGTACTTAAGTTTGTCTTAAGTATACTTCCATCGAATACATATACAGAAAGAGTATTTTCAGTAATGATAATAAAATGGAGAGATTACAGAAATTACAGTAGATTTAATAAAAAACGAACTTCTTGTGTACTTCAACTGTGATGAGAATTGTAAGGAATTTCTCAAGAAAGTTTTGTTGAGTAAGACTCTGTTACAAATTACATCTTCAGATGACAAGTACTTGTGAAATGTTCATTTCAATGTAAAGACTAACGCATTATTATTTTGTAATAAATTAAGTACCTACATATTTCACACTGACACTGTTATATTATTACTGGTATTTATTTGTTAATACAGTATAACCCTGGTCTCTTCTCTTAATCATAGCTATGGTGCCTTAATTTAGCGCTATATGACAAGGAAATAGAAGTTTTCCTTATTTTCTACCTGGAATCGAACGACTGTTCCTTATTTGCCATCCGAAAATCTGGCAACCCTATAAATTCACCCTGGAATGCTGTTCGAAGGCTGCAAACTTGCTGTTGTAATCAGTGTGTTAGTATGCGAAAGCAAGTGAGAGTGCGGTGTGTATTATTTATAAATCCGACAATTGAATCGTTATATTTAGCAGTTTCTTCGTAAGGATGGAAACAGTACGAATGATGGTGCTCTCTTTAATTCAGTGTTAATTATTTACTATACTACTATATACTTAGGGGCTGCCTGGCCGAGGTGGTTACGGCGTGCTCGGTTCGCCCGGAAGGACGTGGGTTCGAATTCCCGTCAGAGTGGAAGAAAATTATTCATTTAATTCAGTGAAAGAGAGTATTTTTCACTAAACAGTTCAAGAATGATGGCCATTCTTGCATTGTTCCTGTAACCCATACGTTGTACCACTTTCAGTCTGTCGAACGTTATCGTTTTCTCAATATACAGTTGGAAAGCATAAGATGACTGACGCAGTTCGACAACATGCCGATAGATGTAGCTGTGTACCAACATCATCATGACGATGAGACAAAAACTTCGCCGATGGAAACATATTTTTCTTTTTAAAAGTACGAAAGACGTGGTCGTGAGGGGTTCATTGTACTTTTCTTGTAAAGAAGACATATAAATCGTTTTGTCAATATCACTGTAAATGACAGACAGAATTAAGCATTTTCTATATAGACGATAGTCTGTAAGTTTGCCATGGAGCTGTTGTAAATAATAAATGTATATCCTACCTTGTCTGTTTTTACTGGTATGTTGTAGTGGTTTAGGAGTTATATTTCGTGTTTCGGAAGACTGGAAAAAACTTAACAGTTGTATTAACCAGTCGACACTGTAAAAGAATGGCTAACTTCTTTACGAATTTTAACCCAAGTTTCATTGAACTCTGGTAGATCCAGCCGAAACAGTTCGCTTGTTAGAATGGCACGTAGTATTTTGTGGTCTCAATATTTCATGTGAACAGCAATTTAATATCCTCAAGAAGGTTGATTTCCAGTTTAATATTCTTTCTGTTCCTCTCTCAATTGATATTGGTGAAGCACAAGCTCAGTAATTCCCTCCTCACCATCCTGGAAGCGGTGTTCCGTGGTTTCCCACTTCTCCTCCCGGCAAATGCCGGGATGGTACCTCACTTAAGGCCACGGCCGCTTCCTACCCTCTTCCTTGTCTATCCCTTCCAAACTGTCCATCCCCCCACAAGGCCCCTGCTCAGCATAGCAGGTGAGGCCGCCTGGGCGAGGTACTGGTCATCCTCCCCAGTTGCATCCCGGACGCAGAGTCTGAAGCTCCAGGACACTGCCCTTGAGGTGATAGAGGTTGGATCCTTCGCTGAGTCCGAGGGAAAAACCGACCCTGGAGGGTAAATAGATTACGAACGAACGAACAAGCTCAGTATCGGCAGGAACTGATTGTCGCAGAATTTGAATATCAATCTCGCACACGTAATAATGTAACAGATGTTTACAGAAACTTCCCAAGAGAACGTAGTCTCAGGAGGGCTAGTAAAAGGAAATGGCGTGTGACTTTTAGTGCCGGGAGTGTCCGAGGACAAGTTCGCCTCGCCAGATGCAGGTCTTTTGATTTGACACCCGTAGGCGACCTGCGCGTCGTGATGAGGATGAAGTGATGATGGAGACGACGCATACACCCAGCCCTCGTGTCAGCGAAATTAACCAATTATGGTTAACATTCCCGACCCCGCCTGGAATCGAACCCGGGACGCCTGTGACCGAAAGCCAGCACGCTAACCATTTAGCCATGGAGCCGAACAGGAGGGCTAGTGATAGTCAGGTACTCTGGTATCCAGTTACTCGAGCATTCGGGTAGTACCTCGGTGCTAGGGTAATAAATAAATAATAAGTGAGTACTCGTTTTACATGGGTACCCGTCTTCTCACAAGTTGATCGTCGATTTCATTTTAACATAGATTTGGTTTTGGGTCGGAGGTCTATCTAGAATTAGTGTGGACAGTTTTGCGTCGTCGATACCACGGTAAACATGGCAACAAGTGTGAATCAAAGATTGAAGACTGGGCGAGGTACTGGTCATCCTCCCCAGTTGTATCCCGGACGCAGAGTCTGAAGCTCCAGGACACTGCCCTTGAGGTGATAGAGAGCTCAGGAGGGCTAGTAAAAGGAAATGGCGTGTGACTTTTAGTGGCGGGAGTGTCCGAGGACAAGTTTGCCTCGCCAGATGCAGGTCTTTTGATTTGACACCCGTAGGCGTAGAAGAAGGAAAAAAAGGTGGGACTAACGATTAACTCAAAGAAGACCAAGGCCCTAAGGATGAACACCAACAAACTAGACCCATTTGTCTTCAGTGATGAACCTATAGAGGATGTGGATAGTTTCACCTACTTGGGCAGTGTAGTTACCAAAGATGGAGGAGCAGTACAGGATGTTTCTCAACGTATACAAAAAGCAAATGGTGCCTTTGTTCGGCTCTATCCGGTATGGAAGAACAACAAAATATCTATCAGGACCAAACTTCGCATTTTCCGAAGTAATGTCAAGGCTGTTCTACTGTATGGGTCCGAGACCTGGAAGGTGACTAAAGTGATTACCTCCAAGTTGCAGACCTTTGTCAATCGCTGTTTAAAGAAGATTTTAAACATCTACTGGCCGGAAGTAATTTCCAACCATGAGCTATGGAGAAGGACGGGTGAAACCGAGATGGCCATACAGATAAAGCGGCGGAAATGGAAATGGAAATGGATAGGGCATACGTTGAGGAAAGGGAATGAAGCCATTGAGAGAGAGGCACTGGATTGGAACCCGTAGGGTAAAAGGAGGAGAGGACGGCCCAAACAAACGTGGCGAAGATCTGTACACATGGAGGCAATGGAAGAAGGCAAGACCTGGAGAGAGGTGAAGAGGTTGGCTGGCAACAGAATCAGATGGAGATGCTTTGTTATGCCCTACGTTCCACAAGGAACAACAGGAATTAAGTGAAGTAAGTCAAAGACAACTGAAATTAGTATACTATCCATTATTTATGGCTGAGTTTACTGTCGTATTCATTGTTAAACTAATATCTATGTATGCTCATAAACATGCATAATTACCATTATCGGTAGCTAAACTTGGAATGGAATGACATTAGTAGACGAATAAGCTTGAGTGGAACTTTTAAAGTTAGGAAAGATCACAATACAGTAGAACCTCGATATCTCGAGATACTCGAATTTTCAGTATCTCGAAGTAGCTTAAATTTCCGGGCCGTTTGTCCTATGCTTCACGTGTACTTATTTCTCTATTATTCGAAATATAGTTACACGAATTTCTCGATTTCTCGAAGCAAACATTTCCTCCCTTGAAGCAAAAAATACTCTGTAACTGGAATTTGTGCAATATTAACTGTGGAATACGGCATTTATGGTTTGTGAGGAACAGTTAACAAGTAAAGAAAGGGTTACAATGATCCTCGGAGCTAATATGACGGGAACCGAAAAACTAAAACTTTTAGTGATCGGAAAAGTTTCTCTGGTGTGAACTAATTACCGGTCACGTACGGAAACAACCCCTGAAGTTGCGGATGACAAGCTCCATTTAAGAATCTCGGCTTCGTGGTATTGTAGAGAAGTTTCAACGTGAATGAAGGAAAGGTTAACAGTAACAAACAGAAGATACTAATATGTCTGTCTGTCTGTCTGTCTGTCTGTCTGTCTGTCTGTCTGTCTGTCTGTCTGTCTGTCTGTCTGTCTGTCTGTCTGTCTGTCTGTCTGTCTGTCTGTCTGTCTGTTAGGTCATCAGCCCAAAGGCTGGTTGGATCCTCAAATAGCACCACCAAAGGTTATGCGGTTATAAGAAAACCCCAAAAACCAATGGCAGCACCAAAATGAGGCGTACTAGGCAAGATGAGGAGTGAGGTAGTTTGCCATTGCTTTCCTCACTGGGTCAGAAGCAACACCTTTCATAACACTCAGACGCACAAGTCATGCTCTGAATGTCATTACTCAGCACTACCCATACCCCAGCAACTTCCATATAGTCACAGCCATGGATGTTGACTGGGACTTCGGTGGAAGCTACACTTTACTCTGGCCTGTGCCAAGAGATGGATGCAAAAGTACTGTATCCATCAAGAAATGACAGCAGGCAGAGATACTAACTTAATGTTTCTAAAGGTGATAACGGAGGTGTGTTTTTCGTCTCACTACTTATGTGCTGTATCCTGCCTTCTAAAATGTGACTATAATAGAGGTTATAATTAAAGTGATGTCTAAAAAGAGTTTGTTTGTATGTTTTTAAATACTATTAAAAATAATGTACTCAGTATAAGCGCATTGATTCATATGATTCAATTGTGTGCTATACATGCTCAAAAACTATATTCTCTATATCTCGAAATTTCGATAACTCGAAATAAAAATTTAGCTCCCGAGATGATTCGACATATCGAGAATCCACTGTATGAAGATAAAGTTGGATTTCAAGAGGATACTGATGAAATGAAATCCACAGCCTGTTTCCAGTCATTCGAGCGGGTCAGAAATTAAATGAATGAAGCCCTCATCTAGCGGCGAGGACAGGAATGTGCCGGCTGCCGAAGCCTGTCACACTCCCCTGGGGCAATGATTAATGACTGACAGATGAAATGAAATGATATTGGAGAGGGTTTCTGGAATGAAAGACAACATGATAAACCAGAGTACCTGGAGAAAAACCTGTTCCGTCTTCGCTTTGTCCAGCACAAAACTCATGGGGAGTGACCGGGATTTGAACGAATGATCTCAGCGGTGAGAGGTCGGTGCGCTGTCTCCTGAGTCGCGGAGGCATCAAGAGGATAAATCGGAGCAAGTATTCATTGATAGGAATAGGAATTAGGTGGTGGAATATTTAGCAAGGGAAATGCTCGATAAATTCCCAAGTTCTTTGAAATAATTAAAGAAGAGACTAGGTAAAGAACTGGTAGGGAATCTGCCACCTAAGCGGCATATCAATGATGACTGATTTTATTTTACATTGATTACAGTTTAATTTTTCATCACCGGGCGAGTTGGCCGTGCGCGTAGAGGCGCGCGGCTGTGAGCTTGCATCCGGGAGGTAGTAGGTTCGAATCCCACTATCGGCAGCCCTGAAGATGGTTTTCCGTGGTTTCCCATTTTCACACCAGGCAAATGCTGGGGCTGTACCTTAATTAAGGCCACGGCCGCTTCCTTCCAACTCCTAGGCCTTTCCCATCCCATCGTCGCCATAAGACCTATCTGTGTCGGTGCGACGTAAAGCAACTAGCAAAAAAATATTCTTCGTATTTGATTTTTTACTAGTACCGGTATCAGCCAGGCATTTTGAATGCTCTTCGCAAATTGTTTCCATTGAATTAATTCTACGTTCACATCGCACTCCTCCTACATATATACCGATTCATGAATGCTTCTTTTTGTAATATAACAGAAAACAATCTGCCATGTTCAAATACCAAGTACAGTACGCGAACCTTTTCTTTAACCCTGAGCTCCATAGTGCTGAATGTGAACTAGGGCTCAAGAAAAGGTTCGGGTACTGTACCCAATCCTCAATTAAATGTCACTGATCGTGGCCAGGATATTGGAAGCAATGGTGTGCTGTCGACGTAACGAAACTGACCAACCTCTCAAGTCTACTCGTGTTTAGTTAGGTTCACTTGACATGGCACTTCAAGCTAGAAGTTTTAATAAAAGAAAGATGCTCACCTGAGCAGTAATCTCTCGGCCTCAGCTCGTCGTACGTTGTTCGCGTTGCAAATGGTAACCGCGGGGAAGGGGATCTTGTATAGGGGATAGAAGGTGGTCTCCACTGACGTCACAATGGGGCTGTTGATGAACTTTATCCACGTCACGTGGACAAACAGAGCTGCGAACACTCCACACACTGCAACGGCCACAATCCAACCAAACCTGAGATGATAAAATATGCTTCAGTATGCTGCATTTAATTAATTAATTAATTAATTAATAATTAATGACGAATCACAGTGAAATTTTCACTAAATTTTCCATACTTTGTCGAGTTACTAATCACATTTCTTAAAGGTATTTCTGGAACTGAGAAACACAAAACAAATTTATAGCATTTGACTACCTATAAAATTGCTTCACCCATATAAGGACAGTGAATGTTTGTGATCGCAATTTCTGTCTCCGATACTTCGAAGAACTACCAGCAAAATGGAGTATTAACCGAGTGGCATTGACGCTGGCTTCTCATCAGGTAGCAACCGTTCGAATCCCGGCCAATGCATGTGGAGTTTTTGAAATGAAAAGTCAAGTGACTGCATGCGCTATATGGATATTGATAAGGCTGTCCGTGTGCCACTTTTAGCCAAGTAGAACCTCGAAGAAGTATATTATACTCCATGCTGACCCCTCGATCAATGGAAGGTTAAATACCTTCTGTGGTATCCGTCCCTGACGAGGGATTAAGTCTTTTAACAAATAGATTCAGCTTAAGACGACCATAGAAACTTTATGTGAGGAATTCGAAACAGTGTTAATCGTCCTCTCAGATGGAGGTCCAGGGGTGATCTGCGCATCTGTGAGGAGGGGGACCTACCTAGGATGAAATATCCTCAAACATCCAGTACCCGAGCCAGATGAAATAACTAACAGGCCTGGAATCGAACCCGGGATCCTTTGGACCAAAGGCCAGCATGCTAACCAGTCAGCTATGGAGCCAGACAAATTCATGTACTCGTCCCGAAGTCGTCCAGCTCTTTTCAGAAACGCTCCCAAAGGAGGTGAACTGCATGCACCGTTTCAACGACATATCAGCCCTCCAGTCAATCGCAAACTTCTGGCAGTAGCCTACCGGGAATAGAACTCGAGTCCCCAATGACGGTAGCTAATAGCGCTAACCGTTAGTCTACGGAGGTACAAAAGTACTGGTGATTATTATTTTAAAGGGAAAATATTTATCAATCCAGTCCTAATTATATGAGATTCTGGTGATTACAGTTTCACACGGAAAATATTTATCAGTTCTGTCCTGATCAGGCGAGATTCTGGCGATTACTGTTTTGAAAGGAAAAATTCATCTACCCAATGCTGATCAGGCAAAGTTCCGGTGATTTCTATTTTTGAAGGAGAAAGAAAATTCAGGCCAAGCCTGATTCGATGAAGTTCCGATGATTAGTGTTTTGAGAAAAGAATATGCATCAGCCTAGTACAAGTACAATAAAATGACGGTTAAATCAC
Source organism: Anabrus simplex (assembly GCF_040414725.1). NCBI lineage: Eukaryota > Metazoa > Arthropoda > Insecta > Orthoptera > Tettigoniidae > Anabrus > Anabrus simplex. The sequence goes on along the minus strand of NC_090265.1, from coordinate 1,328,184,797 downwards.
GAGTTCTTTCTCGAGTCCAGCCCTCGCTGCCAATATTTGATCTTCACGCCCGCAATCAATAGAATTCGATAGGTAATAGCTCAACCTTATGCCTGAAAATGCATAACATATAAATAACTTGATTACTGAAATTGGACAGCTTACAGACAAACCAAACATGCCTGCCAGATCCAGACTTTCAGGAGGAAATAAAAACGTAAATTAGCAACTGGATAGCAGCTTTTGAATGTGTAACTCCTCAAACAGTCCTTTTTTAATGGCACAAGAAATCTCTGTGTGACTGACACAGATCGTGGATCAATAACAATTAATTCCATGTGTAAAAATGGACGTGTTTGGTTTTGCCTGAACCACATGCGAATCGTTCGTTTTTGCTCAGACGCTAGGAGGACATGTTCTTTCTTGCTCAGACGCTAATAGAACTTCTTCCTGCGGGACGTCGCTCGAAAAACACTCGGCCTGTAGCTGGTTACGAATAGCTTGGATATGTTCTCATTTGCTCGAGACCACTACTAGGATATGTCTGCTTTAGCTCAGACCTAGATGATTGTGCCTAAAACATTAAGAGGATCTGAACGGTTTTGTTCAGACAGCAGTTGAAAAACAGATACAAAAGATACTAATGATAAACAATGCTTACCTAAACTCTTCATCTTTTTGGACATGTTCGGTTTTGTCTGGACGCTTCTCATAACTAAAATGGAAAATATTTCTTTAAATTTTATGGGTGAAATAGTAGGCTTATCTTACATAAAAGATTGGATATTAATTTTGTTCTTGTGCTTTCTTTTCGACAAACGTATCCGTTAGGATTAATACTAATGGAGATATTTGAATAGCATATTCATTTTTAGACATTCTTCTAAATTACCACTCTACACAACACAAATCAAATAACTCATAGCCTAAGTTACAGTTCCTGAATTTTTCAAATTAAATGCTGAGTTTCGTTAAATTACGTTCAGCCATCACAACGTGATGTGCGGAAAACAAATATTTGAAGAAATGTTCAGGGCCATAGGAGACCATGTTAAATAACTAATATATTTTTTGATATCTTTCTTGCAGCCCAGAATCGCTGCATTCTTTCTCTCTCAGCTTGAGTTCTGCTTCACTTCTTCATGGAAATCCTTGCAGTTGTTGATCAGTAATCTGTATCGTGCTCGATTGTAGATGTCCTCTCTCGTGAGACCAACTCAGCCGGTCCTATTATATTATATTATATTATATTATATTATATTATATTATATTATATTATATTATATTATATTATAATTGGGTGGAATGTAATGAAACGTCGTAATTTTCTAAAACTTATTGATAACAATAATAAAGAATTATTCCGACTTCAATATTCTCTTTTAAAGTTAAGTGAATTACCTTGTTGGAGTGCTTTCAGCCTTTTAGGAAATCTTCGTCCTCAGCAACTGGAGCGTGTGACAGGAACACACCATATCTCGTGTTTGTTACCGATATTGTCATGTGACTCATTTATACCTCTGTTCTGATTTCAGTTTGTTGAACTGAATATTTTTGTTCTTAAATTAGGAAGGTGAGTGTTATAAAAAGTAAGAAATGATAAGACATGATATTCGTCTCAAACCTTATTCCATCGAGCTGAAAAGTGGGGACGTGTTGGTTAAAAGAAAGATGACAGAGAAAAGTTAACCACAAATATATAATATATCGATCTCAGTTTTGCTCCTGTGGTCACTATCCGCGTCGTACAGAATGAGAGACTGTGAGAGATTCAGCTGTTTTTAATTACATGTCACACTAATAAGGTGTTACTTCATACTTCTCAATGATTTAATGTCACTTTGATGCTATTTCACCGAGTAAGTTGACTACATGGTACGGATCACGCAGCTGTATTTCATACATTCGAGAGACTGTAGGTTCATATCCCGCCACCCTTATCCCTGAATATGGTTCTCTACAGTTTCCCATTTTCACACCGGACAAATGCTGGGAATGTTCCTTAATTAAGGCCATTGCCACTTTCTTTCCAGTCCTAGCCTTTACCTCTCTCTTCCAAGCTAGAAAGCTCTTTCAGTTAGTGCGATGTTCAAAGGTTATCAAGAATAGAATCCTCATTTAAAGAAGTGACCTGTAGAATATCACAATCGGTGAATACCAATCCGCGTATCTTCTTCTTCTTCTTCTCCTTCCGCTTTTCCTATACCCTAGTGGGGTTCGGATGCAATATCGGCAAACCACCAAACGTTTCTGTGAAGAAGTATTGTATACTACAACAGAGCATGAAAAATCCGGTCAAGTATATATTCGGTACTTTCTGCCTGTGCATTCTGCCCTTCCGGTAATTGCTTTGATTGCTGTAGAATCGCACCATCACCATCACCACCACCAACATCCGGTATGGCGTCTTTTTTTTTTTTTTTTTCGTTTTAATCCGTAATATGAGTGAGAAAATAACTTGGTTTCAATTATTACTCACTGATCATTTTGGACTTATTTTTGTTAAAACAGTGAGGACACAGGAAGTCATTCAGTATAATGATAGATCTCTCGGTTATAACATTAATCTTAGAATAAAGAGCTAGGAATGGCAAATGCTCATGGATACAATCTGTATCGTCGCTTAGAAAGCAGTACCACGTAAGAACTATTCTTACATCAGAAGGAAAGAATATATAAAAGTGTAAAAATGGTATAGTGGTTAGCGTGATCAGCTGCCGTTCCCGGAGGCCCGGGTTCGATTCCCGGTTCTCCCACGAAATTTGAAAAAGTGTTAGAAGGCTGCAACGGGTTCCACTCAGCCTCGGGAGGTCAAATGAGGTGAGGTGGGTTCGATTCCCACCTTAGCCATCCTCGAAGTGGTTTTCCGTGGTTTCCAACTTCTCTTCCAGGCAAATGCCGGGATGGTACCTAACTTAAGGCCACGGCCACTTCCTTCCCTCTTCCAATCTTCCCATCCTCCACAGGCCCCTGATCAGCATGGCATTTGAGGCCGTCTGGAAGAGGCACTGGTCCTCCTTCCCAGTTGTATCATCCGACCCAAAGTTTCACGCTCCAGGACACTGCCCTTTAGGCGGTAGAGGTGGGATCCCTCACTGAGTCCGGGGGAAAACCCTGGAGTGTAAATAGATTAAGAAAGAAGGAGATAATGTAAAAATGGTTACGAAATCTTAGATATTAATTAATCTCTAATACTGAAATAGCTCAACTAATCTGCAAATATGTGTTCGTTCTTTCTAATTACGCGATATTGAACCGCTGCGTTGGGGAGCAGTGTTATTCCAGGAGATGAGTGACGGTGGAAGAGACATCATCGAGTATGCCAGCAGAAAGCTATCTCCAACCGAACAACGCTACTGCACTGCCGAGAAGGAAGCCTTAGCCGTGGTGTGATCCATGGGCATAGTCAGAGGCTACTTGGTGAGAAGGAAGTTCCAGCTCTTCACAGATAAAGCCGCTCTCAATTGGTTGAACTCGGTCTCTGGCTCAAATTTTAAATTGATGCGATGGGCTCTGTTAATCGCAGAATTTGATTCCGATGTGTGTCACGTCCCAGGATCGACGAAGATAGGAGCAGACAGTTTATATAGGCAGCCGGTGATGAAACCTGAAGTTAGGAGCATCATTGTGGAGAGGGAGTTCCCACAAAAACACCAGAACGAACCCAAAGAACCTGTCCTTATGACCATTAAGAAAGAACTCGATCTAGGAGTAATCAAATAGTGGCAAGAACAAGAGAAGCCCGGTAGGATCATGACGCAGTGGATTAGGAGACAGAACACCGATAGCCGACTTCTCCCGAGGGAATTCGAGATGTGCTACAGGAACTTCCGAGTTGACGAGGGACTTTTGATGTACAGATCTCACCTCTCCGACACGCCTGCAGTAGTGGTGATCCCTAGACAACACACGACGGACATCCTCGAGAAGTTCCACGACAGTACTGAAGCTCGACATCCAGGATGTGAAGAAACAATCAGTCTATCCGACGAAGATTCTTCTGGGTCAACATGCGGAAAGATATCCTGGACTATGTGAAGGGGTGCTACATTTTTACCTGCACCAAGGCGAGCAACAGGAAGGCAGATTCCAGTCAGCGAGGAAGACGACCGAAACGCCCATGGGAGGTCAAAGCCCTGGACTTGATGGGTCCTTACCCTAGAACACCTCGGGGTAAACCAGGACTCCTAGTAATCACCGACCTCTTCACAAGACGGATTGAGGCCTTTCCGATACCAGAAGCTACGGCGGGACGCATCACCAGCTTTTTACAAGATGAGGTATTCAGCCGCTACGGTTATCCACGGTGCATTCTGTCAGACAACGGGAGTTAGTTAACGTCAAGGAGGTGGCAGCAAATGATGACAGAATGGGGTGTGGAGCACTGGACCACCCCTATCTACAACCCAAGGGCCAATCCAACGGAACGACGGAACAAGGAGCTAGAAAGGATGCTACGGGTCCACCTAATAGACAAAGAACATCGACTGTGGGACCATCAGATACCGCAGTCAGTCTTTGCCCTGCGAAGACGCATCATCCGTGTCGCTGGCTATTCCCTAGTGGAGCTGTTCCTTGGTAGGCAGCTATACGGCACCTGGGATTGGGAAATTCGTTCACCACCCACTTCGGATCAAGATGATGCAGCTGTTTCCCTAGCAGAGTGGCAGCATAGGCAGCAGCAGGGTATCAAGGAAAAGCAAGCTATGGTCGGGAAGAGATCCCTTACCCAGGCCAAGGTTCAAGATGTCGAAGAGACTCAGGTCTTCCTACCAAGCCAACAAGTACTGCGACGTAACCGCCCAATCATTAATAAGATTGGGGGTTTCACGCAGGTCTCACACCTAAGTGGGTTGGCCCCGTCGTGGTGGACAAGCAGCTGGGCCATGGAATCTACTTACTAAAGAACAACCCTCCTGTCAATGTCCACGCTTCGGAGTTGTGGCGAGTCACCCAACCGCTGTGTATACAGAGTAACCCTGGTACTACCACGGATCCACCTGGAGGAGAGGCTACTGACGACACAGCTCAGGCTGGTCATGAGGAGAACACATCGACTATCATCGAGGAAGAGGCTGGCAGCGAAGCAATCCCGATCCCCGACACGGCACGTTCTGGTCAAGAGGAGGAGAGCACATCCGGCGACGTCGAGAATGAGAGAAGATACAATCTACGTCCAAGGCAAAGTCGACGAGTGTGGTGGACTGTCGAAATTGTTTCAAGTTATAGGGGGGATATTGACGCAAGTGTAATAGATTGATATAACTTGAAAATATATTCTTTAACCCATGGGTAAATAATGCCAATATCGAGCTCGAATTATTATTATTATTATTATTATTATTATTATTATTATTATTATTATTATTATTATTATTATTATTATTATTATTTACGTAGTCGGACGATCGCATTGTTTGTGAGGTTATGTCATGAAACATGCGCTGTGTATATATATTTATGAGTTTCGTTAATGTAAGAACCTGTAATTAATATTATATAATTTATTATTACCTGTATATATGATGTATAATCTATAGTAACATTGTGCAACACACTGTAACCTCCGGAATAAAGTATCTTTGACACTAGATGGTTTTAGAATGTTCTTTACATTATAACTATGTATTAGGCACTCTAGAATTTACTAGAAGATATTTTGTGAAATATCCTTCTAGAAGCCTGGCCAGGCAACCTATATAAAGAGACAGTCTCGATGGTGGAGTTATTGTTTAACAGGAGTTGTTCTTGTGAATTCGTGTTGTGCCGACATGCTAATGTAGCAGTCAGCTGTTCAAGATGGCAGTCGTAGTCATGATTTTTCCGTAGTAGTGTTTTGTTTGTGACTGCAGTTGATTAGGTTATGTGTGTTTAACTTATAAATAATTGTAAATAAAATCCGTGTACGCAAGTGACAGTATTTTGTGTGCGTCTTTATGTATACTTCGCTACGCAGTGTTGTTTCTTAAGCGACAGAATATTCAGGAGCAAGACCGGTCCGCTATGAAATGTTTGGTCGAATTAAGGAATTAACAGATGCAGTTCTGGAATCGAACCTTGATCCTCAACGCTGACCGCTTGGGCAAGGAGTCGGGCAAACACTAAGCAGTGTACAGTATGCCAATCCTGCTCTGAAAAATTCTTAATGTTGCTGGCACTTACCTCTCAACGAAACAGAGCTCCTTCTTGGTGAAGTAGTGAACTCCGTGTACCAGCGCCTCCTCGGAGTACTCCCTGAGAACATCCGTCGGTCGTAAGTGATGTAAAGTCCAACAAGTGTCAGGGGGATCATCTGAGTCGCTCGCGACTGTCGTCGTTGATACGCTCCTGGAAACAAGTAAAGGTTGTTATTTATTGAATCATTTCACACATTTACCCGAGAGAAGACAAAGCAAGCAAGCTGTTAGTTTTAAGTGTTGATTCCATGATCATAGCCATGGTACCTCAAGGCTCACATAGAATCCGAACCACAGGGACGTGAATTTTCATTTCAATAATCTCACAGGCATTAACCACAATTGTAATTGTGGTGGCCATGGTGATAAGCTAGTAGCGATGCCATTTGACACCTTCGAGTAAGAAATACACAGGGTTTGTTCTTAGTGTCCTTGTGCATAAGCCTAAAATTCTCCTTCTTTATTAGGATAACATTGAGTTTTCTTCGAAAATATTACATCGAAGAGGGCAAAAAGAACATTAACATAATCATTTGCGTTTTTTCTTTTGAAGAACAGTGAACACCCACATACAATTTGCACAACTATTATTAAATTAAAGTTACGAATATATCTACGTCAGTTTGTTTCCACTGCAGTTAGCCTCGACAGATTTTCATAACATTTAATCAATTTAATCAGCAAATCACCTCATTAGTGAATCTGTGTGACATGATAATAATAATAATAATAATAATAATAATAATAATAATAATAATAATAATTGTACCAGGAGGTACACCTCTACGCCACGCATTCAAAATTAGCGCCTAAAAGAACTCCTCTACTGGCAAAACAGTGAAACTGAAACTAAACCTACTTAAAAATATACTCGGAAGATGTCACCACTAAAATCTGATTTGATTTTGTTATTGTGAAGTTTCCTGAACTGTGTGAATTTCTGCTTGTTTTGTTTGACATTCATCAAGAAGTTTGAACTTTCTTCCACAGAGGATACCACTAAAACCTATGATCATGCACCCTGGTGCGAAGTGAAAGAACTTATGATTTGAAGAAGTTTTGTATTCATAAGTTGTTGTTTTTTTTCTTGTTTTGTTTTTTTACTGATTGATGTTCATGTATTTTTGGGTTGGCAATATTTCCTTTTTATTTCCGCCAGTTTTGAATGTAGCCAATCCCTAATTTCTGTAATTAATTTTCTACCAATCACAGTATTCTTCTTCTTCTTCTCCTTCTTCGATTTTGAGTGTAACTTTTAAACCGACCAATAAACATGAGAGGGTGTAGCTAGTTTAATCTTGAATGATCTCGAACTTTCCCCGAGGGTTTATAAACTGCGGCTTTGCACGTCTCTTGGCCAATTGATCGTCATCTTACTGAGTGTGTGTGTCAAGCAGGAGGCGGGTGGCCTCTTCTTTAGCTGCTAGAACTTCTACAAGGTAATGGCCATATAGCATCTTTATTTCTTGCTTCCTCCGCAGTTTAACCCGAGGGAATGGTTCGAATCTTGAACTATGTAACAAACTTTTCTAAACTGTAAATCTTCTTTCGGCTAATGTAAAAACTTCACAATATCTTTAACTGTAAATCGGGGATAGAGGGTGATGTACTCTCTCGAGCTCCCCTTCATCTTGGTTTGAGGTGCCACCTTTTTTAACCTTTCGTTTTGGCGATGTATTAAAGTGATTTCCATGCGTGCTACCTCAGTAGGTTGGGAATAGCCCCTCTTTTATCGGCCAAGCCCCCTATAGTTTTAAATTTTTGGAACTCAGTCTTCGCCTCCATTCAAATTGTACTTGGGCCGTTTATTTAACCTGTTCTTTTTCACTAAGGCCCTGTAGGTTGGGTACTAGATACCTCTGTGTAATGAGGTTTCTATTTGTAAATAGTGCCTTGTAAGGCCAGAGATTATTAGATTTTCATGCAATGTTGCCTTGAGTAGGCTTAGAAAATTGAGAGCCTGTTAGCTCTTTTTTCAAAGTAAGATTCCTGTATTCCTCTTGAAGGCTAGACGTTGTAATTTTAGGAGCAAGTGCTCTTTGAATTAGGGGATTTCTGCCCCTGTATAAATTGGTGCTCTTTTGTAAATTTGAGCTAGGAGCTCAGCAAAAATAAAGCGAGGGCTTGAAGCCCACTATCTATTAAAACCACTTTGTCTTTCCTAGTCTTGTTTAATGATTGCTACTTGTACCTGTAAAATAGATAAATTTTATGGTTTGAAAATATAACCTTCAGTTTACGTTTTAAATTCAATTCTTGACATTATAAGTTAGACCCATTCCCCCCGGCACCTTCTTTCACCTCTGCGTCCACGAAAAACCATGGAATAATAATAATAATAATAATAATCGTATACCTTCATTTACCGTGTATACACCTTTCAACTTGACATCATTTAGGCTGCCTGCTCGTAAATTTCAGCGTTTCGATAATTTGTTGAGAAGGAAGCCATATTTGTTTTAGTTTCGAATCAGTCAATACAACGCTAAAGCTTTTCAGTCTGTCGAAACACTATAAACCGGGCGAGTTAGCCGTGCGGCCAGGGGCACGCGGCTGTAAGCTTGCATCCGGGAGATAGTGGGTTCGAATCCCACTGTCGGCAGCCGTGAAGATGGTTTTCTGTGGTTTCTCCTTTTCACACCAGCAAATGCTGGGGCTGTACCTTAATTAAGGCCACGGCCATTTCCTTCCAACTCCTAGGCCTTTCCTATCCCATCGTCGCCATAAGAACTATCTGTGTCGGTGCGACGTAAAGAAAATAGCAAAAAGAAAAGAAACACTATAACACACATGAAAAAATTAACAGGCTAATAAACAAAGAATGACATATTTCTTTCTACAGGAATATCCTCGGAGTCTATCAAGTTGCTTGTAACCATGCATGTACAGTATTATTTGCGTTGCGTAAACTTGTCAGTCATTGTGAACTGACGTTGTTATGAACAAGTGATACAAAATGATGAATGCAGAAGTCCTCCACCGTCAGCCTAGTAACCCTGAGAAAGTTTCCTTGTACTTGTCCTAAGCTGATAACTGTCCGTTACCTCCAGCGACTATGTTTAGATATATTAGATGACGGAGTTGGTCGACCTATGGCTGAAGAAGGGAACCCGCCAAGTGTAACAACCCGATTTACCAGGAACTTCCCTCAGTGAAAGAGGCGTCGAAATAAGCGAACACATGTTTCGGCTTATCCGTAGACGCTCGGCCGTTTCCGAGAAAATGACGTCGAAGTTTCCGACGTGCTTTACGTGCCTATTAGCGCGTTGCAAGTACAACCGACCTAGTGGCGCAGTGGCTTTCACTGCAACGCCACACTTTTGCGACCCATGTTCAAATCCGGATGAATTGTGGTTTATTTCATTTACTTTTGCCCATTGACGATTACTCCACGAATGGTTTTGTTCAATGTATTTTGAAATATCGTTGTCTTTTCTCGTCTATTAATGTTCTGTCTGGTAAATGAAATCTTCCTCTTAGTCTACTGCAGGGCCTCTCAGGGTGCATGCGCGTGGTGCATGCACTGTGCACGGTGCAAAAGACGACTTCGCTTGGTTGACCAGAGTGCAGACCCCCCACTCCTCTCTCCCTACACCTGTCTCCCCGTTCGGCCTGTCTCCGCGTTCCTCGCCTTCACTGCTGTTTCTCCCCCACTGCGAAATGTTTACGTGTGGTGAGCGGAGACGCACAGTTGTATGGGACAAGGTTACCAGTGTTATTAAAAAAATTTAAAAAGTTAATTAGAAATACACATACATGTTTGAGAGGAATGTAAACATAATTTTTAAGAAATGCAGAACCCGTAACCAAAATGAAAATGCTACAGTACGGGAACAAACCTCATTTGTGGATATAGAATGCTCTTCTTCAAGCTGTTTCAACTTCCTTAATTCTTTCTCTCTGACGTCTCCTATGATTTCACAATAATTTTCCGAATGTAGTGTGTTGTAGTGTCTTTCAATAGACGATTTTCTTACGCACGTAATTATCGTCCCACAGATTAAGCATTTGGCGTTATCGTCACGACAAACAAACAAAAAAAAAACACGGAAGTTCCCAGTTCGATTGAAATGGACTTTCGGAAGTCTTTGCTTTCTTCGAAACAGGTTGCTCCATTATTATGTTGTTGTCGTGCGCTTATCTATTTCACTGATAAGCACGTCGTCTACCACCAAACGCTTCGTCGCTCTCAGCACACTACACCATCCGAGTCAAGCCGAGTTGAGGCGAAGCGTACCGATGCACAGTGCACAGAGCCTATGCACCGTGCTCTGCACGCGTGAGAGTTTTGGGCGTTTGAGAGGCCCTGGTCTACTGGATACAGGCAATGTTTACCCGTCGTAGCTTGAGCGGTTCGACTAACTCGCGGCTGCGTCCAGCCATTGTCTCCCTTGATCAGCTATTGTTCCTTTCCGATCCCTACGGTATTGGAGCATTCGAGGCCAAGGGAATCTTTTATTTTCACGCCCTTCGTGGCCCTTGTCTTTCGTTGACCGATACCTTCATTTTTTTAAGTGTTGGATCACTTCCCTGTTTTCGCTCTGACTAGTGTTAAAAGAGCAGCAGTGCTACCAGTATCCAGTAATCGGGAGATAGTGGGTTCGAGCCCCACTGTCGGCAGCCCTGAAGATGGTTTTCCGTGGTATCCCATTTTCACACCAGGCAAATGCCGGGGCTGTACCTTAATTAAGGCCACGGCCGCTTCCTTCCAATTCCTAGGTCTGTCTTATCCCACCGTCGCCATAAGACCTATCTGTGTCGGTGCGACGTAAAGCAAATAGCAAAAAAAACAAGCAGCAAACAGAAATATGATTTACTGGAAAAGACCATGGCATTCTCCCTCCATGCATGACATTCTTGGCACCATTACAGACCTAGACGCCACAAAGCAATATGCGCCTTGAAAAATGCCTCACTGATGCAGATATCACACTGTGTGTACGGAGACCGGTTGCTGAGCAACATGTTCGCCCTCTCGGCCTCATTGGTGTGGCTGAATAGTAGTTGAGCAAGATAGTGGTTACGATACCGACTGCGATCGGCGGCATTTGAGGGTTTTTAAATATGGTACAGTAGTTCCATGTCGTCCGCCCCTGTGGTGTAGTGATTAGCGTGATTAGCTGCCACCCCCGGCTCTGCCACGAAATTTGAAAAGTAGTACGAGGGCTGAAACGGGGACCACTCGGCCTCGGGAGGTCAACTGATTAGAGGTGAGTTTGATTCCCTCCTCAGCCATCCTCGAAGTGGTTTTCCGTGGTTTCCCACTTTTCCTCCAGGCAAATGTCGGGATGGTACCTAACTAAAGGCCAGGGCCGCTTCCTTCCCTCTTCCTCGTCTATCCTTTCCAATCCTCCGATCCCCTCACAAGGCCCTGGTTCAGCACAGCAGGTGAGGCCGCCTAGGCGAGGAACTGGTCATCCTCTCCAGTTGTATCACCAGACCCAAAGTCTCACACTCCAGGACACTGCCCTTTAAGGCGGTAGAGGAGGGATCTCTCACTGAATCCGAGGGAAGTAAACAGATTAAGAAAGAAAGAACGAAAGTTCCGTGTCATTGCCTTCCACTGCACTTAGAGAAAACATATGGGAACTGGGGAACAAAATTCCGATATTCCTGAAAATCTTAACAAATCTATAACAACTGAAGGGACGTCAATGAAATATTGACCTCTAGAGCGTCGTCCCTCGTCAAACCATGTATTGCACATTCGCATCACTGTGGCCACATTCTCTTCAACGTGAGCACCGATATCTAGAAAGGATGAATCAATATCGATATGTCACAATCAATACCGCGTCAAAGTCCGAAAACTTCTGAAATAGTTTCCATATTCTCCAATGGGCATACTAACCTGTCTTTGCATACAAGTAACGAGCAAATACACAGCAACTTTCTGTCTTTCCCTCTTATATAAATCCTGGGTGGGCGTAATTTGTATTTCATGGTCATGGTGATGTCCCATACACACTCTGCATGTACCTCATTTCTTGTGCTGCTGTTGTAATGGTCTACAGTAATAATAATAATAATTATGGCGAATGGCCTCCGGAGAGGCCTGGTGAGGGTTTTTCTCGTAGACGGCCTATTTGGCGACCTGGATGTCTGTGAAGATGAGGGCCCTACCTAGGATGATTTCTAATGCTGAATACGCCACAGACACTCAGCTCTCGAGCCACTGGAGGTAACCAATTAAGGTTAAAGTCCCTGACCCGGCCGGGAATCGAACCCGGGAACCTCTGGACCAAAGGCCAGCGCTCTAACCATTTAGCCATGGAGCCGGACATGGTCTACTGTATATGTTCACTATAATTTCAGCTCGCAGTTCTAATGATATTTTTGACCGTATGTTTCTTGTTCAGTATCATAGTACTTTTTAACATCGAAATAAAATTACGGCGAAAACATGCACATGCAGATTATTTTACTTTCTTTGAGAGAAGTGCTTTCTACCTTTGTAGACTTAGTTACAATGATTAACGTTTCCTATTAAAATAAGATTCTTGATATCCTGCTCGGTGCTTCATTATGCCATGAAGCGTTAATCGGGGATACAACTTCCTTGTGACCGATACTTCATCCTCAGCGATATTATCGTGGAACATCCTAACAATGATTCATTAATCTAAAATGACCTTCCGTAAATCTTAGTTGTATTTTATAAACTAGTGAATGACAGGCTGGATTGATCTGGCGTATTACAAGCATGATGCCTTTTCTACTAACTGTCCAACGGTTCTCAAAGACCGTCTGGAAGATTCAAAACGGAATTCCATGAACAGAATTCTAGTGCGTGGGGGTTTATTTTATTCAACATGCCATTAATTTCTACCTAGTCATGGAATTAAACCTTGACGAGATTTTGTCTCTACTGACCCAAGAGGACGGGATACTTGGATATTGCCAACAAGACTGAGCAACGCTATACACAGCATGTAATTTCATGATGAAGCCTGTAATTATTTCTTTGGATACAGAATAACTAGAGCGTAGGTTTTGGGTCAAATAGTTGTCCAGATACTTGGAGAAGTTTAAAGAAAATGTCCTGCAGAAGCAGTTCTCAGAGATCTGAAAAGTGTCATTCACAAATAATTCAAAAATACCAGAGGTCGTATTGCAGAGGTAAAGCAAAATATCATCTCACGCTTAGCATTCGTATGAGGCCTAATGGAGAGCGTTCCCAGCACAATGAATCATTATTGAAATGAATGCATTCGTATGTGCAACGATCATTGTGAAAGATACCATGCACAAAACTGCAAAATGAGGACAACCTCAATAATAAGAATGGCATTAGCATAGTTGACCATCTGTACAAAAACTGTTTTTGCACATTGTGCGCTTTTCATTTAATAATAATATCAGTATTAAAGTTGTGTTCAAGTTGCTGTAAAATTAATTAGTACCAAAAGAGAAATGTATTCGAGTTGTGAACAACGAATGGAATGTGGGAGTTAGTTTCTTTCGCTCTTCTATGTGTATGGATACACAAGACTATTATGATTATTCAACCTGTATTATTTGTGCCATGTTTATACGAGACGTTTTATGAAATGTCTTACTTTATTTCGTGATACTTCATGGTAAATTAGTTTATTTTAATAATGCTTTCCCTTTCCAACTTTTGTCTCTCATAACCCTTCGTATCTTCTACTCTAACACACTGATTCTCTCTTCTTCAACCTCTTAACTTAATGTCTTTGATAATAGTACTGTTGAAGAAAACCACCACTATTTTTTTCTATCAGCTATGAATACCGTTCCTCTGTCATGAAACGGCAGTGGAGCGATGATACACCTGAAGATACCTATTTTCTATAATGCCATTGAAGGACTGTACAAACTTTGAATTTGACCTTTGTATCCCCTACTGTCGATAAAATTCCGTTTATTCCATACGTTCCTCAGGTTAACGACTGGTCATTTTTTACCTACCAACCATAAAGAGGAACGGGAGGAATCTACGGCGATTGACCTCTTAAAGAGATACTTCAACACCTATTTCTAGGATTGTCTTTTAATCTATGAATGAGTCCCAATACCCCACCACTCACCTTTTGCTGCTGTGTGAACTACCTTTCAGAACTTCATCACTGGTTTTCCTCTCTGAACTTGCTGGAGTTACTCGTCTGGTCAGGAAGCCCTCATGCCCATCGTTCGCTCTGGAAAATATCATGGCTGAAAATAGAAAAGATTTCACTAATCAGAAGCCAAACAATACTTCTTTACCACCTCTCACGAACAGTACGCTACTACGGTACGATGTGGACACACACATTTTTAAGGTATAACTTGTGACTGGGTGCAGGGGAAACGCTGATCATCCTACTACCGCGCAACTTTGAAAATTTTCGAAGTGCTTATGGAAAATTGTCTTCTTTACTCTCTTTAAACAGGAGATTCTTTTTTTGCTAGTTGCTTTACGTCGCACCGACACAGATATGTCTTTTTTTTGCTATGGGCTTTACGTCGCACCGACACAGATAGGTCTTATGGCGACAATGGGATAGGAAAGGCCTAGGAGTTGGAAGGAAGCGGCCGTGGCCTTAATTAAGGTACAGCCCCAGCATTTGCCTGGTGTGAAAATGGGAAACCACGGAAAACCATTTTCAGGGCTGCCGATAGTGGGATTCGAACCTACTATCTCCCGGATGCAAGCTCACAGCCGCACACCTCTACGCGCACGGCCAACTCGCCCGGTACAGATATGTCTTATGGCGACGATGGGACAGGAAAGGCCCAGGAGTGGGAAGGAAGCGGCCGTGGCCTTAATTAAGGTACAGCCCCAGCATTTGCCTGGTGTGAAAATGGGAAACCACGGAAAACCATTTTCAGGGCTGTCGACAGTGGGGTTCGAACCCACTATCTCCCGAATACTGGATACTGGCCGCACTTAAGCGACTGCAGCTATCGAGCTCGGTAAACAGGAGATCAAGAGTCTCTGACAGCCTGACGATGCAATATTCTTATGCTACATCTTTCCCTTTTTCACTGGTCTTCTTACTTCAAATCAATCTTGATGTTTCTAGTGGTAATGGTACACTGTTCCCAACTTTTTGTCCCAACCAAAGATTAAAATGGCAAATATATTAATGACCATTACTTTATCCTTTCTTTTGTCCGCTTTAACAACAACGTAAAGTTTTGTTTCAAGGCGTGAATTTTTGCATTACCAGTATGTGAATAAAGAAACGATGAAATTCTACTTCATTAGTTTTATTTATTTATCTTATTTATTTTATCTACCCCCACTTAGTTTAATTGAATGTTTCTCACTTGTACTGCAAACAGATAGAGTATCACACGTAAACAATGATTATTCAACATAACAAACACAGAAAATATTTGTTGGCTGTGTAACATAAATGATTGAGAACATCACCTTCCATGTTCAAGATTAAGGGGTCGAATCGCGGCGCAGTCAGTTGGTATTCGAGAGAGCTTAAATATCCATGTCAGTTGGTTACTGCCACGTTCAAGAAACCTATTTTATGGGCAAAATTCCAGTACCTGACATCTCTTAAAATCAATAAGAATTGAAAAGTATGTTATGGACATATTATTACTAATCGTATACTTCTTCTTCTTCTTATTATTATTATTATTATTATTAATATTATTATTATTATTATTATTATTATTATTATTATTATTATATAATGGTCATCTGCATAAGATCACTCAATTGAACCATAAGAAAAATAAGAAAAATATTCATGACGACGATTCTGTACATTTGAAAAATGATGAAAATGGAACTAGTAATTTCCCTATCCATTTATTAAAGGCAAGTCTCTCGTAGCTAAGAGTACAATATTCTAATGAGTTTGACTTTGATATAACTGCGTTCGGATTCTCGAAGTTGCCTGGCCTTCAATTTTGTTATTGTATTAATATTATTATCCCCTTACCAAATTATTCCGCATATCAATGTTTTGTATCAACGAAGAGAACAGGGGACCAGGCATACTCTACCCCCACTTAGTGCAGAGGTTACAGATAGGGAATAATTTACTTTCCACTTCTCCAAAAGATCTTCCAAGTGCTGTGCATGCCTTTGGTCTTGTACAAAAACTGAATTTGATTGGATGGCTTAAGGTCGTAATAATTTTTTTTTTCGATTTTATGTTCCAACTACTACTTTTATGGATTTTTCAAACGCTGAAGTGCCAGAATTTAGTCACGCAGGAGTTCTTTTACGTATACCAATAAATCTACTGACACGAGGTTAGCGTATGTGAGCAACTTCAAATACCACCTGACTTGAGTAGGGGACGAACCCGCCAACTGGGCTCAGAAAGCTAGTGTTCTACGCACTCAGTTTGGCAGGTTTAAGTTTCTTAGTATTGGAAATAAGCTACCAATGTAAAAGGAATTGTTTTGCAATTATTCACAAAAGAGGAATGTATCTTCAATAAACAACTTAAAATTCCAACGCGCTAAGATTATTTAAATAATTAATTTGTCCCTTTAAGGTAGAGTTCTGATAACACAAACTTGTAAGCTAAGCCATAGGAACATAATTGAATTTCTTCACTTCGATTCCAGGCGAGTACCAAGATACAGTACTTATTAATATGGAGGCCACAATCACACTTGCCACAGTAGTGACTTCAGTTAGTAAACATATTAGTATAGAAATCACAGCGCCGAAGTACCGTACATTACATGGACCCGAAATAACAACAACGAATAATAATAATAATAATAATAATAATAATAATAATAATAATAATAATAATAATAATAATAATAATCAAGCTACTTGACGATATATTTCCTATGGCGTATAAAGACAGACGAATTCTGAGACCGGCGCATTACATTGAAAGTAATTATAAACAGTTCACATGGAAAATAGCAACTACAGTTCTATCTCACTGTATTCAGAATAGTCAGGAATCCATACAAGTTAATAGAGAAATACGCACAAATATGAAATAGGTGTGACGTATTACCTTGTATGTGCTGCATTAAGTGTAGTATACGGTGACACTCCATGCTGGTAGTAATGTTTGGCGTATAGCTGGAAGGGCTATTTTATGATTTTCAGTGTTTTCATTTTTCTAGAGAACAAAGTTTTAATATTATAGTACGTAATCAGTAAAGCTGAAGTTATTTCCCATTGTTGATATTGATGTGATACTTGCGTACGGGTAAGGCTTCCTAACTACATAATTGTGTTGGTTTCCCATTTGTTTTCAGTGTATTGTGGCTAAAACTTCTATTGTGGCGGCGTCGCAAATATTCCTTATGTATACCCTGCTTTCATTCTGTCGCATTATCAGGTACGGCACCAACAAGAGAAAAAGGAACACCTTCACCTAAACTCAGAAAGCAGTGGGAAGACTTTGCAATGCAAGAGGCCATAAAACACAGGTCTTTCACCGTCCAACGGATTGCGCTACACCAAAAGAAGTCACTGGAGTTCATGGTTCCTTGAAAACATGGTCTCGCCACGTAGACATAATAATTCGTGCGGTTTCACGTCGGGGCGTGCCATCGACGTCAAGGATTTAAATTAGTCCAAGGGTTTCCCACCAAGGTCTGGATTCATAATGACATCAGTCTCCGCTACATTGGTGTGAGTTCGGTAATTCCTTCATCTCCGGGGTTAACCCAAAGCAATAGGGGGTTTGTCCCCAAGAGAATTTTCTGTCTTCTAGAACAGACATCTATCATAATGGATACCATTGCTAGCAGCTCTATCGCCGCCACCACCACAACCGCTACCACTTCGACAGCAATCACCACCGCTACCGTACTCTCATCATCTCAATCTGTGACTCTCTCCAAAGCCCATGCCACGGTCCCCAACTGTCCTGAGGTGCATCCTACTCCATCAACCTCTACAAACGGACGTCACCTATTAGTACAACCAGCGCCGCAACTAGCGCCCTCTAAGAGTGTTAAAAGGCATCTCACCGCACAAAAGGAACCAGTACCACCTAAAGTCATCGCCATAGATTCAACGCCTCCTCCACCTTCACAGAATACTGAATCAAGGGAAACAGTCAACACTGCACCAATAAATACATCATCCAACACCGAATCCCCCCCTCTCGGGCACTGATCGTCCTATCGCCAATCCCCGCTTCCTTCAAAAACCACACGATGCTACCCACAATTTTCTCCTTCAGAACCCATCTCCTTACTTCAGTTCATCGCAGAAGATCTTCCTAACTCTTCTCCGCTTCAATTCTCGCCGTGAAGGCATCGCAGACATCAGGCCTACCAACCATGGATACCTCATCAAAGTCACCAGCTGGGCTCCACTTCACCATTTAAAATTCTTTCACTACCCAAACAAAAGACTCCTCCCCCTACGTCCCGACACAGTCTCTTCAGCTGTGTCATCAGGGGGCTCGACCCGGATATTGCAGACTCCGAGTTCCTGGCGGAACTTAACGCCGCGGGAGTTCCCCCCAGGAAAGTTTCCGAATTAATAACACGTCCGGCCGACCTTCATGTTGCGGGTGCTGGTCCCCACCACCGAAGATCTTGATAGAGTTCTGTCCACAGGTGTTTCAATATATCGCCAGCACCACCGGGTAGAGCCGTCAAAAGCCCCCCTCCGCAACCCCTATGCCATGCACGGTGTCTACAGTACAACGTCCACAAAACGCCAGACTGCAAAGCACCCACATCTATCTGTGCACACTGTTCGCAGCAACATCGTACCCAAAAATGCCCCAACACCACACAACCCCCTCACTGCAGCACGTGTGGCGAATCACATCCCACCTTCTCCCGTCTCTGCAAAAGCCTGACCTCCTCCCCCTGACAACCGACACGAACTCATCGCCCCCATCAGAACCGTGGACCCGACTATACTGATCTCACCCGCTCACAGTTCCCTCCTCCTACCATCGAAAATATCATTCGCTTCACCCCTCCTCAACCTATCCCCATATCACCGAACCGTAGTCCTCTCTCACCGTCAAGAATAGACGATATTAGGGTATATGACATAACTACAACCAGAAATGGAAAACTAGTTCATTCAATACGGAGAATAGGAAGAAGGGTACTATATTTGCAAATAGGAACACCGTTAGGAGATTGTAGCAAGGAACAAACTGTTGCAAAATAGTGTTCTTCAAATATTCTCTGAACAATGGTCATTTTCTGTCCGTTATTAGGTTCCTCCAGTTAAGTTGGTAATAGAATTCCTTGAAATGAAATGAAATGAAATGAAATGGCGTATGGGTTTTAATTTCGGGAGTGTCCGAGGACAAGTTCGGTTCGCCAGTTGCAGGTCTTTTGATTTGACTCCCGTACGCGACCTGCGCTTCGTGATGAGGATGAAATGATGATGAAGACGACACACAAACCCAGCCCCCGTACCAGCGAAATTAACCAATTATGGTTAAAATTCCAGATCATGCCGGGAATCGAACCCGGGACCCCTGTGACCAACGGCCAGCACGCTTACCATTTAGCCATGGGGCCGTACACCATAAAAGTTACCCTACTTAACAAGAACTTTCCAAAAGAGAAAACCGAAATGATATTTCACATATTAAGTACCCTTTCCTCTACAACGTTCAGTGCTTTTGTAACGTTAATATGCACTACCGTGTACAGTACTCGTGGGCACGCTCTTTAGCTGATATTTTAAATGAAGTTCCAAGACACATGTTGACGATCAACGTTGGAAGGAAATATATGTTTATAGAATTACAGTAGCAGTCGAGATACACTGAAAATTGCATTAAACATTACTTGTGCATCGGCCGAATTACTCGTCTCCAGTTTAACAGTTACGAAAATTCCTAGACAAATAAGTGATTCCTATTTTTTGTATATTTCAATGACCTCCACTATATGGATCAGATGTTCGAATAAGCCCATATTTTACATCCTGTAGGAAACTATATCCTTCATGAATTTGAGAATTCACTAGCTTGTTGGGCAGTAGTGCATGTTAACCACCCATATTCTATGGAGACAAATGCTCCAGAGTAATAATTACATATTCTAGCAGATATACCACCAAAACACCGATAGACATCGTATAGAAATCAAATTTCGAGGTCTATAGTTTGCTCAGAAGTCAAACTTTTCATGCTGCTTAGTTTGATAATAAGTCAGCAGTTACCTACTTTATACCTACATAACAGTAACTCCATTTCTAAACGTAGGGTACTATGAACTCGTATAACCTTTAATGGCATTGCTTACCGCTACATTTTTCATTATTCTGTATCGTGTTGGTTTGTTGTATTTGTTTCGCTTTCACGACCTATCCTGCAATCTATTGTATCATACAGCTCCTCAGCTGAGTAAAGGCCGTTTTAACCCTCAAACTAGAATTAAAATCTCTGCGTGAATCGAACGCGGGGCCCGCCAGTTAGAGGCATCCAAGATACCCCTACACCACAGAATAGCCGACATCCGTTAAGCTCAAGATTTGTCGATCTTCCGAAAATTCACTCAAAATTTTTGCGGGTTTTTTACACTTTTGAGACTGTCTGATCACCATTGTGCGAAAAGTTGCTTTTTTTACCTGTCTTTGCATCTTATGACGGGAGAACTGCTGGAGATATATCACCCAAACTTTATATATTAGAAATGTACTAACTCTATGATACGCTTTTGGTACTTATCATTTCAAAACTCTGTAATGTACTGGGGGTTCTCGGAAAACATGAAACAAAGGACTCCAAATATCTCCGTTGAGGTAAATAAACTCGTATCCTCGTATTCCTCAAGGTGATGCAGCTGCAGCTCTTTTCACTTACACCTCAAATGTAGATGAGATGTGCGAACCTTTCTAACCATATGCCAGCCTTTCAGCTATTTTCAAAACTCTGGCAGTACCGTAAATCGAGCCAGGACCTCCGGGGACAATAGTTAATAGCGATAGCCGTTACACTACGGATCTGGACAACATCTCCATTGTTACTGGCTTTACGAACATGTTTGTTATAGAATAAAGCTGGTTCGAATGAAATTCAAAGTAACAACATATCCACTGATGTTGGGTTTTACGAAGGCGTTTGTTATAGAATTTAACTGGTTTGAAATGTAATTCGAAGTAACGTTTATTCACTGTAAGATTTCCATAATGTGAAGGTTTTAAAATGATGGAATTACCCCGCGACGATCAAGAATTTAATGCCAAGTCAATCGTTGGTAACAGCTTGTTTCCACACATCATAAAACGTAAGTCAGTCGCATCGCAAACAACCGACTCGTCAACAACAAGTACGTTATCCTAGTCCATACACCATATTGTGGCATGTTACTAGGGTTCCTAAAATTAAAAAAATACTACTCAGAGAGGTAGTGTGTTGTGCCGTCCAGTAAATTTATTAAACTACCATATACAGCTATTTACAAGTTAATTTGTGTTTGAGTTTTACAAGGGTAAGTCCCCAATTATGGCCCCCATTTTGTTTATCGCACGTATGCGATGACCTAACCATGATAAAAATTTGAAAATTAAAATACATGCAGTTCGGAAATCACTTTGTCCATAGCTTGTATTGGTTCCATGTTATAAGTAATGTGGAGTAAATCAAGTGAGATTTTTAATAAAAAGAGATTTCGTTGAACAAATAATATTGGCTCACTCAGGGGAAATATTATTGGTAAAATATTTAACCAAAACCATACACATAGTGTTATAAATTAATCATTGTTTGTGGTGAAATAATCCGTTCGGGTAATATGACATTGTTTTTCACAAAGAGCTCATTTAAATGTCTTCGTAACCTTGCCATTGCACTTTTCATGGTTCCACAGGAAACATTAAGCGCACCGGGTCCATTTCTGACACTTGTTGTCACAGCTTGTTGCAGATGGGACGTTCAGCATCTTCTTCACCACCATTGTTATCATCGGTAGAGGCATATTCCACTTCATCTTCATCCTCTTCGCCACTGCTAGACGAACTCACCTGACATTTTACTTCGGCATTTTTCGTTTCATTCCTAGCCGCATCCGCCGCTTCCTTCCTGTTTCTTTTCAATCGCTGCTTCAACTGCTCTTTTATGTGGTGAACCAGCGTCCAAAACAGCGGAATCTCGTCGAGTGCATGTACTGGGT
This sequence comes from Anabrus simplex, assembly GCF_040414725.1. Classification (NCBI taxonomy): domain Eukaryota; kingdom Metazoa; phylum Arthropoda; class Insecta; order Orthoptera; family Tettigoniidae; genus Anabrus; species Anabrus simplex. The sequence continues at coordinate 1,328,162,592 of NC_090265.1, read as the reverse complement.
TCGATGACTGGAACAGATCCAATGTCACCGGGCAGTACGTTATCACCGTGTCCATGGTTTGACTCTCTACCAGACCTCTCCTTTAAGAAGTCTCCATGAGTAAACATGTTCTCTCATTCAACCCGGAAACCATTGGTGACTGTTGTCATGGTAGCTGCTTTAATGTTTCTGTTCTAATTCAGTCAGCAAAATTATTTTCCGGCCTAGTGGGACGTTAACCACTTCCTCGTGTTTCAGGTCATTAGAGTGCTTTATTTTCCTTAAATAGTTCCTCAAATTTGTGCGAGTTACTTTCAAATTCCTTACAACCTGCTTCACTCACATCTTATCTTCTTTGACTCGCTTAATAGCTTTCAGTATTGTTTCTTTATCCCAACATTTTCGTTTCAACATCTGGAAAGATAAGACAACGACATAAATAGCATTTCTTCCGCAGCCTACCTGAGTTCAGTTCGTTCGTTCGTAATCTGTTTACCCTCCAGGGTCGGTTTTTCCCTCGGACTCAGTGAGGGATCCCACCTCTACCGCCTCAAGGGCAGTGTCCTGGAGATTCAGACTTTGGGTCTGGGATACAACTGGGGAGAACGACCAGTACCTCGCCCAGGCGGCCTCACCTGCTATGCTGAACATGGGCCTTGTGGATGGATGGGAAGATTTGATGGGACAGGCAAGGAAGAGGGAAGGAAGCGGCCGTGGCCTTAAGTTAGGTACCATCCCGGCATTTGCCTGGAGGAGAAGTGGGAAACCACGGAAAACCACCTCCAGGATGACTGAGGTGGGAATCGAACCCACATCTACTCAGTTGACCTCCCGAGGCTGAGTGGACCCCGTTCCAGCCCTCGTACCACTTTTCAAATTTCGTGGCAGAGCCGGGAATCGAACCCGGACCTCCGGGGGTGGCAGCTAATCACGTTAACCACTACACCACAGAGGCGGACCCTGAGTTCAGTACAGTACCCAAATACCGCCCCGGGGCCATAATTGGATGCGCGCAGGGGGGGCATACTTGGAGATCACTAACTTTACGATATGGCTTAAAATAGCTCCACCGGGCGAGTTGGCCTTAATTAAGGCCACGGTCGCTTCCTTCCAACTCCTGGGCCTTTCCTATCCCATCGTCGCCATAAGACTTATCTGTGTCGGTGCGACGTAAAGCCCATAGCATAAAATAGCTCCGACCATGTCTTGGATATCAACAAGCAAACTAGATCATACGAAAGTACAGTACAGAGAGTACTTATAGAAAAAAAGTATATCTTTCAAACTTAGTAACTAGACACAGGAATATAATTATGAAGATATGTCCGTAAAAAACTCATCTTCTTGAAGAAATTTCAATGTTGAAAGAAAAGCACTACGCGTAAGCTTTGTCTTCGAAACGGTCACTAGCCTACTCACTGGTAACAGCAAACAGACTTCGTTTTAGAAGTTTTCGCCAGAGTTCACGACCTAGCAAACATGATATGAGAGGGGGCCATATTTGGAGGCCGGGCCATATATGGAGGTCTACTCTCACTCGAAAAAGGTTTTACACATGAACATAGCGAACACACGGTACATCGGCGTGTCAATCTCCTGTTCTCCAAGTTCTCCAACACGGCTGCACACAGTGCAGTGTCGTTCCAGATCAGTTCACTTCACAGCTCATAACTCGTCTCGTAATCAAAACTGTCCTGATTCTTTACAGTACTCGCAACCGACTCGTAACTCACTGGCGATTGACACAATACTGACTCACTGCACCTCCTTCTTAGTCTCTTTACTTCTCTGTTATAATATAATGGATATTTACCATTCCTTACCATCTTTAAGGGTACAAACCCGTTTTCACATTCTTCAACAATTGCTTTAAACCCATCCCAGAGTCTGTTTAAATTTTGATTCATCGTTTTCCACCGATCACATTTACTTTCTAAAAACTCCCTCATGCCTTTTTATCAGCCATATCACTGAATCCTTTTTATGAAGATGCTTATATCTCAAAAAATGAAGATGTTACAGTTGTAAAATTAGTAGGGCCTACATGGAATCTGCCTGAAAAAAGTAACACGTATTTTTTGTTTTCTAAAAATCCACTCAAAGGGGGTGAAAAGAAGTGAAAAAGAGGTGAATTTCTAAAATGAGTATATAAAACCTAACATGTTACAGACATAAAAACTGGTATTTTGAATCTCCTTTTCTTGCTTTTCGGAAAAATCACTTGAAGGGGGCGGTGAAAAGGAATGAAAATGGAGTTGAATCCTTTAATTGGGATACTTATTTCTCAAAAACTGAATATGTTACAGAGATGAATATTGGTATTTGGAATCTCGTTTAAAAACAAAGACGTATTTTTTTGTTTTCGGAAAATCCGTTTTGGGGGGGGGGGGTGAAAGGACCGTAAAAGTGGTTGAATTATTTTTAGGAGGATACATAAATATTTCTCAAAATCTGAAGATGTTACAGACGTGGAAATGGATTTGGAATCTCCTTTAAAAATAAAGAAATGCGTATTTTTTTGTTTTTGGAGAATCCACTTAAAGGGTGAAAAGAATTGAAAAAGTGGGTAAATTTGTAAATGAGCATATCTATAACACATCACAAAAATCGAACGTATTACAGACGTGAAAATTGGGATTTGGAAACTTCTATAAAAATAAAGGAATACGAACTTTTGTTTTCGGAAAATCAACTGAAGGGAGGGGGATGGAAAGAACTGAGAAAGGAGATGAATTATTTTTATGAGTATATATCTCAAAAACTGAAAATGTTACAGACGTGAACATTGGTATATGGAATCTCCTTAAAAGATGAACACTTTTTATCGCGAAGTCCACTCAATGGGGGAAAGGGGTAAGAAGAAGTGAAGGAGTTGAATTATTTTTATGAGGATACTTATATCTCAAAAACTGAAATGTTACGGGTATTTGGAATCACCTTTAAAAATAAAGAAACATGTATTATTTTTGTTACCGGAAAAGCCATTTAGGGGGGGTGAAAATAAGTGAAGGAGGAGTTGAATTATTTTTATGAGGATACTTATATCTCAAAAACTGAAATGTTACGGGTATTTGGAATCACCTTTAAAAATAAAGAAACACATTTTTGGTTTGTTTTCGACTTGAGAAAGGACTATTTCTCATATGTAGAGTCCCATGTCACATGGTTCAGAGTAGCCTGGTCATCTTAGCCCCAGAAGGCAATACCACAAACGTGGTTTATAAAGAGGTTCTGGGGTAAATGAAACGCAATTTTTCGGTGAGTTGTTATAATTTAAGAATTTTCAGATAATGTGTTAGTGTAGTGCTGAGGAATACCGAGGAACGATTAATTTTATCAAATTACGAAATCCTCGCGAGCGAAGGCGCGGTTAACACCTAATCTTATTATTAAGATGAAGGACCATTGTATTTAGCAACAAGAGTTTGACGTCATCAGGTGATGCAATAGCGCCACCATGTTAAGGAACTAAAATAGTCGTGCCACGCGGTTATCAGTTAGTGTAGCTGTGGACTCCTGCTTGGAAGTACGTCGCATGAGGTGTCGTATGATTGGTCTTCTACAAGTATCAAATGAACCATGGTGCAACAGCCCCGAAGGGCCATGGCCTACCAAGACACCGTTGCTCAGCCCCGAAGGCATGCAGATTACGAGGTGTCGTGTGGTCAGCACGGCGAATACTCTCGGCCGTTATTCTTGGCTTTCTAGACCGGGGCCGCCATCTCACCGTCAATAGCTCCTCAATTGTAATCACGTAGACTGAGTAAACCTCAAACCAGCCCTCAGATCCAGGTAAAAGTCCCTGACCTGGCTGAATAAGAGGCAGGCAGTTCTACAAGTACTGTAATAAAAATAATGTTATTGGCTTTACGTCCCACTAACTACTTTTTATGGTTTTCAGAGACTCCGAGGTGCCGGAATTTTGTCCCTCAGGAGTTCTTTTACGTGCCATTAAATCTATCGACACGAGGCTGACGTATTTGAGCACCTTCAAATACCACCGGACTGAGCCACGATCGAACCTGCCAAGTTGGGGTCAGAATGCCAGCGCCTCAACCGTCTGAGCCACTCAGCCGGGCTACATAGTACTGTATCTTCTTAAGACGTGGTCTCCAAACGGAGGTAGACGATCCACACGGCCAGCTCTGATCTTGATGTTGCAGCCATCCTATGTGAATTTATTGGAATATCTCTCAGGATCTTTAATGCAGTGGTTTCCCGTTGCCTTCTGCATCCTAATGCCGTTGACCAAACTGGTTCCTCCGCCTTTGGGAACAATTTCTTGTCCCCAGGACAATAGAGTACCCTTACCCATACCCGCTCATCCACTCTCAAAGAGACTGTTGGCACTTGGTATAGGGGATCTCCTTATACCGGGAGATAGGCGCTGCCTGGCCGAGGCGGTAAAGGCGTGCTCGATTCGCCCGGAAGGACGTGGGTTCGAATCCCCGTCAGGAAGTCGTAAAATTTAAGAAACGAGATTTCCACTTCCGGAGGTGTATATGGCCCTGAGGTTCACTCAGCCTACACCAAATGAGTACCAGGTTAATTCCTGGGGGCAAAGGCGGCCGGGCGTAGAGCTAACTACTCTACCCCATCATGTGCCGCGGTTAACAATGGCGGAAACCTTTACCTTCCACTCCTCCAAGGGCCTTCATGGCCTGTACGGAGGTGACTTTGTGTTTGACTTTGTCATACCGGGAGATAATCGGTCCCTTCATTCACTAGCCGCCTGCATATAAAAAAATAAATATAAATAAAATATAAATATATATAAATATAAATATTTTTATATGCAGTCGTTGCCGCCTCTTTACCGCGGGGAGGTGAATGTCAGGATTTCACCGTCATTGAAACAAGGACCAAATATAGTACTGTATAGGGAGAGAAAATTAAATATCTGAGAAAATTTGGTGTGATGAAGTGCGAAAAATAATAACAATAATGACAATACATAGCTTCCAAATTATCTTTAAAATGCGTTTGCCATGATAGAGTGCCTTATCAGAATCCAAAAAAGTCCAAAATCACCAATTCGAGCGTCAGAAGGCTTATCAGGTGCGTTAAGGTGGCCGAGTGTCCTGAGGCGTGTTCTGCTACTGGAACCCTGACCGAGCTCATCTACTGCCCCAATTGTAGAAAATGACTTGGAGCTCATGGATGTAGATACTGACCGACTTTGTCTTCAAGATGTGTGATTCTTTTTTAAGATTTAAGAAATAAAAATGTCAGCAATAAAATTTCAAGCCCATACTGACCAGATATTTTATTTCGACTATACCTGTCACGTGGTACGTCTGTTACATCATCTGCCTGAAAGCCGCTTGTATCCTCAAAGTGCATCACCAAGTTTATGCTTTTATAGAGAAACCGTAAAAATCGATGGCGGCCCCAAAATGAGGCATTCTAGGTAAGATGAGGTGTGAAGTCGTTTAACACTGCTTTCCTCACTGGGCCAGAAAATACTTATGAAGCATGACTCATCCTGTGTCAAAACTTGCGACTGTGCCCAGCCCCGTTCAATTTTTATGTTATTTATTTCCTCTCTCACATCCTAATAGGGGTTTCATTTCAGTCTCAGGTCAGTGTTTCTAACAATTTATGCGTTTAATTTTATTTTTAACTTGTACTTAACTATTACTTTTGCAGTTTCAAATGTTCAACCCCTTAATTAAAATAAATACTAAACACGTGTTAACCGACCCAAGTAATTGTATTACCCGGAGGCACTAACCGACGCAGCTGAACCGAGACGCATTAGTAATTCAGGGTTAAGCCGTAGTTGTAGTCGCATGTGTACATGGACACATTAACTGGCCCACGTCATCACGGCTGTCTTGCTCTCTTTATTGATCACATAATTTATTTATATACTGTTTCTCATGGCTGGTGTTAATCGATATTTAGTGCTCAAAAATATTAATGTAATGTGCCGAATGACGAAATTTGCAATTTCTCGAATTTACAGTTGCCGAAAATGAAATCCCAACACCAAGAAGACATTTGCTCAGAAGAGTGCAATTTAGGTTAAGCAACTGTCTAGGTAACGTATTTATTTGATTAACGTTTTCAGGTCACAGCTTCAGTCATGCGCGATAAGACATGTGACATGGTGGTACAATAATAACTTCTGTAATCGCCACGATTTTGGATACAAGCACAGAAACACGCAAGCACTGTGTCGTTCAGATGCCGTATATCATTTTGTTGGATGGAGTTCCACGCCTGTTACACAATTCATGTCATCTTTCGCTAGCGAAAAAGACTGAACGTCCTTTACGGCTGATAGGGATGAAGGAGGCCTCTAAGTTTCCTGTCTTGGTCAGGCAGATCAGCAACGGTTAACGTTGGCATTGGATGACGCTGGATTTGTCGTCCCATAATGTCTCATACGTTTTCAATGGGCGAAAGGTCTGGTTATCTCGCAGGCCAAGCCAACTGGTCGACACTCTGTAGAGCACGTAGGGCGACAGCAGTGGTATGAGGTTGAGCGTTATCCTGTTGGAAAACTCCCCCTTGAATACTGAGAATAAACGGCAGTACAACCGGTTCAGTCACCAATCTGGCGTACAAATCCGCTTTCAAGGTTCTTGGGATAACAATGAGTGTGTTCTGCTGTCAAACGAAATCGCTCGCCAGACCATAACTCCTGGTATAGGCCCAGTGTGTTGACGCCACAGACGGCTTGGTTCCAAGCGTTCACCTGGCGTGCTCGTTACCTAACTGCGACTATCACTGGCAGCAATACAGAAACGGCTCTCATCTGAGAACACAACAGATCTCCGCTCCGCACTCCAATGAGCTCTATATTGACACCGCTGAAGTCGCAGATGGCACTGATTCGGAGTTAGTGCTATGAGCGCTACATGATGTCTGGCTTCGAGCTGTCCTTCAAGTAATCGATTTTTTACAGTTCGCTGTGTCACTCTGGTGCCAACGAAAACTGTAATGGCTGTTGCAGATGCAGTACGATCCACCACAGCCATGTGGCGGTACTGTGAGTCTTCCCTCTCCGTAGTGGACCGTATCTTCTTGAGACAGTGCTTTCCCGTGACCGTTGTTGCCAACACCGATGCACTGCGGATACATCCCTACCAAGTCTTTCTGCAATATCGCGGAATACCTCGTAGCCCTATTACACGGTCTCGTTCAAACTCAGTAAGCTGCTGGTACTGCCCTCTTCGTCTCTTTCAAGGCATGTTTGACTCACACCTATCTCACAACATCAACATTAGACGATGGCTAGCCCCCACGAAGTGTACAGCGCTTGTTTAAAGCAAACTTGCTTTGCAAGGTCATAGTGGTGCTACCATCACCATTCCTCGTCGACTAGAGAGCAAATCTGAATATGCGTCATCTCTGAGATGTGCAAACACGCCTCCCAAATTTCGTTTATCTAGCACAACTCCGTCTTGGAGTTGGGATTTCATTTCCCACTAGTGTATTTATTTATCTCGTGTGCATCAAACAAGAACAAACAAAATCAAGAAACTTATACAAAAGACCAATGCTAAAGAATCACTTCGAGTGCCTTCAACCGTGGATAGCATCGTCACCAGGAAGGCCTCCTGGCAGTTCTTCACAATGTGTCTCGTAGTCGCACAGGGAGTTGCTCCGCAGCCCTCTTCGGTGCAGAGTGGCTTGGCTCAGACCATGACTCGTGCTGAATCTGTCAACCTAGTCGTGCCCTGGAATCGTATTCATCTGAGTAAGCGATGGCCCGACTACGGCTGAATATCGCCGACTGATCTCACGACAGGTGAAAGCGTTGCCACGCGACCATTGCACACGACCTACTAGACTGAACACGGCCGAGTGACGGACGGATCCCATTGAAATGGGATTAATTCTCCTAAAAGGGACAGCTTATCTTTTATCACACCCGGTTTAAAAATTTTCCCTGTTTCCCATTATTCCCCCGTGTGTTTGCATAATATGGGACTGACATAATACTCCCTTCGCTTTCAGTGCGTTCTTCGCCTCAAGATGTATGGATTATCTAGGAAGTATAAATCACTGTTAATTTTGTAACACGACCACGGAGCGTAGTGATCACGCGCGTTAACACGCTACGGCTCTGGAGCGGAGCTGTGCATTCAGGAGACACGTGCGTTCGAACCCTACCGTCGGCTGCTCTGAGTAGTTTCTGTGGTTTCGCATTTTCACTTCCAGGCCAATTCTGGGACAATTCCTATTCAAAGACCACAGCGAATTCCTTCCATCTCCTTAACCAATTTCCATTCACCATCATTCGTTACATCTTCATTTTAGGGGCCGATGACCTTCGATGTTCGGCCCCTTAAAACAACAAGATCATCATCACATCTTTATTTGCTCCTCAATGAGGTTGGTAATAGGAAGGGCATCCTGCCATATAAATTCATGTCACCTCATCTCCAACCCTGTATCAAGAAACGGGACTGAGGGGTAGACATACACAACCGGTTCACTTGGCGGTAGAGGTGAATATTGTCGGATATAATTCGGCTGTAGTGGAGAGGTTTACATCGGACGATCTGGTCGACCGTAAGTTGGGTCGGGAAACTACTTACTCGGACGAATACGCTTCCAGTGGACAATCAGCCATAAGATGACACCAAGTCTTTTGTGGGAGGTCAAATCGGGACAGCTTCTGCGCGAGATCGGTGACCAGCTCGCCATTCCTTGGATAGTTGTCTTGTCATTGTCGTTTCCATTCAGCGCCACTATGGAAATTTTCCCCCATCCCAGTTGTCATTTCGTGCACTTGCCTCCTGAATTAGAGTTGCGTTGCTGGAAGGCTTTCGCAGGTCGATTTGCTGGGATACGCCTTCGTTGTCTAGAAGCGTTTGCATTTGGTGCACAAATGCTGCTTGTCACCGATATTCATCGGACAGATATTAGAAAGGACCAGGATGCAGGAGAGAGTAATGGACTTAATCGTTCCTCTTATGGTTATCATGGCAGCTTTTAACTGCACGTCACCTTCCCGGTATGTGGACTATTCGGCCACATAATGGCGCAGTACTCGGTGGAGTAAACAAGACCCATTGTTGCACCTTGCTGCACCGCAACCTATAATGACCTAGGGAGATTTGGGACCAAACTGACTGTAATTTTCACTCTTTGCCGTACTTTTCAGGTGTTTCAGATAGGTCATGGTGCAGTCGAGTGTTACTCTGAGGTAGGCCTACTTGGAATTAGCGTTGTAAGGTACTTCACCAGTAGCCTAAGTCTAAAATTTCACAAATCTAACATTATCTATTAAAATATCTCAATATAAGGCACTGAAGACATCATTTGTATTCAGAAGAGTCTTGCAGTATTAGAACGGGTCCCTGCTAAAATAATGCTCCCAAAATGTTTCAAAAATCGCAAGTGAGACGTTGGTGTTAGGTAAAAGTACTCGTAATAGACACATTAGAAATTTATCTCACTTCTATAGCAGTGTGTCACCATTAATGCCAGCCTCTCTTAAAAAGATTATTTAGATGCACAAACCTTGGTTTGTGATATTTTGTCTAAACATAATTTATATTTTCGAGATAGATTTTCTTGGAATGTGGAATTGCACTAGTAATTGACACATGCATTTTCTGAAATTCTAGTATCAGACACACTCATGTATCAGTAATTGACAGGATATATTTTTGGAGTAAATTGTCATAAATGAGTTGACTGGTGTTTTATGTTTATTTAAAGACATAAATGATTATCCCTATTAATAGAAGTAAGAGAAGGAACTCGAAATGAATTAAACATATTGAACTGATATCGTTTGTTTTCGTCACCGGAAAAACATAGAAACAATATTTTCGTCTTTCGAGTCTTGCGTACGATCCCGACGGTGCATAAATTTTCAATATCAGTAGATTTTCTCTTTTCTTTCTTTTTTCTTTCTTTGCTTCAACGTCGCACTAATAATCGAAGGTTTTCGGCGATGGAAGGATGGGAAAGGACGAGGATTGAAAAGGTAGTGGCCGTGGCCTTAATTAAGGTACAGCCTGGTGTGAAAATGGGAAACCACGGAAAACCATCTTCAGGATTAAGGACGGTGGGATTCGAACCCGCCATCACCCGAATGTAAGCTCATAGCTACGTGACCCTTACCCCATGGCCAACTCACTCGGTATCACTAGACCTTTAATAGGAGTATTAATTCCACGTGAGTTTAGAAGCAGGACTCGTATCTGTGTATTAATGTTGTCTTTAATGTATATGGCAGTACTACGTTTGTACTGGTTAACATTTAAAATTTTACCATAGCAAGGTGTGGATTGTTGATTATCGGTAGCCACTTGTTGATGTCAATGATCTGATCACGAATAAAGTTGCCTAAACAGGAGCTGCTTACTGCGTACTCTTTAGGCTATGTTAAGAGACAATGTCGTGTAAGTCAGTAGTATTATCGTAAATACACATGATAGACTGCTTTTTGTTATATACGCTATATCTTTTCTGTTGTTTTACTAGGTAGAGTTCTTGTGTCTTTGATACTTGCGCATGGTTGCACAGTTTTACGTAGACTGCCCTTTGAAGACCCTATAATTTTCAGTTTGCCGGGGTTTTTCTGTGACTGCATACTATCCTGGGGTTGTGTGTGATGTGTGTCAATATTCTTGAGTTCTGTTGCCTCAGTCCATTCAATTTCCATTGCGATTTAATTTATCTTGTCCAAACATTACATTCGATGTGCATTTGATTCAATTGCTTCTTCCATGGGGAATATTGCTGAAATGTTCTGTATTTCGGAGTGTGACCTGTCATGTAATTGATTAATATGTTCATCTTCCGACTGCGTCTGAATACCTGCCACATGTTTATCTTGTATTAATTCATTTTTATCACCCGAGTTCAGAGGGATTTGTGTGGTTAGAATCTGGTTTTGTTGTCGTAGCTGTTGTTCTTGTTGTGAGGTATGTGCTGTTTGCTTGTATTCAGCTTCCAACGTATGTATAGACGACTCTGTTTTTGGATGTGAGTTCGGGGTTATGGGATATCGGGTTAGATGTACGAATGTATTCCAAACGCATCATGGGGCCCTTTCGTCGGAAAACAAAGTAACATTGCTTTGCCCTCCAAATTTGTCCAAAAGTCGATCCAGAACATTTCTAGATATTATATTTATAAAAACAGAGTTTGCGGTCAAATCTAGTTGCAGCGTTTCAAATTGGTCCATGTTAATCCTCAATATTTCTGGCACCCACAGGCCTACATGTATTTCGCCATCAGAGCGATGAGTGAAATTTCATCGGAAAAAGTATTTAAGAGTATGTTTCCTGATTTGTTGCATTTTGGTTTCATATATCTTTACTTATTTCCTAGAACACCACTCACACCACTCTCAAATATCTCGAGACTCTGAGTGAAACAATGAAGACAGAGAGAGTACCAGCTGCAGCCACGTACACACAGAGTATAATGCTGCCTGAACGATAAATACACATGCAAAATGTGCAATACTGGTATGTTTTCGAATGGCTGCTACTGTAGGATCATTGAACTTCTTAACACTATGCATTTATTATACGAGTGAATGTTGCTATGGAACACGGTCACGAAATTAAGTTTAAAATTGAGATATATTGAAACGAGCTCTAGGCCTACACATTATCCTCTACCGTAGGTTTCTTACAGGAATTATATCGTCAATTCATGAAAAATGTATATTTCTTATTCCTTATGCACAGTACATTAGTTAAATATTTATTTATTTATTTATTTATTTATTTATTTATTTATTTATTTATTTATTTATTTATATTTTTGTTTATTTATTTATTTATTTATTTATTTATTTATTTATTTATTTATTTATTTATTTATTTATTTATTTATTTATTTATTTATTCATCCATAGTTGTACACAGAAGGGATTAGCCCCAATTAGAGCATATTCATACAAGTATGGTCTACTAAATTGCTGAACGAAATATTAAAAAACTAGTTTTCCAATACTATGGCAATGCAAAAATAATGATAAACAGTTTTAAAAATTGAAATGAAGGTAAAGGAGTTATTGACGAACAAGTAAGTGATCTTATGGGGGTGTTGACATTTAGAAGAAATTGTCTTATATCTAAACCTTTTCTGGGTCTCAGTACTATTGTACGTATTATACATTTTGATGAGCGGTGAATTATTGTGTGCTGCTATCCTTCCAAAATTATTCCTGGAAGTTGGCGGGAATTAATATATCGCACGTTGGAATTAACCTTGGGTAAGAGCTCAAAATATTCCAGCAAGTTATTAATTTTCTTATGCGGGAATTTGATGGCATTAATTTGCCGTCTGTTTTCCATTCTGTCAAATCTGAAGTCTAGCAGCAACTTAATATATGATATTATACAGGGGTAACTACCATTTAATTCTGTGTCTCTGGACAGTTTCAGTCAGCTGCTTATGTTTATCACACCTCGGGCTCCACGTAACATTAACGTATTCTAACTAAGAATCGAGTAGAGCAGCGTAATAGCTTTCTCACTTCGTAATGGCTTCACTGTCCTGGTTAGGAAATCCAGAGTGTGATAACCACCATCTAGGAGCTTATGTAGGTGTAGGATGAATGACAAATGAATGAAAACCTACAAGCTGTTTTCCAGTCATTGACCGGGTCAGGGATGGAATGAATGAAGCCCCATTTTGCGGCTGCCGAGGCCTGTCGCACTCCTCTGACAGATGAAATGAAATTATAGTGGAGATTTTTGCTGTAATGAAAGATGACAGGGAAAACCGGAGTACCCCTAGAAAACCTGTCTAGACTCGACTTTGTTCAGCACAAATTTCACATGGAGTGACCGGAATTTGAACCACGGAACCCAGCGGTGAGAGGCCGACGCGCTACCGCCTGAGCCACGGAGGCTTGTAGGATGAATGACACACGAACTCAAAATATCACGCGTAAATAAATTGTACATTTCCAATAAATAGCATTATCCACTCGTAATAGTAATTGATCAGGCTATTAGGTCATCGCATTGTCGTATATGAACGAAGAGTTGATTACACTCTGTTGATTATATCAATTAGGTTTATTCCTGACAACAGTAATCAATCATGTCTACACATTCATCAACCGATAATAGTCATTATTTTTATCGATGGAATCGCTATTCTTTTTGCTTCCTTTGTAATATCAAGTTTCATGGAAAGTGGTGCACGTTAATTACTACCTAATGTATTTACATCAGGCACAGAAAATAATGGGCGGCAGCCCTAAATGCATATCTGTGCTGATTTTATTTATTTATTTATTTATTTATTTATTTATTTATTTATTTATTTATTTATTTATTTATTTTGGGTTGGCGACCACGTGGCCCTTAGCTGAGTCCAGGCATTGCTTCCACTCACTTGTGCCAGGCTCCGTACTTTAATCCATCCTAACCCCGACGATATTATGTTCCCGAGGCCTAGGGAGTCTTTCATATTCATGCCCTTCGCGGCCCTTCTCTTTCTTCAACCGATAATAGTCATTAATTTTGAAGTATCGGGCACTTTCCATTTTTCCCCTCTGACTAATATTGATAAGAGGATGGTTGCCCAGTTGTACTTCCACTTCAAACAGTGAACACCACCACCATTTCCTTTATTTTTTCCAACCCTTATTGATTTTTATTTACCATTTACTCATTTTCTTACCCGGGAAAGAACCACTATCACAAATATCATAATCATCACCATCATCAACCATTTCATTTCATTTTTTCAGTGAAGGAAATCGAAGTCAAATAAGATGAAATGAAGAAAAATAAGTAGAATAAAGTAATAAAATTAAGTAAAGGAAGCCGAAGTCAAGTAAGGTGAGTAAAGCAAAACTAGTAAAATGAAGTAAGGAAATTAAAATAAGTGAAGTAAATCGAATCTAATTAAAGTCAAGTAAAGCAAAAATAAAATAAAGAACGTAAAGGGAGTAAATCAAATTAAAGTTACGAAGGAAACAAAATAGCAAAGCAAAGAAAAGGGGTCCGCCTCTGTGGTGTAGTGGTTAGTGTGATTAGCTGCCACCCCCCGGAGGCCTGGGTTCGATTCCCGGCTCTGCCACGAAATTTGAAAAGTGGTGCGAGGGCTGAAACGGGGTCCACTCAGCCTCGGGAGGTCAACTGAGTAGAGGTGGGTTCGATTCCCACCTCAGCCATCCTGGAAGTGGTTTTCCGTGGTTTCCCACTTCTCCTCCAGGCAAATCCCGGGATGGTATCCAACTTAAGGCTACGGCCGCTTCCTTCCCTCTTCCTTGCCTATCCCTTCGAATCTTCCCATCCCCCGCAAGGCCCCTGTTCAGCATAGCAGGTGAGGCCGCCTGGGCGAGGTACTGGCCATCCTCCCCAGTTGTATCCCCCAACCCAATGTCGCACGCTCCAGGACACTGCCCTTGAGACGGTAGAGGTGGGATCTCTCGCTGAGTCGAAGGAAAAACCAACCCTGGCGGGGTAAACGGATGAAGAAAGAACGAAATTAAAGCGAGGGAGGCTAATGAAAGAAAAGTAGCCTAATTTAAAGTAAAAGTGAAGAAACTAAGTCAAAGTACAGTAAATTAAGGTATAATAAAATTTCGTGCGGCTATTACTAGCCTGGCGCAGTCCTCGTAAGGCAGACACCCTGACGAGGGTGGGAGGCATCTGCCGTGTATGGGAAAATGCTTGTTGTTGTAGTAGAGGACAGCGTTGTATGTGGTATGTGTGTTACAGGGATGTTAGGGAAAGTACAAATACCCAGTCCCCGAACCAGGAGAATCAACCATTTACGGTTAAAATCTCCGATCCGACCGGGAATCGAACTGTGACCCTTAGTACTGAAGGTGACTACACTGACCATTCAGCCAAGCAGCCGGACAGTAAAGTAAGGTGAGCTAATGCAAATAAAAATAAATAAAGGAAAATAAAGAAAAATAAATTTAAAAAAGTAATTTTTAGCCCACATCTGAGGTGTAGTGTCTAGTGTGTTTAGCTGCCACCCCCGGAGGCCCGAGTTCAATTTCCGGCTCTCCAACGAAATTTGAAAAAGTGGTACGAGGGCTGGAGCGGGGTCCACTCAGCCTCGGGAGATCAGCTGAGTAGAGGGGGATCCGATTCCCACCTCAGTCATCCTCGAAGTGGTTTTCCGTGGTTTCCCCACTTCTTCTCCAGGCAAATGCCGGGATGGTACCTAACTTAAGGCCACGGTCGCTTCCTTCCCTCTTCTTTGTCCATCGCGTCCAATCTTCCCATCCCCCTACAAGGCCCCTGTTCATCATAGCAGGTGAGGCCGTCTGGGCGAGCTACTGGTCCTTCTCCCCAGTTGTATCCCCGACCCAAAGTCTCACGTTCCAGGACACTGCCCTTGAGGTGGTAGAGGTGGGACCCCCCACTGAAAAACCAACCCTGGAGGGTAAACGGATTAAGAAAGAAAGGAAGAAATAAATAAAGAAATATTTTTTGTTTTTAATTAAAGGAAATAAATAAAGTGAAATAAAGCACGTTGAGAAAGTAAAGTACGGTAAATTAAACCAAATTAAAGTAAGTAAAGTAAAATTAAGTAACGTATTCGCCCTAAGGGTTTTGAGTGTATAAATCATTAAAACCCACGGAGTGTATTCGAGCTTCTCTTCCATAACTTCCGACTTGCCTTTTAAGTCTTAGTTTACACGCAGACACACCGTATGTATAGTCGTGAACATGAAGGAAACTTCAACAACTCACTGAACGTTCCGCGAAGTTTACCGTTCTGACGTTCTCGAGTCAGGATTCTGTTGACATGAACATGCTTACGAAAGACGACACCCACCTGTCATCGTTCTCCACCGCAGTCCAGTTACCTTCGTGTAGTGGCGCGTGGAACTGAAGTCCCGCCTGGCGGTACATTCACCACAATCGACTCGCTTCCGCTCGACCCGACTCGGCTCGAGGGAAAATCGATGGCGGTAACTTGTGCCACCTGGGAGTGGAGGGTGTAACTTATCAGCGCCTCGATCGGCTTGTAATACTCCCAAATGGCGCTAGGTGAGAGATCCTAATTGAGATGCTTTTAATTAAGCTCACATTACTCGTCACTGGCATCAAAGGGGTGATAAGATGGGACAAAATGGAAAGTCTAGAACAAATATCCTCGAGATATTGTTGTTGTTATTGTTAGGAGCTGTGTATTTCCTTCGTCGTCAGCGGGTGTGCATCAGATGACCCGTGTAGCTATGATATCTGTAAAAAATATTGAATTGTAATTATTTCGGCTCAGCATTTTTTCCAGTGAATCTTGTCATTCCCTACAAAATACTATCCTATAAATGCTGGGATTTGAGCCTCCGATGTCATAATGATGCAGTTACACATTCTTATGGTGGAATACATTTAACTGCTTGGTTTTGAACCTAGACCAGTTCAATACATTATCAATACATTATCTGTTTTGTCTTTTTTTTTTTTTTTTTTTTTTTTTTTTTTTTTTTTTTGCTACTTACCACAGTCACGACTTCCCACTTATTTCGATGCAGTTTGAGAAGGAAAGCAAGGCAAAATACGGTAAAGAAAACCAAAGTAAAGGTTTAAAAAATGAAGGAAGTAAATCAAAGTAAAGTACGGTGAAGTAAAACAACAGTAACGGTAAAGTACGAGTGGTTTTTTTTTTAGTTGCTTTACGTCACACCGACACAGATAGGTCTTACGGCGACGATGGGACAGGAAGGGGCCAGGAGTGGGAAGGAATCGGCCGTGGCCTTAATTAAAGTACAGCCCCAGCAATTGCCTGGTGTGAAAATGGGAAACCACGGAAATCCATTTTCAGGGCTGCCGACAGTGGGGTTCGAACCTACTATCTCCCGAATACTGGATACTGGCCGCACTTAAGGGACTGCAGCTATCGAGCTAAAGTACGACTTATACTGATAATGCGTGATTGCAGCATGGAACTAGCAACTAATCAGTTATACTATAATATGACATACTTCACTTATTAAATCAAAACTTAATTACCTTTCTTTCTTTCTTTCTTTCTTTCTTTCTTTCTTTCTTTCTTTCTTTCTTTCTTTTTTTCATTCGTTCATTCACTCGTCTATTTTTCGCTTTCCTTATGTGTCTTTCTTATTTTATGTCTCTCTCTCTCTTTCATCTATAAGTGATAACCACAATGTTATAAATAATTATCTTCTGACTCAGTTAAGTACACTTTCCTTCTTATTCTTGTCAGTTACCACATGCTGATGTGACTGATTCTAAACGAATTAGGAGCTGGTTTAAAGCAGAAAGTGCAGCTATCTCGATGTCTACTTGCAATATAAACGAAATTACATTAAACAAATATATTTCACAGTTTACGATTTAACATCAATCTACCTTCACTCATGGATTGTCATCATCATCATCTGTTTACCCTCCAGGTTCGGTTTTTCCCTCGGACTTAGCGAGGGATCCCACCTCTACCGCCTCCAGGGCAGTGTCCTGGAGCTTCAGACTCTTGGTCGGGGATACAACTGGGGAGTATGACCAGTACCTCGCCCAGGCGGCCTCACCTGCTATGGTGAACAGGGGCCTCGTAGGGGGATGGGAAGATTGGAAGGGATAGGCAAGGAAGAGGGAAGGAAGCGGCCGTGGCCTTCAGTTAGGTACCATCCCGGCATTCGCCTGGAGGTGAAGTGGGAAACCACGGAAAACCACTTCGAGGATGGCTGAGGTGGGAATCGAACCCACCTCTACTCAGTTGACCTCCCGAGGCTGAGTGGACCCCATTCCAGCCCTCATACCACTTTTTCAAATTTCGTGGCAGAGCCGGGAATCGAACCCGGACCTCCGGGGGTGGCAGCTAATCACGCTAACCACTACACCACAGAGGCGGCACCTCATGGATTGTTCTCCGTAATATATTTTATACATCTATATATATAAAATAAGAGTCTTCTCTGTACATTGCTCAGAATTTGAAAATAATGGTATTTCTGTATCGTTCATGTCCATAGTAACAAGAAAATGCACTTTTTACTTTTCCGTAATTTCTGTCTGTCTGTCTGTCTGTCTGTCTGTCTGTCTGTCTGTCTGTCTGTCTGTCTGTCTGTCTGTCTGTCTGTCTGTCTGTCTGTCTGTCTGTCTGTCTGTCTGTCTGTCTGTCTGTCTGTCTGTACACGCATCACGAGAAAACGGTTGAAGAGAATTTAATGAAAATCGATATGTGAAGTCAGGGGATGAGCCTCTACAATCTAGACTATAGATCATTTTACTCACGCTGAGTAAAATGGTAGTTTAGGGGAAGGCCTAAAATTGAATTCTCAACTATTTATGTTATTAGTGGTCTAATGAAAATCGGTATGTGAAGTCGGGGGATGAGCCTCTACAATCTAGGCTATAAATCATTTTAATCATGCTGAGTGAAATGGTAGTTTAGGGGAAGGCCTAAAATTGAATTCTCAACTATTTATGTTATTAGTGATCGTGTTTTAAAGAAAATGGGTATACAAAGCTGGGGAATAAGTTGCTACAATCTAGGCTATCAATAATTGTAGTCACGCTGAGAAAAATGGTAGTTTAGGGGAAGGCCTAAAATGTAATTGTCAAATATTGTTGTTATTAGTAGTCCTACTGTGAAAATGAAAATGAAAATCGGTATGCAAAGTCATGAAATAAGTCGCTATAGTCTAGGCTGTAAATTATTTTATTCACGCTGAGTGAAATGGTAGTTTAGGGGAAGGCCTAAAATGTAATTCTCAAATATTTCTTATTAGAGGTGTAATCGATAAGTGCTACATAACTAAGGTTATATAGTATTAAATTTCCTATTATTCATGTCTAGCCGCCTCTGTGGTGTAGTGGTTAGCGTGATTAGCTGCCACCCCCGGAGGCCCGGGTTCGATTCCAGGCTCTGCCACGAAATTTGAAAAGTGGTACGTGGGCTGGAACGGGGTCCACTCAGCCTCGGGAGGTCAACTGAGTAGAGGTGGGTTCGATTCCCACCTCAGCCATCCTGGAAGTGGTTTTCCGTGGTTTCCCACTTCTCCTCCAGGCGAATGCCGGGATGGTACCTAATTTAAGGCCACGGCCGCTTCCTTCCCTCTTCCTTGCCTATCCCTTCCAATCTTCCCATCCCTCCACAAGGCCCCTGTTCAGCATAGCAGGTGAGGCCGCCTGGGCGAGGTACTGGTCATACTCCCCAGTTGTATCCCCGACCAAGAGTCCGAAGCTCCAGGACACTGCCCTTGAGGCGGTAGAGGTGGGATCCCTCGCTAAGTCCGAGGGAAAAACCGAACCTGGAGGGTAAACAGATGATGATGATGATGATTATTCATGTCTTATACATTGTTACCGTACTGGCTATGATCACAAAGATATTCATGAATTTGGATTTTTGTTACTAAGTCCATATCAGCGCCGAGTAACGAGAAAATGGGTAAACAGTATTTAATGAAAATCGCTACACAAGTCGGAGAATAAGAAACTACAGTTTACGGTATGAAATATTTTACAAATCACAGAGTCGAAAGAAAACTAAATGTGAAGGCCTACAATATAGAAAGCTCCTAACATTGATCAACAATAACATTACATTGACCATTGTTTGTCGTGATGTGCTTTGTGTCTTCTGTTGCCCCTCATCTCCGGTAGATAGGACTACTGCTGCGTACAGAGTATTTTTATTTGATTTACGTTGCACCGACATAGATAAGTTTTATGGCGACGATGGGATAGGAAAGGGCTACGAGTGCCTTAGGCCTTAATTAAGGTACAGGCCCAGCATTTGATTAGTGTGAAAGTGGGAAACCACGGAATACCATCTTCAGCGCTGCCGACAATGGGGTTCGAATCCACTATCTCTCGGATGCAAGCTCACAGCTGCGCACCGCTAACCACACGGTCAACTGGCCCAGTCGTACAGAGTGTAACAGCCTGCCTGAATATTTATGGGAAGTAGCTGGGGAGTTAGATAAATTTCTTCTTTAGCATGCCATTCCCCTGCTTTATAAATTTTCTGATACTACTGGTACGTAACACACTGGATCATCATAGCATTCGGGCTATTCAATCCCTACTCTGAGGCACTGATTGGAATGAACAGTGTGCATATTTAGCGGAATAATGGCAGATGAGTGTTCATGGCAATCTGCGGCCTGGTCATCCCAGCTCTGGAACTTTGGGCTATTAGATTGGCACCGTAATCTAACCGCAGCACTGTTCGTTAAAAGTGATAAAACGTGCGGCTTTTCATTTGATCGAGTATTTTATATGATAGCATTGCTTTTAATCGCTACATTCATACTTACGTTTTTGTAATGACGTATGTTGATTTCAGTTAATAAAACCACAAAGTCAGTCTTTCTGAGAATCCCGTAGCGAAGCACGGGTACATCAGCTAGTATTATTATATTTAGCTATACTTTTTAATTGTTTCAAATGGAGTAAAATATTAAACATCTAAAATACTGAAATTTTGGTTCCTTGAACACACATCAACGCACTTGCGATTTCGTTCTCTGTTATTTAAACAAGTACAGCAGTATGAAACGTAGCAGATTCTTGTTACTCCAGTTAATTTAAAATGTTAAGTCACTGTACCGCTCAATCTACTGGAATTTGTAGTGTTAAGGCATTATAAAATAATATTTAAGTTGTGTAAGAATTACTTGTATTGGAATATTTTGTACATTTTGGGTGAATTTGTAAGCGACTGTGTTGTTGTTGTTATTATGCTTCGCTACGTTATTTTCTGGAAAGTCCGTATTAATTTCTTTGTGATCGCCTTAATTAATAATGTTGCACTACTCGTATGTCATTTTGTTTGTTTCTTTTTTCTTTTTAACGTACGGAAGGAGCCTCTCCCACGAGTGGTAGATAAGGCATTTGGGCGTTCCCTAGGCAACGGTGGTACACCGGCTGATTCTTCCACGAAGGCGCTGCTACACGGCAACAGGCAGATTATAGCAAGTACTATGTCCACGAACAGTCCTTCTCAGGACCAACCAGAACACATTTCGATCAGACTTGATAACAATCTCTGCATTTGTCACTTAAATATCGAATCAATATCACCACCAAGGAGTCAGTATCTGTCTCGTCTTATGCTGGAGAGCAACGTGGATTTGACAGCACTATAGAAAACACACACGAGTGACAGTAAAGATCTCTTCGAAGAGGAAAAATAGGTGGTTACAAACTTGCTGGGGCAATCAATGATTAACGTTATAGAATCGCAACTTACATCAGATCTCAGTTAGCTGATTTTAAAGTTGTTTATGGAGACATCTCAATAGATATCTTTGTCCTGGCCGTGGAAATCTCAGGCATGTTGTGAATGTCTATAAACCACCAGGAGTGAATTGGTCCAGCTCTTCATTAATAGTTTTTGATCATCCTGTTTTATTCGTCGGAGATTTCAATAGTCACAGCCCAGCATGGGGATACGTATTCGAAGATGACAATGGGTCCAATCCAAATAGCTGTATTGAAGCAAACTCCCTACAACTCGTCCACATTGCTAAACATTCTAGCACATTCCGTTCTGGCAGATGGCAAAAGGAGTATTCTCCTAACTTGTGTATATTGTCTGAGTCAACTCCTCAGAATCAACACATAGTTCAACGAAAGGTCATCAGTTCCTTTCCTCACAGTCAACACAGACCAGTTATTATTCACTATGGCACTGATATCACTCTTGTGTCTTCAGTACCACAACCTCATTGGAATTTTCGACTAGCCAAGTGGGGTCGATTTGCAAAAGGGCTTGATAACACCGTACAGTGGATACCACCAGTTCCTGAAAATTACAGTAGATTTTCCAACGCCATAAAAGCTAATTCTAGGATGTTCATTCCCCGGAGATATCGTAAGACGTATATACCAGGATGATCAGGAGAATGTAATCAGCTCTACAGATAATAGCAGAACTATCCTAATAAAACGACAGCTGATGAGTTGATAAGGGCTGAAAATAAGTCTAGGAAAGAGAAGTGGCACATAACTATAGCAGAGATGGACTTCACACACTCTAATCGTAAAGCTTGGAACCTCATAAGAAAACTTGGTAGTGACCCTGCGATGAAACGCAGAAGTTTGCGAATGAACCCAAACACCATTGCCTCCAGACTAAAACAAATATCTAGAGCGAAGATGGATAAGGTACATGCAACTAAGCAACTAAGAAGGAGAAAATCACAGTTGACATCCCATTCAAAGTATTCCTGTGACTTCAGTACCGAAGAACTGGACAAAGGCTCTATCCAAGATAAAGATAAATCAATATGTTGGGCTGGATGAAATCTATCCTGAGTTTCTAAAGGCCATAGGCCCTGAAACAAAACCTTGGCTAGTCAACTTCTTCAATGAAATTCTACGAACTGGTAAATTACCTAAGTTGTTAAAACAAACCAAAGTAAATGCAGTCTTGAAAATAGGAAAGGAAGGAACTGATGCGTCACATTATCCACCAATTTCACTCCTTAGCGTAATCTACAAGATGCTCGAAAAATGTTACGTAACCTTATCCATAAAACAATAGAAATAGTCATCCCAGTTGAACAAGGGGATTTCAGAAAGAATCGCAATTGTTGTGATCAGGTGTTAACACTGACAACAGAGATAGAAGCAGGATTCCAGATTATTATTATTGGCGTATGGTAACAAGTTAGATACATATATACAAGTATATAATATTTACAAATATACACAGACAAGAAACATGTTTTATAGCAGAATGTCCAGTTGGGTGATCCACTGTATGCCTTCCTCTGTTGGTTCCAAAAAGTCACTCGGGCTACCTGTGTAGGAACGTCGTGTACATTAACTTACAATATGGGGATCGTCTGCCGAGATGCACCACAGTCGTACTGTGGTGATGAAATAAATCTCCACTTATAAGGGGCATCCCTGCATCGTCCATGATTTGTTCTCACCGGATTCATAATGGTCCAAATCTTGCGCGGTAGAGGATTCCAGAAAAGACTGAATACTGCTGCAGCTTTTGTCGACCTTTCGCCAGCCTATGACTGGAGCCCTGCACGGATGCGGATATCCGCGGATTTATCCGTTTCAATACCTTGAGTTTTATATATTGTAGTTAAATATTTACCATATCCGCGGATAACCATTCGCGGATGCGGATGTGGGTGCGGATGAAGGAAGAGCGGATGCGGATATTACAGTATTTTGTATATCCGCGCAGGGCTCTACCTATGACACGGTGTGGGGAGAGGGACTGTTGCTCAAGTTTGTTCAAGGCATCCCTTGCCAGAAGCTAGCATGCTTACTAAACAACATGTTATCTAACCGCCCGCTTACTGTATTTCTGAACGGTGAAAGAAGCAGGTGGAGATCTCTAAATACTGGTTTACCTCAAGGGTCAGCATTATCTCCCATTCTATTCAATCTTTACATCCATGACCTGTCAAGAACAACTTCAAAGAAGGTGCCGTTTGCAGACGATCTAGCTTTAATTACTCAGAGTACGGATTTGGCACACTGTGAGGATGTACTTCTTTTTTTCTTCATGGGGCCTCTAAATATTAGTTCCTAATTAACATCGACCTCTAAGATCCTTTTGCTACCGTGTTTTTCCTTCGTTCCCACCTACATATACCTGCTCCCTTCACAAAGCTGCTAGGGGCGATGACCTCGATGTTAGGCTCCTTTAAACAACAAGCATCATCATCATCATCATCACAAAGCTGCAGGATGTTCTTATTGGGTCGTCTTGTATTTTTGCTCTCTCTCTTCACCTGGTACTCCTAGAGTGGAGAGTCTGATTCTATCCAGTGCCTCACATTCGAAATGTATGTTTTCAGCTGATTCCTCTGCTTCATTGCATTTCCTACATATATTGTCTCTTATTACTCCAATTCTATGTAGGTGTTTTTTCAGATTTCAGTGTCCTGTCAACAGTCCTACTACCCATCTTATATTCTCTGCTGAGTTTCAACAGTTCTTTAGTATGCTTCTTGTTTGGTCCTTTCATCAGTTCCTTTGCAAGCCTGCATCCTGAAGTATTTTTCCAGTTTTCCATTTGTTTCTTTTGTACCCATTTTCCTATGTAATGTCGGGCTTGTCCATAGGAAATCCCGCATACAGGTTCTGAGCCTACAAAATTTGTTTCTTCCCCTTTCCTGGCCAGTTTATCTGCCTTTTCATCTCCTTCTATGCCTGCATGCCCTGGTACCCATATTATTTTGACAGTGTTGTACTTTCAGAGCTTCAGGAGAAGTGAGTGGCAATACCAGACAGTTCTGGATATTATCCGGACTGCCTCTAGTACCTTAATGGCCGCTTGGCTGTCCGTAAGAGGATGTACTTACAGAGGACCCAACTATCATGTGTGACTGTTTCCACAAATGGAGACTCCATCCAAATCCTAGTAAAACGGAAGTAACAGAATTCCACTTGCATAACATGGAAGCTAATCGGAAGCTGCATGTGCTTTTTAACGGAACAGAAGTCTCCCACAACTTCTTCCCAAAATATCTGGGTGACACACTGGCTAGATCCTTGTCGTTCAAATAGCATTGCCTGAATCTGTCAATGAGTACAAGAGTAAATCTGCTGCATAAACTAGCGGGCAGCAACTGGGGTGCAGACACAAACACTCTTCGCACTGCTTCACTTTCTCTAGTATACTCGGCTGGTGAGTACTGCGCTCCTGTGTGGGAAAACAGCGTAAATTCGAGCAAGATTGGCGTACAGCTCAATGAAACCATGAGAGTTGTTACTGGTACAGTGAGGTCCACTCCTACTCAGTGGCTGCCTGTTTTACCAAACATTGCTCCTCCAGATCTGAGGAGAAAAGCAGCAAAAGTACAGTTGCTCAAGAAAACCTTAGCACACAGGAACTCACTTTTGTTCAGTGCATTACGAGATCCACCTGTGATGAGGTTAAAATCCCGGAATCCACTCTGGACTGATCTACACTCCCATAAAAAATTCAGTGTAACAGCAGAATAGAGACAGCAATGGGAATAATGTCCACCCACCAACGCCTTTCTGATAAAAGACCCAACGAAGAAAGTGCCAGGTTTCGATCTTCCTCGACATGAGTGGTCAAAACTCAACCGTTTCAGAACAGGCCACGGCAGGTGCCGATATATGATGAAAAAGTGGGGATATTGTGAAAGTGATGCATGTGAGTGTGGTGCTGAGAAGCAGACATTGCTTCATGTTGTTGAGAGTTGTCCACTGTCAGCATTTAAGGACGGTTTACGGACTCTGCATGAATTGACACCAAGTGCAGTGGACTGGTTGTCGAAGCTGGACTTTCTAGTTTAATTATTTCTGTATGTTAACTTATATATTTATTGTATATTTTTGCTTCTGAATGTCGTACGATATAATAAAATATATTATTATTATTCTTTTGTTATCGTGAATTTCTTGCTCTGATATAATTTCTTGTAATATTCGCGTTTTCTGGAATTGTTTGTTGAGATTTTATTTTTACTTTTGTTGTTATTGTTGTCGTTATGTAATTTATATTTTAATTTTATTTCGTTGTCATATCACTGTAAGCAGGCATTGCCACTGGGATATCTCCCAATTACAATATATTTGTTAATGTACGCGTATGTTACTGATATTTCAATGTAAGAGGTGGGGAACTATGTAATATCTCAACGGGTTTCCTATCTGTCTCAACATGGAGGTTGCCATGAAGTTGAGTGCCTCAATTTTTCACCACTCATATTAGAATAGAATAGAATACTCCCATCCCCTAGTTTTGGATCGCTTGAAACTGGGGAGAGAGCATTCGTTTATTGCAATTCATTAAATCTTTTTTTTTTTGCGGCTTTACGTTGCACCGACACAGATATGTCTTATGGCGACGATGGGATAGGAAGGTCTAGGAGTTGGAAGGAAACACCCTTGGCCTTAATTAAGGTACAGCCCCAGCACTTGCCTGGTGTGAAAATGGGAAACCACGGAAAACCATCTTTAGGGCTGCCGAAAGTGGGATTCGAACCCACTATCTCCCGGATGCAAGCTCACAGCCGCAAGCCCCTGACCTCACGGCCGACTCGCCCGGTCATGAAATTCGATATATGCAATACATTATCCTCTTACAATTATTTGACTATTACTAAACTAAATATAATTTATTTTTCCCTAGACTTTAACAATGTTGTAATGTCTAGTACAACATATATCTTCCCCTTCCTTAGATTATTTAGTGCTTACTTATGTATTACTAATCTTGTGTGGTTATCCTACCATTACAACATACATTATGACTGCATTGACCGAGCTCGATAGCTGCAGTCGCTTAAGTGCGGCCAGTATCCAGTATTCGGGAGATAGTAGGTTCGAACCCCACTGTCGGCAGCCCTGAAAATGTTTTTCGGTGGTTTCTCATTTTCACACCAGGCAAATGCTGGGGCTGTACCTTAAGGCCACGGCCGCTTCCTTCCCACTCCCAGCCCTTCCCTGTCCTATCGTCGCCTTAAGACCTATCTGTGTCGGTGCAACGTAAAGCCACTAGCAAAAAAATGACTGAATTGAAAGAACCACTCAGATTCTCGTTTCTGTTAGTTTCCTGAGGACTGAGAGTGTTTCGTATTAGCTTTTCGTGACTTCATGGCTTTTTAACTGAAGTTCTTAGACGTTTTTGACAATATTCTTCATATTTTATTTGGAGTATATCTTCTTCTTCTTCTGTTTATCGTCCAGGGTCGATTTTTCGGTCAGACTGAGCGAGGGATCCCACCTCTACCACCTCAAGGGCAGTGTCCTGGAGCTTCAGACTCTGGGTCTGGGGATACAACTGGAGAGAATGACCAGTACCTCGCCCAGGCTGTCTCACCTGCTATGCTGAACAGGGGCCTTGTAGAAGGATGGGAAGATTGGAAGGTACAGGCAAGTAAGAGGGGCCATCCTGGCATTTGCCTGGAGGAGAAGTGGGAAAACACGGAAAACCACTTCCAGGATGGCTGAGGTGGGAATCGAACCCACCTCTACTCATTTGACCTCCAGAGGCTGAGTGGACCCCGTTCCAGCCATCGTACCACTTTTCAAATTTCGTGGCAGAGCTGGGAATCGAACCCGGGCCTGCGGGGACAGCAGCTAATCACGCTAACCACTACACCACAGAGGCGGACTTTGGAGTATTTCGTTGAAGAATTTCGGTAATATCTGATGGTACAGAGGCTAAACTGCGCACAAACGGGTTGTCGTCTCGAGAGAACCCATGTGCTGCAAGTTCATGGAGTAGAGGTGGGGTATTCGCATCGTATACCTGCTAGCAATGGAACTAAATGTATCGGCCCCTATCGGAGCTAGAGACTATAATGTTAAGTTGATCTGGAGAGTTTCAGTGATACTGAAGAAGGAAAACGGAAATTTTACCAACATATCGTCTGACGGTGACCATATTACTTAATAATAGTATTGGTTTTGTGTCCCACTGACTACTTCTTCGCCGTTTTTATAGACGCTGAGTTACTGGAATTTTGTCCCGCAGAATCCTTCCGGTAAATCTTCTGACACGAGGCCGGCATACTTGAGCACTTTCGATTACCACAAGACTGAGCCGAGATCGAACCCACTAACCCAAGCCGAAGAGGTCAGTTATGCTACCGTCTGAGTCACTTAACCAGGTGACACAATACTCAATCACAAGTATGGTTAAATAGTATACAGTTGATTGTCGTTCTGCTTCTTACCATTTTAAATTTGATGAGCAGTGTGACAATAACTTCGTTCTGTCCCACACGAGTTTGAAATTCGATTTTAAGAGAACTTATGCTCATTAATACCTTCTATTTATGTTGGTTTCTGCATATAACGAGGCCGTTGGCCTCGGCATATAAATACTTATGTCAGATGACAGTCCTCTCTGAAAGACGATTTTGTAATATTTATGAACAACCTTAAAGTTATATAGCTCTTCTCCGAATGAATATCGATGAACGTTGTGCACAGTAATTAATGGGAAAATACCACAATTAAATGAATCAGAATATGTGGCAAGTAATACATTAACAGACGCATTATTATTACATTTGGTTTGTGTGAACACAGACCAGATTTGCTTAATGCCATTGTTTCCCAGTTTAAAAGAGGAGTGTGTTCGAATACCAAAATCAGTCTTTCTCGGAATGATTTTCTGGAGTATCTCACTTTAGGTTTAGGAAAATAGTGGCATGACATATTTCTGACAATCAAAATCACTTCCCTCCCCATTCCTTATTTACCGATTCTTATCTCCTATCCTAATGATCAGCTTTTGAAACCAAGGGTCCCTAAATTCAAATTATTACAGACTCCTTTTCTTTATATGTCTTCATTAGCCAACCCACACTTAACAGGTTTATAAGCGTCCTACCTTTATCTTCATTCACACAGTGATAGTTGAAGTTTCCTGTGTTCCAAGGAGCTTCAGACCCTGTTCAATCACAACCTATAAGCCCAAGAAACTTCAACATTCATCGTGCCACCGGCCGTGAAACTCCAACTGTTCCCTCCCAATCATCGACGGTGTGGAAATCATCAATTTCATTCCTCATTGATTGTTGAAGATGTTCGCTGTTTCTCTCCCATCAAGAAAACAACAAGAATGTCCAGACTCCACCGGGACTGAAGCAGCATTCTTATTTATTTATTTATTTATTTATTTATTTATTTATTTATTTATTTATTTATTTATTTATTTATTTATTTATTTATTTATTTATTTATTTATTTATTTATTTATTTATTTATTTATTTATTTATTTATTTATTTTAACATTGAGGCCTTTGGTTCATAAAGTCTCGCGTTCCATTCCGCGCCCAGTCACGGATAGAGTGATTAATTTCTCTGGCTCGGGGAGTGGGTATTTGTGTTCGTCTTAAAACTCCTCCTCATTTTCACCCAGCACACTACAATACTGACCACCAGAGAAACACACAATAATGAATATATCCCTCCACGTAGGTTTGGCGTTAGGAAGGACATTCAGTCGTAAAACTGGAACATGACATGCAATGCAGGCACCGCACTCACAACCCCAACAGGGAGGATAAAAGCGGCAGATGAAGGAGGAGAATGCTCTTTTATCTATATTTAATTTCATATTATATCTTTCTGGAGGTAGAGATCGGATCCCTCCCCGAGTCCGAGGAAAAGCCGACCCTGGAGGGTAAACAGATCAAGACAGCAAGAAAGAATATTTCATTCTACGTCATTTTATTTTACTTTATTTTTGATAGTCGGGTCAATGTCCATTTCCTGTTCAACGAGGAGCTTACTACACCTATGCGAAGCAAATTATGCAATACAGTGTATTTGTACAATAAACAGTATAACAATTAATCTTCCTCTAAAACACAGCTAAGGATAACATGATGGCAAGCATAATTGGCGGTCATACAACTTTTAGTGAAAAATGGAAGGGTATGTAAAGGTACTGTAAGGCAGAAACCGGTTCCAAGAAGGACATTCCAAGAATCATTAATGAACAAGTGGAGTGTGTATGCGAGGATGTACAAAAGACGGAAGTAGTCAGTCAGCAGTATGTTAAGATTGTTGGTTACAAGGATAATGTCCAGATAGAGGAGGTGACTAAAACTAAGGAAGTATTAACATTTACCTATGATAACAATGACATTTACAGTAAGGTACTAAAGTTGAAAACTAGAAAAGCAGCTGGAATTGACAAGGTTTCGGGGAATAAACTACAGACAATGGGCTGGGATAGACTACCACATCTGTAGTACTTATTTGATTATTGTTTGCATGAAGGAGCTATACCACATGAATGGAGAGCTGCAATAGAAGCCCCTGTGTATAAAGGAAAGGGTGATAGACATAAAGCTGAAAATTACAGGCAAGTCAGTTTGACATACATTGCATGTAAACTTTGAGAACACATTCTTTCTTATTATATTAGACATGTTTGCGAAATTAATGACTAGTTTAGGAAAGGTTATTCCACTGAAGCTCAACTTGTAGGATTCCAGCAAGATATAGCAGACATCCTGGAATCAGGAAATCAAATAGACTGTATCGCGACTGACCTATATAAGGCATTTGATAGGGTAGATCATGGGAGACTACTAGCAAAAATGAGTTCAAATAGCCTAGACAAAAGAGTGACTTAATGGGTTGCTATATTTCTAGAAAATAGAACTCAGAGAATTAGAGTAGGCGAATCTTTATCTGACCCTGTAATAATTGAGAGGAGAATTCCTCAAGGCATTAATACTGGACCTTTGCGATTTCTTATATATATCAGTAATATGAGTAAAGGAGTTGAATCAGAGATAAGGCTTTTTGCAGATGATGTTATTCTGTACAGAGTAATAAATAAATTACAAGATTGTGGGCAACTGCAAAATGACCTCGATAATGTTGTGAGATCGACAGAAGAAATTGGTATGACGATAAACGGGGTTAAAAGTCAGGTTGTGAGTTTCACAAATAGAAAAAGTCCTCTCAGTTTTAATTACTGCGTTTATGAGGTGAAAGTTCCTTTTGGGGATCATTGTAAGTACCTAGGTGTTAATAAAAGGAAAGATCTTCATTGGGGTAATCACATAAATATGATTGTGCATAAAGGGTACAGGCCTCTGCACATGGTTATGAGGGTATTTAGGGGTTGTAGTAAGAATGTAAAAGAGAAGGTATAAGTCTCTGATAAGACCCCCAAGAAGAGTATGGTTCCAGTGTATGGGACCCCCAGCAGGATTTCTTGATTCTAGAATTGGAAAAAAAACCAAAGAAAAGCAGCTCGATTTGTTCTGGGTGATTTCCGACAAAAGAGTAGCGTTACAAAAATCTTGCACAGTTTGGGCTGGGAAGACTTGGGAGAAAGTAGACGAGCTGATCGACTAAGTGTTATGTTCCGAGCTGTCAGTGGAGAGATGGCGTGGAATGATATCAGTAGACGAATAAGTTTGAGTGGTGTCTTGAAAAGTAGGAAATATCACAATATAAAGATAAAATTGGAATTCAAGAGGACAAATAGGGGCAAATATTCGTTTATAGGAAGGGGAGTTAGCGATTGGAATAACTTACCAAGGGAGATGTTCAATAAATTTCCAATTTCTTTGCAATCATTTAAGGAAACGCTGGGAAAACAACAGATAGGGAATCTGCCACCCGGGTGACTGCTCTAAATGCAGATTAGTATTGATTGATTGATTGATTGATTGATTGATTGATTGATTGATTGATTATTATAGGGAGTAATCTGCGTGAACCATGTTTTAAATGACAGGAGTTCTCAAACCAAACCAGAAAAGTCCACAGTCCAAACTTAAATCTTTTGAAATTGCGGACTTAAGGGAATCAAGCTGAAGATTATGAGCAGTGTGTATCTTTCAGCGTTAGCTGATAGTGTTAACATATATTTCTCACGTTACTGTAAGCAGTGGTGAGTATTCATGCTATAAATATCGTATTATACCTAACTGTATACATGTTTCAATTATTTCGCTGTTCTTTGATTATTTATTCTTAATTATTATTTACGTGCTGTCAAATACAATATTAGGTATATAATTTGCACACGTTTAAACATATTGATTTTAATATCCGTTGATATGTGTTTTATGTTTTATCTTATGTGTAAATTAGCTATGCTCCATTTCGTTGTAATGATGCACTTATTTAGGAATGCCGTCTTTATCATTTGTAAACATAGCATTGCGTTATTATTGTTAGATGTAAGAGAAGGCCAACTGGCCTTAATCTTTGCAAAATAAATATAACATCAATGAAAGCAAACATGTGATATGATACCGGGCGAGTTGGTCGTGCGGTTAGGAACGCGCAGGTGTGAGTTCGCATCCGGGAGATAGTGGGTTCGAACCCCACTGTCGGCAGCCCTGAAGATGGTTTTCCATGGTTTCCCATTTTCACATCAGGCAAATGCTGGGGCTGTATCTTAATTAAGGCCACAGCCGCTTCCTTCCCATTCCTAGGCCTCTCCTGCCCCATCGTCGCCATAACAATCTGTGTCGGTGCGACGTAAAGCACATAGCAAAAAAAAAGTGATACATACAAAATTCACATAAACTCATGCCTGCGGGTAGATTCGAACCAGCAGACAAAAAATAGCAATTTCAGATATCCTTATCACTTGAGCTACGCCTGTCAGAAGCGGTTGAAAAATCCTCTCATTTACTGTATATGTACCCTAACCTAGTTTCACAAGTTCAATCCAAGGCATAACAAGTTAAGACCGTAATAATTCCCTTAAGAATCGGAACTTGGAGGAAGAAATGTGTGCGAAGAGCCACAGAACAAATGTCATAACTCGAGTGGGTGATGCCGTCTCATAGTGGTAATTATCAATCATTTGCATTGATAAACCGTCAGTTAACAAAAAAGTACAATTACAGTATCTATTGCAAAGAGTATTTATCTTCATTCCCTTCACTGGAAACTAATGAGACACAATGAAAGCACTCCTGTGTGCACATTGAAGGCGCCTCATTGTTCAAACTACAAGCAGCAGTCTGTCCAATCCCTTGCAAGTGCAAACATCGATAGCAAAAGAAACCCTGTCATTATAGTTTCAACCAATCATCCCCATTACTTCACCACCCATCTTCCCAGGTCGCTAATTCGCATTGAAATACATACGTCTTTGAGAGGTTTGCAAAATTACATTTTCATATTTTGAAACGCAGAAATTTTAAGGAAATTGGTTTCATTATGAATTGTATAAATATCATCAAAATATATCCTTATCTAAGACACAGTATTGGAAAGGAACGATATGTTTCTGAAGTCTATCGAGCGAACTGTCTACGAGCTTTGGGTCACGTAGGTGTCAGCTTGCATTCGGGAGATAGTGGGCTTGAATATCACTGTCGGCAGCCATGACCATGGTTTTCTGTGGTTTCCTGTTTTCACACCAGGAAAATGCTGGGCTGTACATTAATTAAAGCTACGCTCAGTCCCTTCCAAATCCTAGCCCTTTCCTATCACATAGTAAAACAAATAGCAAAGAGAAAGTAGGACTATCTAAAGTCTGTTTGCATAATCAACTACGGATATAAGTGTCTGAAACCTTTTATCACTTCAACATTAAATGGAGTTCGCAGAGAAATGGAAGCATTCTTAATGAGACGTTTGGCCCTACATTATAACAAACAGCATATGGAGCACACTCATCGACAGAAATATTGAATCATGAACGTGAGATAAAACTAATTAATAAAATAACAAAAATAATCAATTATGCGTAAATTATCTAAAACATGAATTTGTACCTGAAATATATTTTTACAGCTTCATTTCTTTACTGTTTACTGTTACTTTCTTTCTTGCTTAATCTGCTTACCCTCCAGGGCTGGCTTTTCCCTCGGACTCAGCGAGGGATCCCACCTCTACCGCCTCATGGGCAGTGTCCTGGCGCGTGAGACATTGGGTCTGGGTATACAACTGGGGAGGATGACCAGTGCCTCGCCCAGGCGGCCTCACCTGCTATGCTAAACAGGGGCCTTGGTGGGAGATGGGATGATTGGAAGGGA
Source organism: Anabrus simplex (assembly GCF_040414725.1). Taxonomy (NCBI): domain Eukaryota; kingdom Metazoa; phylum Arthropoda; class Insecta; order Orthoptera; family Tettigoniidae; genus Anabrus; species Anabrus simplex. The sequence goes on along the minus strand of NC_090265.1, from coordinate 1,328,129,248 downwards.
CAAACAAGGAAGAGGGAAGGAAGCGGCCGTGGTCTTAAGTTAGGTACCATCGCGGCATTTGCCTGGAGGAGAACTGGAAAACTACGGAAAACCAGTTCAGGATGGCTGAGGAGGGAATCAAACCATTTTATAACAATAATACCTATATTTATTGTATAGTACCGGTAACACTTCCTCAATTTAGAGATTCCCTGAAAGACAAAGTATACTTACTACCAAGTAATATTGCGTAATGGAGAAAATAAGTACAAATCTACTGAAAATTATAGAAAATCACCGAAGATGGTTTCTTAAAATTGATGAGTTCAAGGCAGAAAGTGCAATATAATCAAATATTTTCGCAGGAGGCCCGGGTTCGATTCCCGGCTCTGCCACGAAATTTGAAAAGTGGTACGTGGGCTGGAACGGGGTCCACTCAGCCTCGTGAGGTCAACTGAGTCGAGGCGGGTTCGATTCCCGCCTCAGCCATCGTGGAAGTGGTTTTGCGTGATTTCCCACTTCTCCTCCAGGCAAATGCCGCGATGGTACCTAACTTAAGGCCACGGCCGCTTCCTTCCCTCTTCCTTGTCTATCCCTTTCAATCTTCCTATCCCCTTGCAAGGTCCCTGTTCAGCATAGCAGGTGAGGCCGCTGGGCGAGGTACTGGTCATCCTCCCCAGTTGTATCCCCCGGCCCAGAGTCTGAAGCTCCAGGACACTGCCCTTGAGGCGGTAGAGGTGGGATCCTTCGCTGAGTCCGAGGGAAAAACCGACGCTGGGGGATAAACAGATTAAGAAAGAAAGAAAGAACGTCTTGCATTCCTGTACAAGCCGTTAATGGAAAAGCACAAAAACAAATTCCCCAGTTATCACAGATACAGTCATAGTTAGTAGGCCTATTCCGGCAAGTTAGTGCGATAGAAATACGGCACATAAATTACATATATTTAAAGACAATACATTAACGAATAACAAAATCAGTAATATAAAACTCCAAAATCACTTATCCTCAGATCTTGTAGAAAATTTATGTGAATCCTCGTCTACTTACGCTCCGAATACTCAATCTATTAGCAACCTTAAGGAAAACTCTTTTCTTCAATGATCATTATAAAAGTCATGGTAAGTCATCCTTGCTTATCTTGATAAGTAAATTCTACAAGAGCTCCAATGTCATAGTTCACTGCTCCATTCACTTTCCTTGCACGGAACAGAAAATATGGAGTATCAGTGTATTGCCCTAAAATACTTCTGAGAGTAAACCAATACGTACTGTTCTGTTGGTTACACTTAATTTACAACGCAATGCTTGCGTGACCGCGTGGCCTAATGGATAAGGCGTCGGACTTCGGATCCGAAGATTGCAGGTTCGAGTCCTGTCGCGGTCGTCATACATTTTTATATATCTTTCATCAATGTATTGGTCTAGTTGTGTGTGAACATTATCATTTCAAAGTTTATAATTTGCATTGTACTGTCCGTACTTTGAGATTTTGTGATAAATGATTTGTGTAGATCAATGATAGTTGTAGTATATGGCATTATGAACAGACTACTTTCACATTATAACTTTACAGATAACAATTATATTCGCAATTACTATACCAAGTATATAGATCGTTTGATATGATCTTGACTATTCAGCCGTTTCTTCGAACTAAATTTTCTTTTATATTTGTTTCGTGAATATTTTGTCATCAGTTCATCGCATTGTGGTCATCAAGATATCCTCAGTAATCCTTCAGTACATATTTATGACTTTTAGTTATCGATCAAGTTCAATCAAAGCGTCGCAACGCTACGTCTGACGGTCCGGCGAGTGCATCTTAATGGAATCCTCAAATTGACATTTTGTTTCCTGTTCCGAGTCCAGAATGATACTAGAATACTATCCAGGCATTCTTGTAAATAACTTGCCAATCCTATACAATTTACAAGTTCAGACTAACGTCATTAGAGTGATAGAAATTGTATTTTCCCATTGGAAATCCTGATGTAGAATCTTCGGTAAGCTCCAAGAAAGACAGTTTCGGTCAGGGCTGTAGAAAATATCATTTTTCGCGTAGTCCGGTAGGGACTTTTTAAAATAGTAAGCTGGAACGGAAAACACACACTTTAAAAATTTTGCTGCATAAGATCACTCCATTGTCACCTCTCGTATATTGTGTGTATTTTATTTATTTATTTATTTATTTATTTATTTATTTATTTATTTATTTATTTATTTATTTATTTATTTATTTATTTATTTATTTATTTATTTATTTATTTATTTATTTATTTATGTATAATTAGGTACAGCAACGATGTATTAGATTTTATACTGATTGCATAACAATGAAAATCATTAACAATAAGAAAACAAACAATGTTAGGTAATAAGAAGGAACTTAATAGTAGCAAGTTCCTTAGAAATTAAATAACAAGAAATAAAGAAGGAAAACAGGTGTAAGTTTTCTTTTTTACAGTGTTCTTTGCGTCGCATCGACACATGTACTGTAGGTTTTATGATGACGATGGGTTAGGAAAGAGCTAGGAGTGGGAAGGAATTGACCGTGGCCTGAAATAAGGTACAGCCCTTGCATTTGCCTGGTGTGAAAATAGTAAATCACGGAAACCCCTATTTAAGGCTGCCGACATTGGGCTTCGAACCCATTATCTCCAAAGCATAAGCTCACAGATGCGCGACTCTAACCACACGGCCAGCTCCCTCGGTAACAGGCACAAGCATGACCATAATGTTAGTGATGTTCTGTGCGGTTTCTCAACAGAGAATTGAGAGCTTACTCCTTAAAGAGATGATAGGGAATTTTCATGTAGAGCATTTGCTATTGTTGAAAGTTAGTAGCATTGGAACGTTGTTGGAGTGTTAGGTGCACTTTGGAACAAGATGCAGTGGTCTAGGTTGGATTCTACGAGGATGAACATACAGCAGGGTGTGAGGTAACAAAGATGAGCATTTCAGAGGGCAAGTAACAATTCTGTGAAGAGAACAGAGATCTGTGTACTGCAGATATTTATTCAAGTCCAAGATGTTTTAATTTAAAAGAATTTCCTTAGTACTAAACTGTCTCAGGATAGGGTGACGGATATTCCCAATGTACGCAAAAAATTAGCAGATGTGGTTAATTCTGTTGAAGTTTGTGTACGTATTCTCTTTGATTATTTGTTCTGTTAAACATTTTTGTACACTCTGTAAGATACTTCCGGGATATAGATAACGGCACTTTCAGTTCTTCAGTTCAATGCTCAGACTCTTCCCTCTGTTCTCAACTTTCTCATCGATATGGAGAGACTAGATGCCTGACAGGAACAGGTTGTGACTTCTTACACTGTACGTACACTTCGTACGGTTCTGGATCGCTAACCACCAAGAAATGCACAGTATATTAAAATGATGATTAAAATGATGTTTCCTCTGTTACGCAGTATCAAATGAAACACACATTCTAACGTTAGCATTATTCGCCATGCCTTCAATACAAAGAGGTCTCAATGTAACTACACAAGAAAATCGGAAATGCCCGACAGCTTTTGCAGTCCGAATTTTAAGATGCTGTAATTTTGGATATAACAGAATTGCGTTGAAAGGCGCAATCAATTTTTGTCTTCTACCGCCATCTGATAAAGCTTTAACACGCATATTGTGTGTGTTTTTTTTTTTTTTTTCCTAGAATGTTAGTATTGATTACAACAGCGGCGAACAGGACTGTGTACAGGCGCAGATACCGCCTTGTATTATAGGCAGCCCGCACCATACTTCTGTGCGCTGTATTGCCTGTCTCATGTACACCACGGCGCTACATCAGCACAAATCACTGGATTTCTAATTATTTTTACTTCATTTTTTATATAAATATGTCCTATGGGTGGGGGTCATCCAAAATTGTGTGTAACGTGACGCAATAAAATGTGCAGGCAGTGATGTAAGGTATGGATGGATGGTCAGTGTTACTAGCAACCGTGCAGGCTGCCTTATGGCTGGTTACCGTTGATGGATGGCCATGGCCGGGAGACATATCTATGATCATTATTGATTTTCGCAAAGAGGAGAGTGGTTTACTTTTTGCTACTGGTTTACCTTCGGTGACGGAAGGATGAGAAAGTGCTAGAATTAGGAAGGTAGTGGCCGTGGCCTTAATTAAGGTACAGCCCCAACATTTGCCTGGTGTGAAAATGGGAAACAACGGAAAAACATCTTCAGGCCTGCCGACGCTGCGATTCGAACCCACCATCACCACGACCCTAACAGCACGGCCAAATCTCTCGGCTTCTAACTTGTTTCTTTGTAGTAATACTGTTGGTTAAACGTCCTACTAACTATTATATATTTCTTCAATACAGATCGACCGCTCTTGCGGATGACCACATGGATCCAAAAGATAAAACAAATGTTTATTTCCATCGCAACAAAGTTCATAAACCATGACGAGGGACCAACCAGAAGACCTCCAAACTTGAAAATAACATTGCGAACAAGAAAAAAAGAAAACAGTAAAACTGAAAGACAAGAAACAAAAATACAAATGTGTAGTTAAAATGGACAAAGAATCCTTCAGAACCGTAAGGGCTAGATGTTGTAGATCAGTGAGTGTTAATCCCAGCTTCTTGAGGAAAAAAAAGTTCTCTGAAAGAAGATTCTACTGGCTCACTTCCCATGTGTATCCAATTCTATTCTAGCTGTCACGTACGTGAGGAACACGCGGGCAGTAAGCAGCCTTCTTCTCCTCGACCACTAGTGACGCCAGCTGTGCATTCTTCTCAAAGCGTAATGTGGGGTGCAGCAGAAAACATTTCATCTCCTAGCGGGTGATAGCAATAATATCCACATGTTTATATAAATCATCTTGCACGATACACTGGACTTCTTCGTACACTTTCCATTGCGCTTTCCGTAGAAAAGTCGCGATCTATGAACATACTTTGTGATACCAATATAGATGGTCCGTTATTGGACATTATAAATTTTCCAGCCAATTCATTCCTGGTTGCCAGCGTTTCGCCCTCGTGTGCTAGGTTGGGCTCATCAGTTGGTACCTAGCACACCTACCAAGACGCTGGGTAGTGCATTCCCTATGGGAATCAACATCTATATCATCTGATGGGCAAGCAGGCATCAATTTTTGGTAAAGAGACAAAGTCTCTCATAGTGCATTGGCACTGCCGGTTGCTCTAAGTAGCCTACGAAGTGGCCTCCACGGTATGCACTAGCCAGCGTCTTGCTAGGTATGCTAGGTACCAACTGATGAGCATTAAACTCATTAGTAGCCGTACTCTCAGCACATACTCAGACTTGGCACCCTTTCACCTCTCTAGTTGTATTGCAACTAATGACGGACTTAATGATCCAACCTAATATGCCATACAGGGTATTCGGTAACGCCGTAAACAGGGTACATGAGCGAAGAGGGTTAGACAAACTGATAAATTATATACAAAGATAATTCGATATGTCACACCGTTATAATTTTATCAGCTTCGAGGGCGAATTCAAATGGGCTTTGCGAGGCAATGTTTCTAAATCTGTAGGTGGATTAACACCGGCTTTAGCACCAAACACAGACATACCGTGGGTTTCAGCTCGTGTCACCGTAGAGTATTTTCTACGGCGCGATTCTGCCAAATCGGAAGTCCGTGTTGTGCCATATCCTAGCCATCTCTATCTGGTTCGCTTTTCGGACGAACTGATTCCCCTCTGTTACTTATGTGTAGTCATTGGCGTGGTTATTATGGCTGACTTCGACTTCAATTGTACACGCAAACTTTGCCCAAGGAGATCACAGATGTCGCCTTTGTAGTCCTGTGATTTTACGAAGTTTGTTCCCGATCTTGTCTATCTAGCTTCTCCATGGCTCTTCTTCTAAGTCTTTATCTTGGTGAAGGATTATGGTGAGCGACACAATGTTTCTCGACGCTTGTTATCACAAGCGCTATTTCAATCGTTTTAAGACGTGAATGCTATTGGTCTCGGAGATTACCAACGTGCTTTAGTTGCACATATATGAATGGCCTAATTAAAGTAATGTAAATTCTATATTTTTGTGTTTGTTTTTATCACCACGTGGCATTGTGGTCGGCCACTATTTCCTTTTCCTCCATAGGCATTTACTTATTTTGTGGCCCGTCTTTGTTCTTTCTGTTGTTTCCCATGAAACGTTATTTATATCAGCTATTTTTTCTTTATATCACAACTTGGTACTATGATTTGTGTCTTACTATCATTTAGTGCCTGTATTGCGTGAATGACCTTTGTTGCACCTTAGATGTGTGATACATCGACTTAATTCTACGGTTCATGTTGTGGAGGCCTCTATGTTATTACTCACGTACCAAATTGCTATCCGATGTCCCCGCTATGCGGTTGTGTATCGGAAGGGCCAATTCATGGGAGGTTTGTGCTGCTTTAGCATTTGAGTTGTATATGAGATACGTATTGATGATGTGAATTGGGTCTCCAATCTTGTGTGGGTTTGGCTTCGCATAACGCATGAGACGTTATTTATGAACCGTGCTTCTTCATTTTTTCAGTCATTTTGACCATTGTTGTCTGTTATACGTTCCCTGTTCTTTCGACCCCTTTTAACCTATTGCGTGAGTCTTCTAATGTGAGATATGTAGAACTTTATCATATTGCCTAGGGTTGTCGTTTGTTCTTATCTGTGCATTCTCTTGGGCACTTACATTTTTGGGTGTGTGTATGTTCCCTTAGCATCACCTGATTCCGGGTGCCATGCTTGGGCGTGCCTCCCTTTCTTTGATCTTTGGTTCGGCTATATTTATGTTTCCGTCTTTTTTTGGGTTCGTTAGTAACTATTGTTGTGTATGGTTTTTCATTTAATGGTTTTGTGTCGCGATGTGTAAACACTCGTCCTGTTGATATGGAAATCAAATGATTTATTGCTTTGGGCCGAGATCTGCGTTATGGAATTAACCTATCTTGTTCCTACATTCTGAATAAGTGTATTTTATGAATGGTTGAACCTGTTGGCCGGATCGTATTATTGGATAGGCACGATGCTATGTTGATTATGAATAGGTTATTAGGCCTATGCATTGTTCCCATCAGAGCCGGTTTCCTTTCTTATTTCATTTCTTCCTGATTTTCGAGTGGCCATTTATTATTTTGACCTGATGTTTATTTGATAAACTCTTTGTTTGCTACTCGGCGTTATTATTGTAGGAGTAGGAGTGGTAGCGTTTTAAATTGTAGCTTTTGATTTAATAGACTCTAGTTCAGTTCACAACTTTGTCTCTGGTCTTTTTCGACCCCGTCCGTGCGAACGTGATAGGTAAGTATTTATTATCGCCCCATTACCTCAGATTGATTTGAGCTTTCACAGACATTTTTATTTTTCGTTATGTTTCTGCCAGTGTATGTGTTGTTTTTTCCGATTATTTATTCCTCGGTACTTATCGTGCCCAACCCTGCCGTGGGAATGCGAGAAGAAAAACATGGGGCTGGTCTAACACAACCACATACCGTATCCATCATCGTCTGATCAGGGGGCGCAGTGTTGAAACCTTGCCCCTGGCAAAGTTGTTTTTCTTCAGTTAATGCTTTCAATCGTAAACCACGGGCAAATTTAGCAACACCGCCTCGCAAAGCCCGTTTTGATTCACCCGGTAAGGGATCTGATTGGCTAACCTCAGCAGCTGATAAAACAACGGCCCGGGATACTGAATTATGTATCAGTATGACCAGCCCTATAAAACTCATATACCCAGTTCATGATTTTTCAGACCACCCAGTAATCCATAGATAATACAATCACGTAATTTGATATGGGAAGTGATCTGTTATGGTACAATGGTAACTGAACGCTGCAAACCATGAATCAGAGGGAACAGGAAGGATTGCAACAACTATCGAGGTATCTCATTGATTAGTATACCAGGCAAATTATTCACTGGCATTGTGAGAGATTGGGTGCGATTAATGGTTGAGAGGAAGTTGGATGAAAACCAGTATGGTTTCAGACCACAGAGGGTCTGCCAGGATCAGATTTTCAGTATGCGCCAGGTAATAGAAAAAATACTACGAGGGGAATAGACAGTTTATTTATGTTTCGTAGATCTAGAGAAAGCATATGACAGGGTACTGAGATAAAAGATGTTCACCATACTGGAGACTATGGGATCAAGGGTAGGTTATTAAAATCAATAAAAGGCACGTATGTTGGCAATTGGGCTTCGGTGAGAATTGATGGTAGAATGAGTTCTCGGTTCAGCGTACTTACAGCAGTTAGACAAGGCTGTAATCCTTCACCTTTTCTGTTCATAGTTTACATAGATCATCTGCTAAAAGGTATAAAGAGGCAGGGAGGGATTCAGTTAGGAAATGTAGTAAGCAGTCTGGCATATGCAAACGACTTAGTCTTAATGGCAGATTATGCCGAAAGCCTGCAGTCTAATATCTTGGAATTTGAAATTAGGTGCAATGAGTACGGTATGAAAATTAGCCTTTCGAAGACTAAATTGATGTCAGTGGGTAAGAAATTCAACAGAATTTAATGTCAGTTTGGTGATACAAAGCTGGGACAGGTAAATAATTTCAGTACTTAGGATGTGTTGTCCCCCAAGATGGTATCATAGTAAGTGAGATTGATTCAAGGCGTAGTAAAACTAATGCAGTGAGCTCGCAGTTGCGATCAACGGTATCCTGTAAGAAGGAAGTCAGCTCCCGGATGAAACTATCTTTACATCGGTCTGTTTTTTCAGACCAACTTTCCTTTACGGGAGCGAAAGCGACGCGGACTCAGGATATGCCATTCATAAGTTAGAAGTAACAGACACGAAAGCAGCGAGAATGATTCCTGATACAAACAGGCAGGAGGGTACTCGGAATAAGGAGATAAAGCTTAAGTTAGGAATGAACTCGATGGATGAAGCTGTACGTATAAACCGGCTTCGGTGGTGGGGTCATGTGAGGCGCATGGAGGAGGATAGGTTACCTAGGAGAATAATGGACTCTCTTATAAAGGGTAAGAGAAGTAGAGAGAGATCAAGACAACGATGGTTAGACTCAGTTTCTGACTATAAAGATAATAACTAAATGAGGCCACAGCACTAGTTGCAAATAGAGGATCGTGGCGACATTTAGTAAATTCACAGAGGGGTGCAGACTGAACGCTGAAAGGCATAACGGTCTATAATGATGATTTATTTATTTATTTATTTATTTATTTATTTATTTATTTATTTATTTATTTATTTATTTATTTATTTATTTATTTATTTATTTATTTATTTATTTATTTATTTTTTATCCTAAATGTTAACGGAGTTATATAGTCTAGGACAAACATGTATCTTACCCTCCCTAAGTTGTATTAGTGATTACTTTTGTGTTAAAAGCCTTCATATAATTATCCTACAATTAAAACATTAATTAGTTAATTAATTAATTACTATATGAGTTGGTGAATGAATGATTTCACGATTGAATTATGCTTGTATGAATGAATAAACACCCTTCTCACTCAGTTACGAATAGCCACCAACTGGAGAGAGAGTGTTCGTTAATGAATGAGTGATTGATTATGAATGAGTTAATGAATGAAATGAACTGAATTAATGCTTTCAGCCTACCGCTGTGTATCCTGCAGTTAAGGAGAGAACATTCCATTTCGTGTGTAGAATGAATTACTTAAAGAATGAATGAATGAATGAATGAAACAATATAAAACGATATTTCTCCCAGTCACGCATAACCACCAACTTCGGAGAGAGTTTCACGATGAATGACCGAAAGAGTGAATTAATATAATGAATGAATGAATGAATGAATGGCTGTATGAACGTACTGAATAAAACAATATAAAACGATCTTTCTCCCAGTCACGCATAACCACCAACTTCGGAGAGAGTTTCACGATGAATGAATGAATAAACACTCTTCTCACACAGTCATGGTTAGCCACCAACTGGGGAGAGAACATTAATTAATTAATGAGTGTCTGATTGAATGAATGAAGAATGAAATTACAGTGCATGCTCTCAGCCTACCGCTGCGGAACCCGGCCGTTAAGGAGAAAACATTCCATTCAATATGAATGACTGACTGAATGAATGCGTGAATGCGTGAATAATTTAGTGGATAATTGAATGTACTGAATGAACAAAATTATAAAAAGTCCTCGCTTCAAGTTTCGGATAACCACCAACTTGGGAGAGAGTTTCAAAGCTTAGTAATTTTATAATGTAGGTTGACGCTAACATACCGTACTGTATGAATTCTACTGTGTCAGCTGTTCCGGAGTATGATCGTTCTTAAAGAAACACTTTGAAGATGAGGTTCCACGGCGGTTTTCAGATGACTCTACGAACTAGCACTCGAGCTCGGGTCATATTAAGACAATCGTTTTCGAGTCATCTATTAATACAGAATAAGAGTTAATTGCTAACATTCCTCTCACTCTTTATAACCGTCCGTTGATATGTCGAAGAGTTCATCCAGGCTCTCCGCTCATAGTCTTGATGTACACATCCTTACCATACTTAAGTATTATTCGCAGTTGTGATCATTTTATGAGTCCATTAGAGTTTCTATCACTGAATTCCAATTCGGGCTATCGATTCCCTCCATATTGTTGAGAGTAAACCTAGGCAACCGCAGACGAAGAAGAACTTCTCACAGTACAGGATTTTCTGGTCGTCTACCATGGACTTTCCGTTCCTCCTCTCCCTCAACACCCTGCCTCGGTAAATTGTTAGGGGAGATGAACGCACCATTAGCTGTGAAATAAACACTGGTACATTTCGATTCTTGCTATTACACAATAAATACTACGAAACATTAACATACCGAAAATATGAACAGTAGGTTCGCAATCCCATTGTCCTCATTCTGTTATTTTTGTGTACCAGGGCGAGTCCATAAGTTTCAAAATAACATCCCGTCTGTGTAGGCTGTGTCTGCCAGAGTGAAATTTACACGATTCACAGAAGTCGAAATACTATCTTACCGAGCGAGTTGGCCGTGCGGTTAGGGGCGCGCAGCTGTGATCTTGCATTCGGAAGATAGTGGGTTCGAACACGACTGTCGGCAGCCCTCAAGATGGTTTTCCGTGGTTTCCAATTTTCACACCAAGCAAATTCGGTATCTTAATTAAGTCCATGGCTGCCTCCTTCCAACTTCTAGTCCTTGTTTGCCCCATCGTCGACATAAGACCTATCTGTGACGGTGCGACGTAAAGCCAATTGAAAAAAACTGTTTTGTCATCGAGGACACTAAGTTGGTATAGGAACATGGACCAAGGTTGTTGGTTGTTTATAAACTACGCATTCCATAAAAGTAAATGACAAATGCCTGATGAACCAGTCTGTATAACAAATTACCAGGTAACAAACTACGTTCCAATGCATTAAGTAAATAAATACGTGCATACATATATTAATTAATATGTCCAATAAAAGACATATTTAAACGGTAGGTTTTCAGCTAAGGTGAGAAAAATAATGCGTCTTATATCAATACCATGAATAGAATTGGAGTCCACATTCACAGCTCGGTGACCTCTGCTAGCCATTCTCAGGGTGTACTATCCATACTCAGTTCCAGAAAATCGCTCAGGTTGTCAGTGGCAAGGATATTTTTCCTATCCTTGTCTCTGAAAGCAAGAAACAAAACACGTGAAAGATTTTCTTCCATACAAGCACACTGACCAGGACCTCATAGTCAGTAAACAGTCAGTGAGCAATGTCAGGAGCACGTGGTACAGTTACGATCTGGAAGCTCAACTTACCAAAATATAACACGTGACAGCTTCGGTGAGCACATGACGTCCAAAAATAGGCCTACAATGCAACATTTACTGTAATTTCTCTCGAGGTTATTTAGATTCATAATTTTAGCTGCTTTACCATTAATTAGGAATTCTATAAGCATTTCTCATTTGTCTATTGTAAACTACCAATATTACGGGAAACTGAAAATAGGCTTAGTTTCTTATCAGTATCATAATTTTATATCATGTTAATATTATTTACTCCTCTGTAAATGTATATTGAACAGTAGGATCAAATAGTGTAAAATTTGGCTCACACACAGAAATATAAAAGTCTTCAAGTCATCGATTTTCAGTAAAATTGGATTTTATTTCTTATGTTGTTTCAGATATCGAGAAATCAAATTATAAACACGTAAGTTTATGATGCCATGGTCAGTGAATTGCCCAGTTGACATGTTGGTAGTGGTTGGTCATTGTCATTTAATATTCTTTCAAATTAGCGTAGTCTGGGTTTTTACCTTCCGATCATTAGACCCTAGAATCAACTTATAGAGGTTCTCACTAAAGGTAAATATAATTAATTTGATATTTATTTCCTTCAGTTGAATGTATTAAATGCTCTGCATGTCTGAAATTTCAAATAATTTCATATTACAAAAGAATGCATCAAGAATGCAATTTCATTTCCAATAAGTGTAAACGTTAGGCCTATACAAGATGGACATGGTAACCTCGTGATCGCTACACATGACTCACAAGGAAATCTTTAGCCTCCAAAACCGCTTAGTTATTTTAGAATACACACAAATACCCTGAAACTCCTTGATTATACGCAGTTTATGTATTGTCTTGCTGTTTTCTTTGAATTATACTCATAGCACAAATTATAAATCCCCTAACGTCGATCTTATGGATCCTGGCATATTTAAACAGTGTTTAAAATTGCTTCGCTGCCTTAGAAAAATTTTTCACTTGATATGGTTATTGGTTTGTTAAAAACGCTGTACCTTTTATAAGACTTAATTCCTAAAAATATATGTGACCAATATGTCTCGGATGTGGAACATTACTATGGAGTATCGATGAAGTCAACTTGAAAGAAAAAGTGTTCGGACTTTTCCTGAACGTTCGTGATCTAGTCACTGTCCCAAGCTAATCCAAAGTATCACTGATCAGGCATCCAAAGCCGGAAATTACTTGTTGTAGAGTGGTCAGCCTATTTCCATTTCTTATCAGCCAACAGTAAATGTTAACCTACACAAATATTGACGATGTAAAATACTGCTTAACTTCGGAGATGTGTCGAGTTCAGGTAGTTGAAGTACGCTCCCCTTCTTCCGCCGTTTTTTCCACGCACTGGTGGAGTTTCGGGAGTGAACTGTCACAGTTGTATACTTGATACTGATTTGCGGCAGGGTGCCTTCCCGACATCAACCCTATCTGGAGAGATGTGTTCGCTATTGCATGTTTCTCTTGCGTGTGTGTGTGTGTGTGTGTGTATGTGTGTGTGTTTTGGGACAGACACAAACACCCACTCCCCGAGTCAGAGAAATTAACGAGATGTGGTTAAAATCCCTAATCTCAGAGAATCGAATCTAGGACCCTCTAATACCGAAGACCTCGACGCTTATTATTCAGAAAAGGAGCTATATCGAAGAACTGCACGGTTTGAGCATTCTTACTCTACCACGTAAGGTCCTTATAAAGCTATCACCTCTGAAATGTCGGATCAGAACTAACGTAGATCAGTCAGTTATCCTTTCCTTAATTTTAGCATTGAGATAATACTATATAAATCCACTGACTGTAAAGTACTTGTCGTCTTGCCACTGCAGTTTTTAACCCAAATCATAACATTTCTTTCACTATTGGTTAGTGTATGTGCCACTCATACTTATCTTGTTTAATCAATAGGATCTGGGTACGAAACTGTAGGATGTGCAACGGTTTGAGTTTAATGAAACAAATGTATCAGTAACCAACGCAAGACAAAATTCGACGGCGAATGATCGAGAAGCCTTGTTTACTATCTTCTTACCCATTCATAGCGTGCAACACCAAACGTTTCGACTCAATTCCAAGGTACTTTCAGGAGGAACAGTAAATATTTCTGGAGGCTGTAGTGAAGACTATTTAAAATACAAAAGGTCATATAAACATGTGTCCAATGTGCAATGTGTGTGGAATTACAGATGTTCGTATGTACGCACAAGAATAACCCTTCAAGACATGCAGATGACTTATTGATGTATTTATAGATATAGAAAGCCTATACAGGGCGGTCGGACACGACGTGAATCGGATATATGAGAGTTACAGAGTTGGTCATACTGATAAATATTTTGAAAAATTAATACGATAGCTCACGCCGTTTGCATGTTATCACCTGCTGAAGTTAGCCAATCAGATCGCTTCGTGGACGATTTCAAATGGGCTTGTTGGGGGGGGGGGGTATTGTTGCTATATCTGTACATACTGTATCTTAAGACTGGCTTGAGACCTTCATTCGGTCACTATTGTACCTGTAATCTATGCTAGCGAGGTTGTAGTTGTACGTTGCTGTTGACATAGTTCGTAGCCGTCTTGGTGAGAAACCGGCATCTATGAAAATTCGCTATCACGTCTCCTTTATCTGTATTCTTTGGTCGTGGTTGTGGTAGTGGTGGTGATGGTTATTGTTCTTGGTTAACATAAGACAGAAAGTCCAGATCCTTGATTGAATGATGGCCTCCTAGTCAGAAAGCCCCGGGTTCCCTCACCCGGTCGGGTTGGGCAATATAATCTTAAATGGTTAATACCCTTTGTACCAGGCGTACACCTTCCCCAGGCTACTTAAATCGCGCGCCTTCTCTACGACCATGTATGCTAGAGGACATGAATTTTTAAAAACTTTCAAAAACTTCAACGGCGAGATGGCTCTGCCATCCAGTTTCTAATTATATCTGGTGGACTGGAAACAAACTAATAGCTTAGGAAATTTTGTTTTTGTTGTTGGTAAAAATGAAGATGTTTTAATGTACCGAAGTTGTCAACACTTCAGCTGGTTCCTCCTCGATTGTAATCAACCTATCACATGCGTGTAACTATGTTTTCCTGCCAATCAAACCCGAGGGTGAGCATGGAAATTCAGCCTATCAGAGTACTGTATTTTAATTTAGCCTGGAACTTTCCCCTGCGGAACTATTTAAGGAGGGCACTTTAGGGCCATCTTTTCTGAATTTCTCCAGTTCTTGAGAGTGCGACTTGACGGAGCCCAGAGTGGGCTATGGAGGCAGGGTGCAGCCGGCTTGAAAAATATCCAGCGCTACAAGGTAATGGCAGAATTTACCTAAACATGTGATCGTGCCTGCGGTTTATTCGAGGGGAAGGATTCAGCAGTTTTTCTTAATATGTTGAAATGTAGGACCTTCTGCGCAGTCTTCGGACTCTATTTCTATTTCTATTCCCTGCTGGGAAAATATTTAATGAAAGCACGAGTGGTGACCCTCAGTTGTCTCCCCTTCAACTATTGAGTTGGGTGACTAAAGTTTTCAACCTCTAAATTTTGGAAATCTTGTCTCGGCTTCCAAATCTTTCCACCTTTAGTCACCCTTTTAGTATGGGATTAGCCTCTGTATCATTGAGCCTTAAACCCGCGTATGTTCTTGTCTTTTTCAGAGTGTTCCTTAACGAGTGCTGGTGTTTCGCATCCTTGCCTTTTGTTATTGGACTGTTGTGTGTAACCTTTCTTTTTTTTATTCTTAAGGCCTTGTAGTATGGGTAATTATGACCCTGTTTATTCTTAATTACTCTTAAGACAGCTGTGTCTTCATTTTGGATCCCTTTGGGAAAAGTAATTAAAATTGTGAAACCTTGCAATATATAAGCCTACCATGGGGTAACCGCGTATGAACACTTTGAAGTGGAGTCAGCCTATGGGTTGCCTACAGTAATTAAGGGTGTCAAAAGCAACTGATAACCTGTTCCAGACTACTCTTGTATCTTGGAGCTGAGACTCCCATGAAGTGTACCTGTTCGGAGCAATTATGCTCTTTGGTGTGTAATTTAACGCCTGGGAGTTTATCCCGGCTTACTTTGTACCTGATTTAGGACTTCTAAGTCCAAGGCATTCTTATAGCTAACGATCTCGTTGTTAATATTTTCAACTGTTCTTATACTATTACATTTTTCTCTCTCTCTTAATTTTAAGAAAGAAAATAAATAAAATTTCCAAATTTGTTAAAATAAAAGTTGCTCTAAGTAATCCCCTGTCCAGCCATTGAACCCAGGCGTTTCCTACTCCTCTGTGAGCCACGGAAATTCCGTATCACCCCTGACTCGAGAACTGGGTATCTCTGCTGTCCCCAACATCCCTGCAATTCATACACCACACACGACACTATCCAGCACCACAAACAAATGCAGTTTGCTACACACATCAGATCCTACCACCATCGTTGGAGGGCCCATGTTACAAGGGCCGCAGCAGGAAGCCACACGAAATTATTATTATTACTATCAGAAGGAAAATACATCACACCCTTCAATGAATGAAGGTTTTGGCCAAAGAAAGGAAAGGGCTTCGAAGGATGTGAAAATTAAAAACTCCCTATGCCTCATAAACTGTCGGGGTCGGTAGAAAATTAATATAATTGACAAAGGAAGGTCAGATAGGAAAGATGAAACTCAGAAGACTGGCACAAGCACCATCAGACTCAGCCAGGGACCCCGTGGTCACCTTTCTAAACTCCCAAGTTGTGAAGCCCTGCGGGTTACCCTTTCTAGTCGCCTCTCTAAACAGACAGGGGATACTATGGATGCATTTTACTGTTCCAACCCAAGGGAGTTCTGTATTCTCGCCAGAAGCTGTTTTCATACCTCCTGGTTGGGACTGTACCCAAATTAAGGGCATAGCCGCTTCCCACTCCTAGTCACCATCAGACCTATCTTCATCGGTAGGACGTAAAAACAATTGTAAAACAAAACATATCACAAATTCTCGGATCTGAATACTCATTTGAGAGTCCACCGTCTATGTCAACAGAAACATAAAGCAATTACATTTGTCCTGTAGGTCTCATTTTATTGAGCGTCACCTACATGTCGCATGTTGCATGATCTTCCTACGACACGTCACAGCTGAAAGCAACTGTTCCCAGTCAGATTAGTGTCCACAGAGTGTAAGGAAAGGAACGGATGGAAAACATTAAACTGATCGACATGATACGCAAACACTGAATAGTGACATTTCTTCAGCTGGTAATCGATTGTCAGTATATCAATGTAGAGAAAAATGTTTAGTCGCTCCAAAACAGAATGAACGAACTCTTGACAACGATTTTATACAAGCCGAGCTGAGTGGCTCAGATGGTTGAGGCGCTGGCCTTCTGACCCCAACTTGGAAGGTTCAATCCTGGCTCAGTCCAGTGGTATTTGAAGGTGCTAAAATACGTCAGCCTCGTGTCGGTAGATTTACTGGCACGTAAAAGAACGCCTGCGGGACTAAATTCCGCCACCTCGGCGTCTCCAAAAACCGTAAGAGTAGTTAATCGGACGTAAATCCAATATTATTATTATTATTATTATTAATAATAATAATAATAATAATAATAATAATAATAATAATAATAATAATAATTTTGGACAAGTCCCACGGCAGGTTTACACGATCCTTACAGTAGTATTAGGGATTATAATGTACATGGCAATTCAGCTAAGTTGTTCACTTGAAATAACCCGTGAACCGTTCAAGATACCTACTTTTTGTTTTCACTTTCAGTAATAGTACCAAGGAGCTCATAACCGGTCTTAGAGTACTTTTTCATGGCGTCAGTATCATCTGAGATAATGGTACTAACTTGGGTTTTTTAATGGAACTGATTTCTACACATAGCTTTAAACCTACAAACATTGCACATTCAACACCGGGATTATTTTGAAAATCGAACAAGTACTTCGTCCGCCTCTGTGGTGTAGTGGTTAGTGTCATTATCTGCCACCCCCGGAGGCCCGAGTTCGATTCCCGGCTCTGCCACGAAATTTGAAAGGTGGTACGAGGGCTGGAACGGGGTCCACTCAGCCTCGGGAGGTCAAATGAGTAGAGATGGGTTCGATTCCCACCTCAGCCATCCTGAAAATTGTTTACCGTGGTGTCCCACTTCTCCTCCAGACAAATCCAGCGATGGTACCTAACTTAAGACCACGGCCGCTTCCTTCCCTCTTCCTTGTCTATCCCTTCCAATCCCCCCCCCCCCGCAAGGCCCCTGTTCAGCATAGCAGGTGAGGCCGCCTGGGCGAGGTACTGGTCATCCTCCCCAGTTGTATCCCCGACCCAGAGTCTGAAGCTCCACGACACTGTCCTTGAGGCGGTAGAGGTGGGTTCCCTCACTGAGTCCGAGAGAAAAACCGACCCTGGAGGGTAAACAGATTAAGAAGAAGGAGAAGAAGAGAGACAAGTACTTCTCGAGAAAACGTAATGTATCTGTTAGAAGAAGATGAATGACCTCTCTGTGTCAATAATTAGCCCATGTTTCATACGTGGCGCGAATTGAACCGGGCAGTCCCCAGGTGGCGAATGAAGCACGTTGAATGCATTACATTGTCTCAATCGAAGAAACAAAACCTTTCCTATTGGGGGGGGGGGGTAAACACGCAGCTCGGAGATGGCAGCTTGCCATAGCAAGTGCGCTACGGTGACAGCGGCTGAAACCCACAGTGTTTTTGTATTTCATGCTGAATTCTCGTTATGGCTCTCAAGTCGGTCTTAAGCCACGTGCAGATTTAGCAACATCACCTCGCAAAGCCCTTCCATCATTGGTTAAGTTCAGCAGCTGATAAAGTGGCAACGGAGCGAGATACCGATATTTTTCAAATTATTTCACCACGACCCTCTAACACAGCGCCTCTCAGGGTGCATGCACCAGTGCATTGCGCTGTGCACGGTGCAAAAGTCGACTTCGTTTGGTTGACCAGAGTGCAGACCCCCACTCCTCGATTTGGAGCAATAGCGCTGTCTTTCTCTTCCCCTACGCCTGTCTCTCTCGCTCCGCCTGTCTCCCTCTTCCTCACTTGCTACGTGGCGCTCCAAATCCGAGCTGAGATGAGCCAAGCTTTGCCGAGTAGCCCAGAGACGAAGCGTTGCTCCAAGCCGAGCCGAGTGGGACCGATACACTGTGCACAGGAACTCTGCGCCTCAGTTTGCACGCACGCGTGAGATTTTGGGCGTTTGAAAGGCCCTGCTCTAACACTTGTATAACAGGTTCACGTTGTTTTCGACCACCCTACATTGTCGACGTGATTGGGGTGAGCGTACACATGACAACTCTTTCAAGTAGTAGCTGTTGTACACATCGTTGATGGGTTAGATTTTTTTATTTACGTCGCACCGACAGATAGGTCTTACGGCGACGATGGGTAGGAAAGGCCTAGGAGTTGGAAGGAAGCGGCCGTGGCCTTAATTAAGGTAGAACCCCAGTATTTGCCTTGTGTGAAAATGGCAAACAACGGAAAACCATCTTCAGGGCTGCCGACAGTGGGATTCGAATTCACTATCTCCCGGATGTAAGCTCACAGCCGCGCGCCCCTAACCGCATGGCCAACTCGCCCGATATGGGTTAGTTTATGCACACTTGCAGCAGTACTGACATCCAGTGGAGATGAGTCGTAGCACTAGACAGAGCATACTTCAAATAACAATAGTCAGCTAGTGCAGTCTTATTGTTGATTAATTTTAGAGACTCTGGAACGCTTGCTTCAACATGTGAAACGTCATTTACTGGAGAACCAAGAGAGTTTAAGAAACTGAATTTTAAATCGACATACTGGGTTTTATTTTGTGATAGAATTTCTCACTCAATATTTTGTTTTTAGCGAACAAAACATGAGTAAATTCAGTAAATATCTACGTATCAATGCCGCCATTTAGGAAAGGTTGATTATTCAAAAATCAAAATAGGCTAATGTTTGAACTGAATATCTGAGATATATCCATAGAAAATTTTAGCTCAATTGCTAGTCTAGTTTTGCCGTGATTGAGAGATAAAAAAACAGACACCATCCCATTTTAAGCAATTATGCCGATTTTCTGCAAATAATATATTTTCAGGTCAGTATTTTGAAATAAAACGTAGTGTGACCATTGCATTTTCGGACGTGTTGCAAAATGGCGTCCAGAAAAGGTAAAGACCACTCAGACCAAGATAGTATACAAGTATACATATGAATACATTAGAAGGTCATGATTAACTTGGATCGTCTACCTTTAAAAGGCAGTGCAGAACAGAGTAATGTCAGGGGAAGTAAAATAATATATATTATTTAAAAAATATACTTGAAAAACTGAACTGGAGACGAGAGGAAGCAAACTGCTGTTGCTGCATGAAGAAGAGAAATAGTCAAGATTACGGCGGAATTTTTGAAGAATAACTGTTCTGAATTAAGAGAAGACGGCAAGATACTTTGCTGAAGCACTGTAAAAAATATAGGGATAGCATAATATACGAGAATTTATTTAAATACGTACGCTGATAGACCCGATGCGCAAGATTAGCGATACATCGGAACTTATTAATTAGAAGTTGTGAAAGAAGAGAAGGATAGAGAAGATTCATTCCGTAAGAAAAATGAATCGAGAAAGAAATTGAATTTTCAGAAAACAAATAATTTTAAAATAGAAGAATTTTCTGAGACGAGACTGAAGATCTTACGCAGATATAGAGAATTGGTTAATTAGAATGCAAGAGAAAACTAACATAATAGTTTTAAAGAAAATATATCATTCTAAGAAATTCTTAAAATGAACATTTACTTGTCGACATTATTTGATCACCATGAAGAAGATCTCTTGCTAAACTCGAGATGGACCAACCTGGAGGGAGATATGATCCAACCAGCAGACCCTACCTAAAATGAGATGACGAATCCAGCCGAACCTCGGACCATGGCCAAAGGTCCAGCGATGTGACGATGAGAAGAAGAGCAACTGACAGCTGATATGATGAAAGACGAGCTAAGTGTTTACCATAAGTATTATAATTCTTAATTTAGCTAGGCATATGCATTAGTATAAAGTATTCCAAGTGTGAGATATTTAAGAGTGCAAGTGATACAATGAAGTGAAATGTGTTACATGTAATCTGCTAATACTATATTAAGTTAGCATATAATTAGATTGATATCTCGTGGAGTATGGCTATGCATAAAATAAGTGAATTACTATAGTAATTGAAAATACGAGAAGGAAAAAGAACTATCGAACAGCTGAATATAAGGATTAGCGTATATTAAATATTATCTACGGATCTCTTGAAACCATTCAATCAATGATTACGTCACAGGTGGATCGTATAAGAGGAAGTGAAAGATATAGTTGAGTTATTCCTTGTAAAGTAATGTTGTTAAATGCACGAACGAAATGTTTAAGGTAAGCATCGTAATATTGGAAGAGAATTGATCTATTTAAGGGAGTATTTTACGTAAAGAAGAATGGTACGTCTTAGTAATTACATTTATTATGGAAGAGGTTATGAATGATGAAATATGATATTGAGAAAGATGAAATGGAATTGATTGAAGGTTTAATAGTGAAGAAAGAAGTTATATGAAGTAATTTGTGTATGATAATGTGGGTTTCGATAATTATAAGACGGATATATGGATGGCAGATGCTAAGATATGCATATGCTGGATCAATTAGACGATGCAAGCACAAGGAAAGAGATTCACCGTGGGAATGACACAAAGTAAGGTATGAATGGAGGATATATATGTATAGTTGAGATTAGAGAGTTAACGTAACGTCAAATACAGCTGTTTATTAATAAAATATTTATGTCTTATGACGTATTCTAGTAACATATGTGAAGTGAAATATGTGTTAAGCCAGTATAGATATTAGAAGTGACGCAGATAAATAGTACCGAGATATCATGACTTAAATACTTATGGAATTACTTGCACATATGATATATTAAATATAAGCCTGGTGAGTGGATGCATATTGAGCCGTATAGCAGCACATTAAGAATTATTTAGATAGAATAGTGAGGTAGATTATTATATATTTTGAGTGTTGATTTATAATTCATGTAGTAATTTTAAATGAGAAGTTAGTAAATTGTCGTAGGTATGACATCGTATTTGGTGTAAAACCTTCAATTAGTATGTTTAATACATTTTAATTATAGTTTATTTAATACTAAATTATATTTTATTAAGTGTTAAACATAACTAGTATATGGTTTCTCTGTAAATATGTAGTATAAAATTGTATTACCTCAAAAACGTATTTTGTATAACCTCAAAATCTATAGAGTCGAATGCGATAGAAAATTCCATAATGTTCGTATGTTAGAGTTATTGTACTATCATTTGGTGTAGGTGAAAGGTTCTGGAAACTTACGGCAAGGTTTTATTATCCAGATACATGTAGAGACATTACGAATGTTGTAAATATTTCCGTGTACATTTTTTAAATAGGAAAGGAGCGTTCGAGTACCCATTCGACTAGCTGGTCGATCGATGTTTCGAGTGTGTTCCATTAGAGTGTTGTAAGAACTCTTCCAGAAGTCGATCATTCTATATGGTTGATCGAATGGTATATATATCGAGATGTCAGTCAGTGAAGTTAGTTCTTAGTTCTAAGTTCGCAGATCTTGGTTCTTGGGACTCAGGCAAGTGATGGACTAGGAGTGACTGTTGGGCTCCGAGGTGGAGTCTGAGTATTGAGCTCAAGTGAGTGAGGCGGTGAATTCAAGAGAGAGTATGTTATAGAGCGCGCATCAGTGTTGATATCTGTACTGGTCAGAATCGACTTCAGGGTACTCCGCTATTGAGTATTGTATTATCCGCGCACTTTTTAGTGATAGATTTTTGTACTCGTTGGAGAAGTAAGAAGGGTTCCGTCAATACTGCCAACTGAATGGAAATGAAATCTGAATTGAATCGATAATATGATCGATCGATATGAATTTTATAAACCTTTATTATTTTAAGCAAACAACTGTGTCACACACACAATATTTAATACTATATAACATTTCCCGTTGCGAAACTTGTTCCTAGCATGAATTCTATGGTTTGGCTTTGCTGTGTAAACAACAACAGTACGAGTACTTAAAGTGTACGCCAGATGGCGCACAGCGATGATAAGCGATTCTTAGTTTGTGTTTCAAAGGTTGCCAATACGAATCTCGAAGATAACCAAAGTCGACCGCTTCAGCACTAGGGTGTAAATCTATCACTAAAAAGTGCGCGGATAATATATAGTACCATTTGCTAGTGTGTATAATTGTGTGTTGTGACGTACAGTGTGAATAAAGTAATTTATACAGGGAAGTGAACGTGTTCTCGTGTGATATTTATTTACGTCAAATAAAATCGCACCGTAGAACGATAAAATTAGGAGCCGAGATTTAGAAGGCAATAGGGATGGAAACCTTAGCCCGTCAGTCGTCATAGAACAACTTTGATAACGAATTCAGATAGCAAAAACTTAAATTTTGTCAATTGTAACAAAGTGATTGTGTTATAGTGATTGATTTGAAATGTCTAATTTTCTTGCAAGCTATTTAATTACTTGCATAAAAATTGAATGATTGATTTAATTATTATTATTAATGATTATTTGAGGAAGTGAAATTTCATGTCAGAAACAGTGAATTCAATCTATTATTTTATTTTATTAGCAAGCCAGCGCTGACTTAAATGTAAAATCAGTCTAACCTAGTCAGCGATCGGTGAGAGACGTGCTGAGTTGAGGTGCCGGTAGAGCCGGTGTGGAGTGTGACCGGTGAGTGGAAAAGTAAGACGGGAGGGAAAAGGAAAATGATAGGCGTGGATCAATATCGTGCAGCTATTGGAAGATGGCAGGGGAAATGGAAAAAGGAAACAGCTAGAAATAAAGGAGGAAAAGTGGAAACAAGAATGATGGGCGAGATGATACTGGTGACAGCCGTGATTATGGTACTGCTAGCTATAGGAGGTGTGGAGGTGAACCCCGGCCCGACTCCCAGTGGCTCCATGAACTGGGAAGACGTGGAAGCCATAAAATGAGTGGTGAAAGAAGTGGTGGAAGAAGTATGTCCGTTTGAGCAGATTAAAAATATGATGAAGGAACAAATGAAGGAATCTGAACACATGAGGCGTTGGATACAGGAAAAAACAGACGGGACATTGAACAAAGTGGAAATCAGCGAGAGAGAAATTATATCACTCAAGGCAAAAATAAAGGAGATGAAGGAAGAGGTGGTGAAGCTGAAAGCAGAAATTGAAGACAGTAACCGAGAACGCAGGAAGAAATGCTTATTTATATGTGGAGTGCCGGAAGACAAAGGGGAAGACAAAGTGCTGACAACCTACAAAGTTGTGGAAGTCATCCAGAAAATGATGAAAATTAACTAAGTGAAGTTGATATTGATGATGTGGAAAGGATAGGTAAAAAAACGGGGTGATAGGTCGATAAAACTAAAGTTGTTCTCCACCCTGATGGCGGAAGTAGTGATAAGAGGCGCAGACAATATACGTAACACAAAAATTTGAATTCAAAGAGACATGGGAAGAGAAGGGGTAAAGAATATAAATACTCTGAAAAACATTTGGTCAGGGCTAAAATACAAGGGTTAAGAGCCTACATTAAGGGTCAACAATTAGTAGTAACCAATGAACTATGCACCAGAGTGTGAACAGCGAAGAAATTACGGGAAATGGAAGAGAACAGGAAAAACGAAGGGGTAGTGGGGAAGAGAGTGGAAGAAAGGCAAGTCAGAGACAGTAAAGTGGGTGAAGATGGACCTGGAGACAAAGAAAGAACCAAAGAAAATAAGGCACTGGATCCAAGCTCGCAGCAAGAAGAAATTAACTTGACAGAAGAAGACGTGAATGCTATTTATAAATCGATCGAAGAAGGAGCCAGAGAGTTAGCAAATGAGATGACGAGGGAGATAAGGAAGGAGACCAGGGCATTAATTAAGGAGCTGAGGACGGAGGCCTGTGTGAGAGAAGAAAGGAAGATACAGGGAGTGATTGTAGAGGGCGGAAACACAAGATGTGACAAGAACACACAAACGAAGTGAAAATACGGCTGGGAGGCAGGAAGAAGAAGCAAGAGGTGCCCTAGCGAAAGGGAGAAGTTTGAGCCTAAGAGAGATATGGGGTAAGAAGAACAAATTGGACGAAGGCATAGTGACAAGAAGCAAAAAAGGCAATCTGCAGTAGAAAGAAATTGTTGTACACATGAGAACAGCGGAGTTTGTGTGTTATTCGTAACTATGACAAGAGTGATCAAATAGTTGAATTAGTAGGCGGTAAAGTGTGTAGTCAATGAGGAAGAGAGTGATTGTAAATTGGACAGGTGTTAAGGATAAAGCTAATATGTGGAGATGGATGGTATATGAGGTGAGGATCCAAGTTAACTGTGAGTGAATATGGTTTCAGTTAATGTGGTGAGTTGTCTGGATTCTAAAGATAATAAATATAATGAGATAATAGAGTTTAGTGGTCAACAGTAACGAAACGTTAGGTGAAAAATTGCACACCGGCACTACAGTGGAGGTAATACGAAGCCAGGTTTGCAACTTAAGTAGAAAAACAGAGAGGTCAGTGTTCAAGAAAGAATGCGCTGAGTACGAACTCGGCCGGAAGTGATATACTCTTTGTTTAAAGTGCAGAGGCAATTCGACACACCATTGTACTCTACACAGTAATATGTTACCAGTTTAGTTTCGCAATGCCATAATGCCATACTGCTTTATACTAGGGCCAACAGACCATTCTGCCTCATTGCATTTGATTATTATTATTTACATCAATATTACTTTTTTCCCTTGTTTTGGTGTTAGTTATGTTTATTTTACGAGAATTATTATATGTGTGTGTCAGCTTAAGCTGCCTAGGTTGGGCATTATTATTTTTCTCCTTTAATAGATCAATAAGGTTTCAGTGCTGTAGATCTGGAGGAAAATAAAGACATACATACATCTAAATGTAAAATATTAGGAATTATTATTGATTTTATTCGTCGATTATGAAAGTTCTTGATAATACGAATTCTCAATTCTTTAATTTATGGTTAATTTAATAAATGTTTTCTCTTATTATTTTCTTATTAAGTGAGTGATCATTTGTAGCAGTTGAGTGTAGATAGACTTAGTTTCTAAGATGTTTCTCATATGATTTGCGTCGGAGTTAAGCGGTCAATGGTAAATTTATTCTTGAATGCGATAGGATGGAGACGTTCATCGATAATTATCGCGAGCGGTCCCTACCTTTTTCTCTGAATTCACGTTAATCCTAGCCAAGAAGAAAAATTAAATATTTTTCTTATGAGAAGAAATACCCTGAGATTACATCTGGCGGTCGGGAAATTTTAGCTGTGTCGTCCCTGGACGCGGGAAGGGCGCAATAGTCATATAACAGATCCCTCTTATAATGTTTGTGCAAAATTTCATAAAATTTCGCCCAGCGGTTTCGGAAGGCGGACAGATGGACATTTTTATACAGGTTTCTTCACCTAAGATCCATTGAAGATAGCGGTATTCTCTTTCTATATTTTTAAGTAGTATTAAGAGGAAACAATTCAATGCCCTATCCTCCGGAAAATTTATGGGCCAAGAGTGCTCCCGGGTGGAATCTAGTGACTGAAAGCGAACTCTGAACTGTACCAACGGAAACCTTCTGAGAATGGACAACGGCAGGCTTAGAAAGAAGATCTTCTCACTCATCTAAACCTACAAGACTGGAAGCAAGTGGCTCAATGAAATAATAAAGGACTTAGCTTCCGCTGGGATTTCTGATAGTGATGTCTCAGATCGCCCTAAATTTTGTAAATTGGTAAATTCGTGGTTTCCTCTACCAACATTGTTAAATCTCGCAAACCTCTTTCACATGCACTGCTTGATATCACGCACAAGGAACATTACTGACAGTGTATCCGTCTTTCGACACAGATAGAAATACGCTTTAATGCACTTCACGCCTACTACTAATACTACTACTACTACGACTACCAATAAAACGTTTTCATTCCACCCCTGGGAGTAGGCGGGCCTCATAGAAGGTAACGGCGTCTCTCAGGCTAGGGAGATGTGATAAGGTGAGAAAAATGTTCGGAGAAGGTGAGGGGTTTGGCGGCCGTGGCCTATACTAGGAACTGTCTCGGCATTCGCCTTAGTACAGGAGAATGGAAAACCGCGGAAACCATTCTCATGCCAGCCGACTGTACAGACAATCCTCTCTCCGTCTCCCGAATACAGAGGCGTAGAGCCACAGCAGAGGGGCGGCCACCCCTCCTCTATTCGGTTGGTCAGTCAGTCGGAGTGCAGAGCCGTCGGACCGCGGACCAGCCGTGGTTACTTGTAAGCCCTAGCCAACTCTGCAACCTCAGACCTCTTCACGCCTACATTTCGTGTCCGACTCGTTGGCTGAACGGTCAGCGTACTGACCTTCGGTTCAGAGGGTCCCGGGTTCGATTCCCGGCCGGGTCGGGGATTTTAACCTTAATTGGTTAATTCCATTGGCACGGGGGCTGGGTGTATGTGTTGTCTTCATAATCATTTCATCCTCATCACGACACGCAGGTCGCCTACGGGAGTCAACTCGAAAGACCTGCACCTGGCGAGCCGAACATGTCTTCGGACACTCCCGGCACTAAAAGCCATACGCCATTTCATTTCAGCGGGAGATGCAAACGAATGTTTGGCAGTCGACAGCGTCGCTAGCAGCGCTCACAGGTGGCTGACCCACTAACCACTACTTTCTTTCCTCGTTATGATAACAGTTGTGGGGTTGGGATAACAAGAAGCTCGCATGCCTATACATCCTTATGCCAGCGATCGCTGTCTGATACGGCAAGACCATTGCCCGCACTCTGCCACTAAAATCGTAAGCTGAAGTATTATTTATACCGGGTGAGTCAGTCACGCGTGACGTTTTATGCTGTTAGGCAACCCACCGAATGTCACTGGTGTCGTTATGGTGTATTATCCTTTGCCATTTATCAAGCAACAATCGCCTTTAATCACTCACTGCGCCATTACCTTTTCAAGAACATGTACAGTACCGTTTGCGACAGGCATTTACACAATGCATCAAACTGTCATACGGTTATGTAAAAAGTACGTGCCAATTATGAGCTTTCAGTAGGGTATTAAATGCAAGCTAAAAGCGATGGCATACTGATAATAAAAAAAAAAAAAAACATGTGTGCATTTGTGAAGCGGAAGTAGTAGTCCATCTACTAGGCTTTCTGGAAACCTACTCGCTGGAGTCGCCGGGGTGTCATAGGTTAAGTTCGGTGCTGTTAATACAGGTAGGTTCGAATCTCACTTGATCCCGTAAATTTTATTCGCATTTTGTACTTCGAGAACCATCCACAGAGCCAATGTATCCGAATGCCCTCACGCGTGGGTTGTATAATTGCATTTATTTATTTATTTTATTTATTTATTCTTAAAATGTTTACCCTCCAGGGTTAGTTTTTCCCTCGGACTCGGCGAGGGATCTCACCTCTACCTAGAGCGTCAGACATCGAGTCGGGGATACTAATGGGGAGGAGGACCAGTACCTCACGCAGGCGGTCTCACCTGCTATGCTGAACAGGGGCCTAGTGGGGGGGGGGGTCGGAATGTTGGAAGGGATAGACAAGGAAGAGGGAAGGAAGCAGCCATGGCCTTAGGTTAGTTACCACCCCGCCACTTGCCTGGAGGATAAGTGGGAAACCACAGAAAACCACTTCGAGGATGGCAGAGGAGGTAATCGAACCCACGTCAACTCAGTTCACCTCCCGAGGCTGAGTGGACCCCGTTCCAGCCCTCGTACCACTTTTCAAATTTTGTGGCAGAGCTGGGAATCGAACCCGGACCCCCGGGGCTGTCACCTAATCACACTAACCACTACACTACAGAGGCGGTATTTATTTATTTATTTATTTATTTATTTATTTATTTATTTATTTATTTATTTATTTATTTATTTATTTATTTATTTATTTATTTATTTATTTATCTGCTTACCCTCCAGGGTTGGTTTTTCCCTCGGTCTCGGTGAGGGATCCCACCTCTACCGCCTCAAGGGCAGTGTCCTGGAGCTTTAGACTCTTGGTCGGGGGATACAACTGGGGAGAATTACCAGTACCTCGCCCAGGCGGCCTCACCTGCTATGCTGAACAGAGGTCTTGGTGGGGAATGGGAAGATTGGAAAGGACAGGCAAGGAAGAGGGAAGGAAGCGGCCGTGGCCTTAAGTTAGGTACCATCCCGGCATTTGCCTGGAAGAAAAGTGGGAAACCGCGGAAAACCACTTCCAGGATGGCTGAGGTGCGAATCGAGCCCACCTCTACTCAGTTGACCCTCCGAGGCTGAGTGGACTCCTTTCCAGCCCTCGTATCACTTTTCAAATTTCGTGGCAGAGCCGGGAATCGAACCCGGACCTCCGGGGCTGGCACCTAATCACATTAACCACTACACCACAGAGGCGGACTATTTATTTATTTATTTATTTATTTATTTATTTATTTATTTATTTATTTATTTATTTATTTATTTTGGTACGGTTCTAGGCCATTGGGACTGCTTATGTGGATGTTTTATAAGCAGGGCTGGACGAGGATAGAATGGTTGGGTGTTTGAATCCGCTTGACTGAGTAGCAGCCTGTTAGCGCAGTAAGTTTTCCACAGTAATGCACGTTTCAGCACGCCGTTTAACTGCCATTCGGGCTCTTTGTAGCATTGTATGTGTTACAGATTCACAGGCTTCCGTAATATGGTTTCGAAGGCTTTCAGAATTTTCCGGCTGCTGAGCGTACACTACATCCTTCGAATAGAACCATAGGAAGAAGTCCAGTGGCGTCAAGTCGGGCGATCTAGCAAGCCAGGTGACAGGTCCTCCCTTCCTATTCATCGACCGGAATGTGTAACATTCAGGTAGTTGCGAACATCTCCTGACATGTGAGGGGGAGCTCCGTCGTGTGTAACCACATGGTTACCAGCTCACCCAGGGGTACATCCTCTAGCAGATGTGGTAGTTGGTCTTGAAGAAACTGTAGATACCGGGCTCCCGTGAAATGATCCTCAAAGAAATATGGTCCAATTAGGTGATCACCCAGTATACCACACCAGACATTTACTCCCCATCGTGCCTGAAATGCTGCTTACCTTATCCAGTGTGGATTTTCAACACTCCAGTAGTGCATATTATGACGTTTCACGGAGTCATTATTATGAAATCGTGCCTCGTCCGAAAATAAAATGTGCGATGCAAGTGCTGGATCATTTTACGCTTGCATCAGTATCCTAGCATAGAAATAAACACGGGTTTCGAAATCTCGTCCGTGGAGTTCTTGATGTAGTTGCAGGTGATACGGCCCGAAAAAAACTGGAATGCAATATTGTAACAAGAGACGACTAGCTGATGTTGGCCGGTTGTGCTACTGCCCGGGTACTCGTGTGAGGATTATCCCAGAAAATATCCAAAACCATCTCAGCAGTTTCACCGGACGTAACTGGTGCCTCTCTAACAGGACCTGTTCGGGAAAGTGGCGAAGCTGTACGCAAACGTCGCTCCACCCTCCTAAACATATCTGCGTTTGGTTGTTGTTTGTGTGAAAATCTTTCGTGGTGCAGATGCTGTGCTTCCTGTGCGTTCGCTCTTGCTTCATCGTAGAAGAGAAGCATGTCAACATTCTCATCTGTTGAATACATAGCGAAAAAATGATCAGGACTGCTAGGCTACACCAAGTGTCACGCCACCACACATTCAACACGCATGCTATTGGTCGAATGTGACATGAATGGCCTCATATTTGATCCTCAAAGTTTAAAATGTGAATAAAAATATTGGTCGCTCATGCGATACGAACCCGTCTAGCAACGAAACATGCCTCAACACGTCTGTGGTTAGTCCACTACACCACAGTGACTGTTGCCTCCACTTTATCAGAAAGCTTACTTGGTGAAAAACTACGTCCCGCTTCACAAGAAAAACACACGTTTTCTATCAGTATGCCATCGCTTTTAGCGATAATTTCATAACCAATCGAAAGCTTATAATCGACACGTACATTTTCCATAGTCCGCCTCTGTGGTGTAGTGGTTAGCGTGATTAGCTGCCACCCCCGGAGGCCCGGGTTCGATTCCCGGCTCTGCCACGAAATTTGAAAAGTGGTATGAGGGCTGGAACGGGGTCCACTCAGCCTCGGGAGGTCAACTGAGTAGAGGTGGGTTCGATTCCCACCTCAGCCATCCTGGAAGTGGTTTTCCGTGGTTTCCCACTTCTCCTCCAGGCGAATGCCGGGATTGTACCTAACATACGGCCACGGCCGCTTCCTTCCCTTCCAATCTTCCCATCCCTCCACAAGGCCCCTGTTCAGCATAACAGGTGAGGCCGCCTGGGCGAGGTACTGGTCATTCTCCCCAGTTGTATCCCCGACCAAGAGTCTGAAGCTCCAGGACACTGCCCTTGAGGCGGTAGAGGTGGGATCCCTCGCTGTGTCCGAGGGAAAAGCCGACCCTGGAGGGTAAACAGATGATGATGTTGATGATGATGATGGCATTTTACATAACTGTATGACAGTTTGATGTATTGTTTAAATACCTGTCACTGGGCGAGTTGGCCGTGCGCGTAGAGGCGCGCGGCTGTGAGCTTGCATCCGAGAGATAGTAGGTTCGAATCCCACTATCGGCAGCCGTGAAGATGGTCTTCCGTGGTTTCCCATTTTCATACCAGGCAAATGCTGGGGCTGTACCTTAATTAAGGCCACGGCCGCTTCCTTCCAACTCCTAGGCCTTTCCTATCCAATCGTCGCCATAAGACCTATCTGTGTCGGTGCGACGTAAAGCCCTTAACAAAAAAAAACAAAAAAAAATACCTGTCCCATACATGTTTTTGCAAAAGTCGTGCAGTGATGACGCAGTAAGTGCTTTAAAGGCGACTGTAGCGTTGTACGCAGCAAAGGAAAATCGACCATCACCCCACTGACATTCGTTGCGATGTCTAAAAGCAGAAACGTCAGGGGCAGCGAACTCACTCGATATTTCAAAACGATCTTCTTCTTCTTCTTCTTTTCTTATTTTCCTGCCGCTTTTTCCCACACCTGTGGGGTCGCGGGTGCGAACTGAGTCGCACATGTGGATTTGGCCCTGTTTTACGGCCGGATGCCCTTCCTGACGCCAACCCTCTATGGAGGGATGTAAGCACTATTGCGTGTTTCTGTGGTGGTTGGTAGTGTACTGTGTTGTCTGAATATGATGAGGAGAGTGTTGGGACGGACATATACACCCAGTCCCCGACCCAGAAGAATTAATCACAAGCGATTAAAATCCCCGACCCGGCCGGGAATCGAATCCGGGACCCTCTGAACCGAAGGCCAGTACGCTGACCATTCAGCCAACGAGTCGGACTCAAAACGTTATTATTCGATGTATTAATTCGTTAGATGTCCGTATTTTGAAGTTTTTAAATTTTCTATACGGTAGTTCTAGTTTTTAAAACGAAGTTGGTCTCAATATATCCCTTATTAATATCCTATGAAAAATGAAATGGCGTATGGCTTTTAGTGCCGGGATGTGTCCGAGGACTTCAGCACGTCAGGTGCAGGTCTTTTGATTTGACTCCCGTAGGCGACCTGCGCGTCGTGGTGGTGGTGGTGGTGGTGATGATGATGATGATGATGATGAAGACGACACAGAGCCTACACCCAGTCCTCGTGCACCGGGCGAGTTGGCCGTGCGCGTAGAGGCGCGCGGCTGTGAGCTTGCATCCGGGAGATAGTAGGTTCGAATCCCACTATCGGCAGCTCTGAAGATGGTTTTCCGTGGTTTCCCATTTTCACACCAGGCAAATGCTGGGGCTGTACCTTAATTAAGGCCACGGCCGATTCCTTCCAACTCCTGGGCCTTTCCTCTCCCATCGTCGCCATAAGACCTGTCTGTGTCGGTGCGACGTAAGGCCCCTAGCAGTCCTCGTGCCAGGGGAATTAACCAATCCTCTTTCTTAATCTGCTTACCCTCCAGGGTTGGTTTTTCTCTCGGACACAGCGAGGGGTCCGCCTCTGTGGTGTAGTGGTTAGCGTGATTAGCTGCCACCCCCGGAGGTCCGGGTTCGATTCCCGGCTCTGCCACGAAATTTGAAAAGTGGTATGAGGGCTGGAACGGGGTCCACTCAGCCTCGGGAGGTCAACTGAGTAGAGGTGGTTTCGATTCCCACCTCAGCCATCCTCGAAGTGGTTTTCCGTAGTTTCTCACTTCTCCTCCAGGCGAATGCCGGGATGGTACCTAACTTAAAGCCGCGGCCGCTTCCTTCCTTCTTCCTTGCCTATCCCATCCGATCTTCCCATCCCTCCACAAGGCCCCTGTTCAGCATAGCAGGTGAGGCCGCCTGGGCGAGGTACTGGTCATTCTCCCCAGTTGTATCCCACGACAAAGAGTCTGAAGAGTCGCCCAGGCAGCCTCACCTGCTATGCTGAACAGGTGCCTTGTGGAGGGATGAGAAAATTGGAAGGGACAGGCAAGGAAGAGGGAAGGAAGCGGCCGTGGCCCTAAGTTAGGTACCATCCCGGCATTTTCCTGGAAGACAAGTGGGAAACCACGGAAAACCAGTTCCAGTATGGCTGAGGTGGGAATCGAACCGACCTCTACTCAGTTGACCTCTCGAGGCTGATGATGATGATGATGATGACACAGCGAGGGATCCCACCTCTACCACCTCAAGGGCAGTAATAATAATATTAATCATATGGCCTCAGCTACCGTGTGCAGACATTTCGATTTGACGCCATCTGGCTGTCTGCTCGTCAATTTCGACGTTCCGTTTTACTCTAGGTCCGGTAGATGGCAGACAGAGTAAACCGGATCTCTCTTGGGCGTCTATGGCTGAGATTTAATTAATTTTGTCGGGTAAATACCAAATGTATCACCAAAGATATTTTACATGCCGACATCGTACGACATGGAGTGTCGAATGGACTTTTTCCGCCCTTCAAAAATCCGACTACCTCTGCCGGGTTTGAACCCGCTATCTTGGGATTCGACTACGGATCCACAGGGGCAGCTTCAAGGGCAGTGTCCTGGAGCTTCAGACACTGGGTTGGGGATACAACTGGGGAGGATGACCAGTACCTCGTCCAGGCGGCCTCACCTGCTATGCTGAACAGGGGCCTTGGTGGGGGATGGGGAGATTGGAAGGGATAGACAAGGAAGAGGAAAGGTAGTGGCCGTGGCCTTAACTTAGGTACCATCCCGGCATTTTCTTGGAGGATAAGTGGGAAACCACGAAAACCACTTCCAGGATGGCTGAGATGGGAATCGAACCCACCTCTACTCAGTTGACCTCCCGAGGCTGAGTGGACCCCGTTCCAGCCCTCGTACCACTTCTCAAATTTCGTGGCAGAGCCGGGAATCGAACCCGGCCTCCGGGGGTGGCAGCTAGTCACACTAACCACTACACCAAAGAGGTGGACGAATTAACCAATTATGGTTAAAATTCCAGACCCTGCCGGGAATCGAACCTGGAACCCTGTGGCCAAAGGTTAGCACGCTAACCATTTAGCCATGGAGTAAGACTGTTAAGAGTAGCACAAATTTTGCGATCCCTTTAATACATTTAATAATATGAAAACAGAATATCGATATGTCCTATGGATTAGAAGTTATTTTTGTTTAACATCTTAGATGAATAACCCTGTACTGTATATAGCCAGCAGAACGTATCTATCGTTGACGGTCGGTAGTTGGCGATGTCATTGTGGTTGAAGCACTCGAGTGATTCTTTCTTTCTTAATCTTTTACCCTCCAGGGTCGGTTTTTTTTTTCCCCTCGGACTCAGGGATCCCACCTCTACTACCTCAAGGGCAGTGTCCTGGAGCGTGAGACTTTGGGTCTGGAGATAAAACTGGAAAGGAGGACCAGTACCTCGCCCAGGCAGCCTCACCTGCTATGCTGAACAGGTTCCTTGTGGAGGAATGAGAAAATTGGAAGGGACAGGCAAGGAAGAGGGAAGGAAGCGGCCGTGGCCTTAAGTTAGGTACCATCCCGGCATTTGCCTGGAAGACAAGTGGGAAACCACGGAAAACCACTTCCAGTATGGCTGAGGTGGGAATCGAACCCACCTCTACTCAGTTGACCTCTCGAAGCTGAGTGGACCCCTTTCCAGAGCCGGAAATCGAACCCGGGCCTCTGGGGGCGGCAGCTAATCACGCTAACCACTACAAAACAGAGGCGGACTCGAGTGATTCATTAAGGTTAATCATTGGTTTCAACCTTCAGCAACCTCTATACCTCCTGGTGTCAGCCAGTCTGGTGGCCATGATCGTG
The DNA here is from genome assembly GCF_040414725.1 of Anabrus simplex. Lineage (NCBI taxonomy): Eukaryota > Metazoa > Arthropoda > Insecta > Orthoptera > Tettigoniidae > Anabrus > Anabrus simplex. The sequence continues at coordinate 1,328,094,264 of NC_090265.1, read as the reverse complement.
GCGTCAGATCTGTATCGTCTGACACCGCAGATAACCGGTTCAAGTCCAGTTGGTGGAAAATAAAATGCAATATCAATGTTGGCCGGCAGGGCCAACACTAGATTGCATATCCAAACCTGGATTCAATTCCAAACCTGTCCACAGTGTTCGAATGGAGTGAGGGCGTATGACGCCGTTGATGGTGATTCGTCCGTCAGGTGGAGACGTAAAGGCTTGAGCAGATCCCTTGGTATTATTCGACAGGAAAACGTTATGTGCCGACACCAGGTTTCATCTTCTCACCTCATTATCACGGTCATCACCACCACACGCCAAGATGCGCAGGTCGCTCATATGTGTCAATTGAAAGACCTGCGCTAAACGAGCCGACATAAATACTGTTGGACACTCCTGGTACTAAAAGCCATACGCTAAATACATAACCCGGATAGAATTGTCCTATCTGTGAATTGCCACGACCTACCGAAACGCGGCCAAACACCCAGTTGAACAGGGCTCGACTGGCGGGTGCCCGGAATACGTGCGTTAACACTTGCAAGCGCAATTTCCTGGATAACCGTTACAGTTAAAAGGAAAATGTGTATGATCTTTCCTGTAGAAAACAGAATTTTAAGTACAAAAGGACTTCATAGTAGATCTCTCTAAATCTAAGTAATGAACCACTGTCGTGGTCAGAACAGGAAGATGTCCCAGAGTAGCCTTTCACGCGTACCGGCACGTGGACGGAATGTCAGACTTAACTAGAGCCCCGTGGTCACCAAGCATGGCTAACAAGATAACAACAGGTATAATGGCTCACTTTTTGGTCACAGATCTTTCATGGCTGAATTATTTAAGCAAACTCTTTCACCGCAGAAAATCGATTGTGCTCTAGCAAAGCTCACCCCATCAGTCAAAATACACCCTGTTTATCTCCATCTTGACAGAATAGGCCCATCTGTAATTATGTCGTGCTGTTAAGCACTAAAGAAGAGGTGAGATCTTCTGATGAACTTTCCTTTTGCCTGCTCATTTGACTTCAGCGATCAAATATACTACACGAACCTGGTGGTTTAAAAGGTAAACTGATCACTACGCGGTCCGTCCGTTAGGTCATCAGCCCAGAGGCTGGTTGGATCCTCAAATAGCACCACCAAAGGTTATGAGGTTATCAGGAAACCGCAAAAACCAATGGCAACACCAAAATGAGGCGTACTAGGCAAGACGAGGAGTGAGGTAGTTTGCCATTGCTTTCCTCACTGGGTCAGAAAGTGCTATTGCAGCACGACTGACCCCATGAGCAACACCTTTCATAACACTAAGATGCACTAGTCGTGCTCTGAATGCCATTACTCAGCACCACCCATACCCCAGCAGCTTCCATATTGTCACAGCCATGGAAGAGACTGGGACTTCGGTGAAAGCTACACTTTATTCTAGCCTGTGCCATGAGATGGATAAAAAAGTACCGTATCCATCAAGAAATGGCAGCAGGCAATCACTACGCGGTAGACCCTGAAATTCACAATGTTATGAAGAAATTAAATCTTTCACTTCACATGGTGAAAAAATACGTTATAATCTGAAACTTTTGTAGTGAGTCATGCACCAGAATATTTATTTATTTATTTATTTATTTATTTATTTATTTATTTATTTATTTATTTATTTATTTATTTATTTATTTATTTATTTATTTATTTATTTATTTATTTTAGTAGGAACTGATATTGGAACAAAGTGGTATATAGGCCTATAGTTTTACTTCTACTCTCATGGTGAAGCATCATAAAATACGATCTGCCATTGGCCACGTTAAGGCACTTGGGTTTTACAGTTTTCAAGGAGGTTTATGCCCTCTGTGTTACAGGCAGCACGCGTACGCGTATACAGTGACTCGCATAATTATTCGGACAGACATGATTTGTTACATTTTCCTTTGTATTAGTCATTTCAGTAATAATAAAGCACTGATATAAATTAAATACAAGTTTCTGTAAGGAATATAGAAACTAAACGTCCATCATTCTTCTATTGAAAACTTTCAATGAAAATATAATCATTAAAAAATAAAAATCAAAACCAAAACCAATATTGCACACAACTATTCGGACACTTTCCTTTTTACTTATGATCCTAATGGTTCCGGGTCTGGTGGGCTTTCCTTTCATTTTAATTACTTCCCTGAGTCGGCCTGGTATGCTCTCCACTAATTTCCGTGTGTAATAGGGAGATATCTTCTGCCATTATTCTTGAAGTCGGATCTTCAGATGTTCTCTAGATGTGATTGTAGTTTCTTTTTTAATTTCTTTATCAAGTTTATCCCAAATAACCTCAATCACATGCAAGTCTGGTGATTAAGGGGGAGGATGCAGCACCTTTGCGCAATTAAACAATAACCGCATCCTTACATTCCAGGCCATATGCTTTGGGTCGTTATCTTGATAAAACTTAAAATGTTTACCAATCCCCATATTTTTGGCACTCTTTTTCATATTGTCCCTCAGTATTCTAAGGTATTGAAAGTAGTTCATTTTAACCTCAATAAAAATCAATTTACCAACTCCATTCGTTGATATGCACCCCCACACTATTACATGTCCACCACTATCCTTCACAGTTGCTTTCAGATTTTTCTCTTGAAGCTCAGTATTAGGACGCCGCCAAACTGTTATCCTCTCATCAGACTGAAATATGTTAAATTTACTCTCATCAGCAAATATAATGTCATTCCACCACTCATTGTCTTCTTTAACATGCTATTTGACAAAGAGCATTCTCTTTCTTCGATTTATTTGATTTATGAAGGGCTTCCTTCTTGAAATACGGCCGTGAAGGTTACATCTTCTGAGCACTCTCCGCATTGTCTCGGGATGCACTTTCTTTCCGGTGTCTGCGGCAATCTACGTAACGAGTTTTGGAGCACTAAACTTGGGTTCCTTTTTTGTTTTTCTGATAATATAACACTCTTATCTCACAGAAAAAGTTCTTGGACGTCCCGTGTGTGGTCGATGTTCAATCCTATCTTCCTCCCGGAATGTTGTGATAATATCAGCGACTGTACTTTTCTTCATTTGTAACATTTCAGCGATTTGACGACAGCTTCTACCTTTAGCATGGTGAAAAATTACTAGCTGCCGCTGTTCTATTATGCTCTCTCTTCCTCTGCGGCCCACTTTATCTTCAGTTGTACACAGTAATCTAACTCACTGAATGTTGCGTTCATACTATCCATGACTCTTCTAAACACGACCTCTGCATGGGAAAAGACTTGTGTCCGAATAATTTTGTTGAAGCACGTTAACTGCGTTATGAGGTTCCAGGCTCACTGGTTCTCTCCTGTTTTCTAAAAGGGCACATTTCAACGCCGTGTTGAATCTGTCAAACTGGGTTCTGTCAGGAACCAGTTTGCGTGTACAATATTTTCTCTGAAACATAGGGCCAGTGTGTAGCAAAGGCTATAATATCAATGTGTCCGAATAATTATGTGAGTCACTGTATTTGACACATTAGCCTTCAAAGACCATCAAAAGAGCTTCATATTAGATCCGACGATCAGATTTGAAACGTCTGAAACACAACCCACTGATGTTCATGAAAAACAGCATATTAACTCTCTATCAACGAGAGTACCGATTGGATGAAATCAAAGTCATTGGTTTAAGCTAGAGGAAATTCCTTTCATTTTCGTTCAGTTCTTCAAGATCTTTTTTATTTTTATTTTTTTGCTAGGGGCTTTACGTCGCACCGACACAGATAGGTCTTATGGCGACGATGGGATAGGAAAGGCTTAGGAGTTGGAAGGAAGCGGCCGTGGCCTTAATTAAGGTACAGCCCCAGCATTTGCCTGGTGTGAAAATGGGAAACCACGGAAAGTCATTTTCAGGGCTGCCGAGAGTGGGATTCGAACCTACTATCTCCCGGATGCAAGCTCACAGCCGCGCGCCTCTACGCGCACGGCCAACTCGCCCGGTTTCAAGATCTTTAACCTCGATTACGCATTAATAATAGAAGTTGCAGTGACTGCTTTGAAAAAATCCACCCAAATCCTGAATGACCATATCTCCCAAACGTTATAAGAAACCCCCATATGCTGTCATTTTTAAAATCTGTATAATGTTCTTATTAATCATTACATTATTACCTACTCACAATTACCTTTCTCTCTTGCTTTTACTGCATACTTTGACCTCAGGGGCAATCTCCAATGGGGAAGTTAATATAAATGTTTTTAAAATGTGAAAGGCAACTTATGCACGGAAATACGACTGTCAATAGGTCTCGGCGAGAGGACTGGAATGACGTCTACTATCCTAGCGCCGCCAAAATCTACCTCTGGTAGAGAGGTTATTAAACACAAGATTATGATGAAGGATAGGATATTTTCAGGTATGATGTTGACTACATTTCATGATACGATTGCTGGGTCATGTATGTCGTACTAGAATATCAAATGTTTTGGTCTTGTTACAGTATATATGACGTGTGAAGCGAGAGAAAAACTTTTAGACTTCATTTAGTGTGATGTGCCAACGGCCGTAGCTGTGTTGAAACACCGGATCCCGTGAGATCTCCGAAGTTAAGCAACATTGGGCGTGGTCGAGAAGTGGATGGCTTGCCACGCGCTGTTGGTGGGGGTAAGGGAATGGAGGAGCGGAAAGGAACTGGCCACCCTACCGTACGTAAACTCCGGCTCAGGCGCACCTCTGCGGAGGTTCAGACCTGCCTTCGGGCAGAACACCCCCCCCCCTAGTGTGATGTGTGTATTTTCTTTATATTTATGACAGTTTGACTGCGAAAGTAAAGTTCTAGCGAGGATCTTTTTCATGATAGTAGGAGAACAGAAACAGTGATGGGCAACCAGTTAACCGTCCAACATGTAAATTATACTTATTTAAGGTTAATGCTGTAAAACAAAATGAGATCAAGTAGCTTTACGTCGCACCGACACAGATAGGTCTTATGGCGACGATGCAACAGGAAAGGGCTAGGAGTGGGAAGAAATCGGCCGTGGCCTTAATTAAGGTACAGCCAGCATTTGTCTGGTGTGAAAATAGGAAACCACGGAAAACCAAATTCAGGGCTGTCGACAGTGGGGTTCGAACCCACTATCTCCCGAATACTAGATACTGGTCGCACTTAAGCGACTGCAGTTATCGAGCTCGGTTAAATGAGGTTAAAACTGTACATTTCATAGGATATACTGTACATATCTAATCTTGTGATTGATTGATTGATTGATTGATTGATTGATTGATTGATTGATTGATTGATTGATTGATTGATTGATTGATTGATTGATTGATTGATTGATTGATTGATTGATTGATTGATTGATTGATTGATTGATTGATTGATTGATTGTGATCACGGTTATTGTTGCTTAAATGGGCCTAACAGCTAATTCATCGGCCCCTAACGGTTCGAGGTGTAACGAAATGCAAATTAAAACTTCAAAATATATCCACTGACTAGAATCTAAAGCGAATGGTGGTGAGAAAATTATCGAGAAACAAAAACAATCAGTGGCTCCAATTCACAATGTCTTATTCATTGGGATGATCATTATTATTTAAAGGTGTCCAAAATCCAGGTCACCGGCCCCTCATAATTGTACTAATCACTAGTAAAGCAGAACCACGGTGTTCGTTCTACAGTGGTACTAATCACAGGTAACGTAGACTTACGGTGTTCGTCACATGACGGTACTAATCACAGGTCAGTGTTCTCCCCAGAAATTTTCGTCAGCCGGGTGCCAGGGTTCGGTAACCGGTCGGGGAATACTACATAAAAATGAATATGATAAAACTTCAATATTTATTCCTCTCAGAGCATTAAATCAGATAGGTAAACAAAACTGCACAACTGCAAAACTGAATTATTTTAGTCTTTTTCAGGAACAGAGTATTATAAAGAGATCTCCGAAGTTAAGCAACATTGGGCGTGGTCAGGAGTTGGATGGGTTGCCACGCGCTGTTGGTGGGGGTAAGGGAATGGAGGAGCGGAAAGGAACTGGCCACCCTACCGCACTAAACTCCAGCTCAGGAACACCTCTGCGGAGGTTCGGACCTGCCTTCGGGCAGAATAACCCTTACCTAGTATTATAAACTTCTAGTGTTCTACTGCTCGTTCATAATCATGTAACACTGGGGCTCACCATTCGGTTGCTGTGGAGTGCCGTATGTGTTTGTGACGTCCCGCGAATCGAGCGCTCGCATGACATTGGACGCCTATTCAAATATCGCTCGCGCACGATTCTACGTGACAGTCAAGCTGAACATTTAAACTCCGATGTAACGGATGCAATTATTGTGAAAATAATAAGGATTTATCATATAAATTAAAGGTTTTACAGTATTCATATTTTGATTTGGAGTACCCAGTGACTCAAATATGTGTTAATATTATGTAACTAGCACATATCTAGGTCATCTTAGGCGGGTGGCTTGTATATACGGCAGGGCGGTGCGCCCACTGAAAAGGTCCTAGGGAGAACACTACAGGTAATGTAAACGCATGGTATGTCAGACACAATGGCACCACTCGCAGTCAACACAAACCCATGGTGTTTCTCACATAGGAGTACAATTCACAAGCAACGCAGACCCATGGTGCTCCACACAGAATGGGACTAATCGCGGGCGCCGGTATTCCCGTGGCGTTCCTCACTTAGTGGAACTATTCACAGCCACGTATACTCATGGCGTCGCTCACATAGTGGTACTAATCACAGGCAATGTAGACCCACGGTGCATAGCACATTATGGTAACGCCCACAGGCAACACAAACGCATGGTGTTCCTCACATAATGGTACTACTCTCAGACAACGCAGACCAATGGTTTTCCTCAAATAGTGGTAGTAATCATGGGGGTCAGCGAAACCCGTGATGTTTCTCACATAGTAGTACTAACCACAGGTAACGTAAACCCATGGTGTTTCTCATAAAATAGTACTACTCATAGGTTTCCGGCTCCATAGCTAAATGGTTAGCCTAATGGCATTTGGTCACAGGGGCCCCGGGTTCTATTCCCGGCAGGGTCGGGAATTTTAACCACCATTGGTTAATTTCGCTGGCACGGGGGATGGGTGTATGTGTTGTCTTCATCATCATTTCATCCTCATCACGACGCGCAGGTCGCCTACGGGTGTCAAATCAAAAGACCTGCATCTGGCGAGCCGAACATGTCCTCGGACACTCCCGGCACTAAAAGCCATACGCCATTTCATTTTACTACTCATAGGTAACACAGACCCATTCTGAACACAGAGGAACCGACCAGTGGAATGCACATGATGACTCAAAAGCAACACTCAGACCCATAGGTTCCTCACATAATGGTACTGCTCATAGACCCATTGTTTTCTTCGCAAGGTGGTACTAGTCGCAAGTAACGTCGACCCATGGTGTTCCGCACGTAACGGAACTAATCACAATAATTCTCATGGTTGTAATATCATCATCCCTTGGCCGCCCCTTTTAGTGGCCTCTTACGACAGACAGGGGATACCGTGGGTGTAGTCTTCGTCTGTGCCCCCCACCCACAGGAGGTAGAGAGAGAAAAAAGAAGAAAGAAGTAATCCGACACTTCGGAAAATGAAGTACGACACAAAGAAAGACAAGGGCCACGAAAAGCGTTATAATGAAAGACTCCTTAGGCCTCGATTGTTCTAATACCGTCGGGGTCAGAAAAGAACTAGAGTTGACCAAGGGAGGTCGGACAGGATAGATGAAAGTGAGGAGCCTGTCACAAGTGGAAGCAATGCCAGGACATAGCTAAGGGCCCCGTGGTCACCAACCCACGCTCCCAAGTTGAGAGCACCTCGAGCCCCTTTTAATCGCCGCTTACGTTAGTCAGGGGAAACCGTGGGTGTATATTCCATCTGCATCCATCACGCTCTTGATTGATTGATTGATTGATTGATTGATTGATTTCGTTAGTTTCTTATTTCATTGATTGTTTGGTTTGAATTGTTGGTCTGTTGGTTGATATTTAATGACAGTAGATATCTAGATTATCTGCTATAAATATAATTTCTATAAATATTCAGGAGATTTAACTTTCTTATGTCTGAATTAGTTGATAGTTATGATCGTCTAGCAAAGGATGTACTGAACTGCTAGGGGCTTTACGTCGCTCCGACACAGATAGGTCTTATGGCGACGATGGGATAGGAAAGACCTAGGAGTTGGAAGGAAGCGGCCGTGGCCTTAATTAAGGTACAGCCCCAGCATTTGCCTGGTGTGAAAATGGGAAACCACGGAAAACCATCTTCAAGGCTGCCGATAGTGGGATTCGAACCTACTATCTCCCGGATGCAAGCTCACAGCCGCGCGCCTCAACGCGCACGGCCAACTCGCCCGGTAGCAAAGGATGTTTAAGCCGGGTTGAGTGGTTTAGACAGTAGAATTTCACTACATAGAAAACTATCGCGAGACAAAATTTCCAGTACATGGACCATCGTAAAAATAGTTAATAAGACATAAAATCAATACATTTCTTATTACGATTGTTGGAAAGGAAATGATAGCTCATTAACACGATACAAAAACAGTACAAAATAAGTCAGTCGTATCAAATGTAGTTGTTACTTACGAACTTAAATCTTCCATAACTCAAATCTTCCAGAGGAGTCTTGATCTTGTATTTGCATATAAATTGAAAGGCCTGCCTAGTGTTCCACCTAGTGTTCGAAAGTTAAATAGCGACCTGTTACCATATAACTGAACCGTTGATCGATGACTGAAGATTATTCGCAGTGTTTACTTTATCCTCTTATGCATTATAATTTATATCGGAACATTCAGATATTACATTACACTAATAAAAATCACTTTACTTAACTCACACTGTTAAGCTAATTCGGAACGTCCTCACTGATTATGCAGTACTACTACATTGAACACTGCGGGCAAATGAACAAACATACTCGTACAATATATAGTATCTGTATCGAACGTGTGAGTCACGCGACGCACGCGTTAAAAATAAATAATGACGAACTGTCCAATTTCAGCAACATATTATGCTGAAACGTACTAACTGCTCTGCAATTTTAACCAAATCGTAATAAACCGATACATTAACACTAATTTAGTTTTGGAAAAGTTAATTAGAGTCCGCCTCTGTGGTGTAGTGGTTAGTCTGATTAGCTGCCACCCCAGGAGGCCCGGGTTCGATTCCTTGCTCTGGCACGAAATTCAAAAAAGTGGTACGAGGGCTGGAACGGGGTCCATTTAGCCTCGGGAGGTTAACTGAATATAGAGGAGTTCGATTCCCATCTCAGCCATCCTCGAAGTTGTTTTCCGTGGTTTCCACACTCCTCCATGCAAATGCCGGGATGGTACCTAACTTAAGGCCACGGTCGTCCCCTTCCCTCTTCCTTGTCTAATCTTCCCATCCCACCACAAGGCCGCTGTTCAGGATAGCAGGTGAGGCCGCCTGGGTGAGGTACTGGTAATATTCCAGTTGTATACCAACCCAAAACCTCACACTCCATGCAATGCCCTTGAGGTTGTATCCAACCCTGGACGGTAAACGGATAAAGAAAGAAATAAAAAGTTAGAGTTAAATGATATTATTTTCATTTCCAGATTTAGCTTATAGGTTTAACTGTAAATAAATTCAGAAGAATCATCTGGGAATGTTTTAGGCGACAAAATGAAATGTTCATGTGTTGTAGATTTTTAAATGCAATTTATACCGAAATGTTGAAGATACATGAAGCTGAACTGCGAAGAGTAAACTGGAATATCATCACTGCTCTAATACCGTCGGGGTCAGAAAAGAACAAGAATTGACCAAGGGATGTCCGACAGGATAGACGAAAGTGACGAGCCTGACACAAGAGGAAGTAATGCCAGGACTCAGCTAAGGACCCCGTGGTCGCCAACCCACGCTCCCATGTTGACAGCCCCTGGGGCCCCTTTTAGTCGCCGCTTACGACAGTCAGGTGATACCGTGTGTGTATTCTCCATCTGCGTCCCCCACCCACTTGATTGATTGATTGATTGATTGATTGATTGATTGATTGATTGATTGATTGATTGATTGATTGATTGATTGATTGATTGATTGATTGATTGATTGATTGATTGATTGATTGATTGATTGATAAAATCTTACTTATAACAGGTAGACTACTTGTGTGTTGTGGTCACACCGCTTGTCTACAGGCTGAGAAAGAACATTTATCAATACTTTAATGTAATGCGGTGTTACTGTTGTCTATATGTTTTACATCTGATTATCCATTCATCAAAGTTGATGGGTTTACTACGGCCGTACGGGAACAGCGTGACCGTGATCGCTCCCTCGCTTACTGGAACACGGCACACGGCACGCGGCATGCATACCCTTGTGGTACAGACGTGCACATTAATGGTGTCCCGACATAAACAATCAACACTGCCCTACTCCAGTACTGAAAAGGAGGGGAGGGAGAGAAGGGGTAGTGTTGAAGGCCACTCCAGCACAAAACAAGAGGGGAGGGAGTGAAGGAGTAGTGCCGAAGGCACAATGACCCACCTTCTCGCTTAACGCATTGCTGTATGTAGGCCCGCTACTATAGACTTCGTTGTGACTGAAATGGGCACAGTGGCGGATGAATTGAAGTACACCATTAGGTAACCTACTCTGATAAATACAGTATTAAGAGGTAAAACAGGTTTTTAACCGAAAATTATTTTATACTAGTTAGGAATATTTTGTGGCTGCGTTATATCGGGTCGTAATAAGAAAATACCTTTTACTGGTTCGTAACTTTGTTCTGGACTTTACTGAAGTTATATCATCATAATTTGCCACCTCGGATATAGAATTACGATAAATTCTATAAACAGAAAATGAATATGCTAAAATAAGATATTGATGCATAACTGTGTAAACATTTCTTTATAAAAATAACTGAAGATACATTTTACTTCTTGAGCAAAATAAAATACATCTGAAAATAATTTAATATCATTCAAATTCAATTTCCATAAAATAGAAAGTCGTGTCTTAAAATATACAACAAAAATGCTATTATTGCAACATCTCAACATAACTAATTATTATAAAATTAACACATTTTTTTATAGAAATATCTTATCAAAAATATGAACGTATCGCATTTTCCTCAAAAATATATAAATAAAAACGTACGGTAAAATAATAAACATAATGCACTCTCTATAGATACATAGCCGGGCTGAGTGGCTCAGACGGTTGAGGCGCTGGCCTTCTGACCCCAACTTGGCAGGTTGGATCCTGGCTCAGTCCGGTGATATTTGAAGGTGCTCAAATACGTCAGCCTAGTGTCGGTAGATTTACTGGCACGTAAAAGAACTTCTGTGGGACTAAATTTCGGCACCTCGGCGTCTCCGAAAACCGATAGTTAGTGTAGTAGTTAGTAGTTAGTGGGACGTAAAACAAAAACATTATTATTATAGATATATAATTTCAAGAAAAGAAAAATGAAAATTTACTCAAAACTAATTGTGAAATGGGTATAACTAAAGAGTTGTGTCAAATACTGAATTTATAACAAGTGTAAGTGACGGGTTCCTTCTCCCTTATGGCGACCATGGGACAGGGAAGGGCTGGGAGTGGGAAGGAAGCGGCCGTGGCCTTAATTAAGGTACAGCCCTAGCATTTGCCTGGTGTGAAAATGGGAAACCACGGAAAACCATTGTTCCTGTTTATCACTTGCTCTAGTCGCTTGGGAATGGAATCTATTAGATGTTGTAAAAAATCTGGTTCATTCCTTAAATTCGCCCAATCTCGATGGCAGTGCATTAATAGAGCATCTCTTGTCCTCTCCTGACCTGGAGCTCACATGTTTACCATTCGTGCCCATTCGTGTCAGCCGACTAGGTAGGCCAGTCAAGCACGTGAACGTCAGAATGCTGTTTGAAGAAAGCTTCGGTTACATGTGCAGTGTGAACAGGGCTGTTATCCTGCACAAACCTGATAAAGGGAACTTCTTCTATGGGGTAAATAGCTCGAACACTAGAAAAAACGGCACCTTTAAAATGTCCACATATTCACAAGCAGTCATATGTGGAGTGACCACTGATCTCTATACCTGGATGGCTGGTAGCTTGGGTAGCAGTAAGCCGAATAAAAGACGACTGGCGTAGTAAGATGGCAGCGAGCGCATGGTGCAATTGACCACGCGGAGCGCGCTTGCTTTGTTTATGCTTAGTTCAGTGACGCCAGGCCTCTTGATTGTAGTTCAACGAGTGGTTCTGTGCTGTATTATTGCAAAGTAAATAGTAGTGTATTTTACGAATTTAGGTTCGTTGCCTTGTAGTATACTTGTGAATTACAAGATTCAATTTAAATATGTATGTGTTTATGTGAAATATGAATGAAGAAACATTCTACGGGGTATTAACATACCGCAGTGTTCAGCTTATGGACGTACAAACAGAAACTTTCAGTAGAAGGAGAAATCATTCCATCGGGGAGTTTCATACTGTACATAAGAATCTTCCTAGGGTAGTGTTTTGAGTTTTAGGTTTATTGTATCTTATTTCGCATATTCTGGGAGCAAAATGGCAATAAATTTTTGTAGGTTTCCTTTCTCGAGACTCGAACATCTAAGAACATCGATTAGGAGTATCAAGCAGGAGAATTGGGAGCCTTCTAAAACAGCTGTTCTCTGCTCGGATCACTTAGAGGAAGACTGTTTTGATAGAAATGGACAAACTGTAAGCCTTAGAAGTGATGTACAGACAACTGTTTTCAATTTTACGGAACATTAACTGCAAGTAAAGATTTACTTATATTTCTATTTATTTGTCATAATTAAACTGACGGTTTTGATGAAATAAAATTAAATAATTGACGTGACCTTATAACAATCTTAGAAAATGAAGTCTGGAGGAATTCTAGACCTTATTTACATCAGTAATAATTATGGGTTTCAGACACTGGAGTGGTGGGAGAAGGGAAAGTGTCGTTGGTGTTTTGGGCTATCCCATTATACTCTTCGTGGTATTTGGGACTCTTTTAACTGGTGTTACATATTTCTGATGGTGACTATCAATATTGCTTTGCTAGCTGAATTTAATTAAAGAGGTCTGTAATAGTAAATTAAACTGCAGGTAATGTGATATATTGACAAGTTTTGAATATTTGCTGGTTTTATAAATGTATACATTTGCTTCAATGATATTTTAATTTGATAAACTGCGCGTTATTTCATGGAAACAGGAAACAGAAATTCATTATCAAGCACCGATTACGACATGTCGAATCTAGGCCTGTATAGTGAGCTACGTTTATAGGTACATCATTTTAAGAATGCACAATTTCGTAGCATAGATGTATACAATTTACAGCAATGTTTCCAGAAACTGATTTTCACTCGTATTGTGTTACCGATCGCTAATTGCATGTATTCAACACCTAAGTTAATATTTGTCGGCCGTTATTATACACACATGTTTATTGCTATCCCGGAGATTTACTGACCTCGGAATGACGTGTCAGTGATCCCAATGCCCTTATGCTTTGAGTGAACATGTCTCTATATTTTTAATTATTCCAATGCGCCATTAATTGCGATTTAAAATTGACTATATTATCATTGCTTCCCCATAAGGAGAGCTCTAGGATGGGTACGCCAACATGGCGAACCGCGCGCTCAACTTGGCGTACTTTCTCCTGCAGCGGAGAGCTGCCATCAGCGATCCATGTATAGAGATCAGTGGGAGTGACCTCTATCAACTCTCCTGGACCAGTACCACTTATCCACCCCAATACGCCACATGTCACGCGACCCGACTGATTAGTTACCTGGACAAAGGGCTCTTCATAACGCTTTCCAACTGGACGCCAACACTTCAGCTGGTTACCTGGATCGGAGCAAAATACCTTTTCATCCAACCAAATTGTAATTTCCTATTCCTTTCGTGGAGTAACACTTTCTTGTAGTGCAAAGCCTACGCGAAGTTCTCTGTGGATAGGAAGAAGTCGCCCCTTTTTCGCAGCTCGGCGATTGTAAACACCTGCCGCGTGGAGTCGGCGACTCACGGTAGTCCGGCTTACTGGCAATTTGAATGCGGCAATCGCATTATCGATAGTTGGAAACGGAGAATTGTCCATAGTTTGAACGATTCCAGCATCTTGTTGCGGAGTAGTTCTTCTAGGAGCCTTGTTATGTGTCCTATGATCTACCAATCCTTCTTCACCTCGTTCTTGCCATATTTCTACCCATCTCCAAACTGTCTTAAGACTGCATGGTATTGCTTGAGCTACTGCTTGGGGCACCATGTGAGCTTCTCACATGTCAATAATACTGCCTCGATTCACGCGTGGTAAGATAGGAGCCATCTTACAATTTTTATAACGAAATGTAGGCCGGAATACACACACTGTGTATTCAGCACTACTTGTTCACTCCCTTCCCCTCCTTCCTGGTACTGAAGTGACCTTCAACACTGTCCCTTCACTCTCTCCCCTCCTTTTCAGTACTGGAGTGGGACAGTGTTGATTGTTTATATCGGGACACCATTAATGTGCGTGATTGTACCAGCAAGACACACTGTACTAACCTCTGATATAATAAAACCAGTTTTACAAGGAATATTCTCAGGTTTGTTGTCATTGATTTAAGAAGCTTCAAACATCATCATCAGCAACAATCTGAACTGATTTTGTTTTATCCTATATGTAGATGTTGTGTATGTACTGGTGTTGAATTTACAATTAACTGAGGGAAGTAGCCGGTGTTGCAGACTTCCTTAATGACTGTCATACACGCCGATAAGAACACCCCATTGGTGGTTCTGAGTTACGCTCTCTCTGTATATCCTCGTTGTACCTGCGAAAACCGCCTAGAACTTTAGCTGATAAAGTTCTGTCATCTAAGGTTCAATATAGTGCGAATATTTTTAAGGAATCCTCGCTCTTCATAATATATGTGCTGCGGGTCAGTATGTCTCCAAAAATACAGTATTATCCCATAGTAGGTATTTTTTTCTTATCAGTATATTCCATAGAGTTCAGCCAATATATTTAGCTTCAACTTGATTAATATTCATATTGCAGGCCTCTCTCTCTCTTTCTTTCTCTCGACTGGTTGTACAAATGTGTGCATCTTGAAGATCCTGCCATGCAGTTTGGTGAATTATCCTCACCACAACATCCCTACTCTTCCCTGAGTGCCGTTCTGAGTTGCTCAGATGGTAGAGCGCTGGCATTCTGAACCGAGCTTGGCAGGTTCGATCCTCGCATAGTCGGATGGTATTTGAAGGTGCTCAAATACGTCACCCTCGATCGGTAGATTTACTGGCACGTTAAAGAACTCCTGCGGGACAAAATTCCAACACCTTAACATCTCCAAAAACCGTAAAAGCAGTTTGTGGGACGTAAAAATATTATTATTATTATTATTATTATTATTATTATTATTATTATTATTATTATTATTATTATTATTATTATTATTATTATCTTCCCTGAGTCTTGCGTTGTAACCGTACTTCCCTCGGCTTTCATTATAATTATCATTATTAACTCGATTCAGTATATTTTACGTTCTGATTTCCAGCATGTTTATTGTGTTACTAGCTGATGTAACGGTGCTTCGCTGCGGAATTCTACATGGTATACAGAATTAAAGATGAAGTAGCCTACCTGTTATAAGTAAGATTTTACTGAACTGCGTGGATGTTAGCGTTACTAGAGAAACACGGCAGAGTGGTCGCCATACGACGGTGGTTTTTTTATGTGAGAAGTTTGCCTACTGCCAGTCACAATCGAGTTGGACAGCTTTCATTATAATGGCAGACATTCACTCTCCATCTGCCTTTCAATCCTCAGGAATACTGTACAATAAATTGGAGAATGTTAATAATCAAGAAGGCTGTGATTGAGCGGGAGGTAAAATGCACTCTGTTGTTTTACTTTAGTGCACTGTCTTGCAGTGAACCTCTACGCCGTTACAGCTGACCACCTGTGTTTCAGTTTTTGTTTTGACTTTTGTATAAACTATTCATAGAGAGGTATTTAAAATAAGATATACTCGCACGCGGCACTCATGTACAAATTAAAGCGGAGTCAGTTGTATATGGTTTGTACTTTGTTAGTACGGAATGCAAATAAAGGGCGAAGTGAGGACATGAGTGGGAGCCATGAATCACACACGAATGTGTGTAACTATTCTCGAATTAAATTATGCAGCTTCCGTCGTTTTATGGCTTTTTTATTCGTTCTGCGTAAGGAAATCACACTCCAAGCCTCAAAAGCACACTGAATCACAGAAAAGCGTCCTTTTCTCGAAAACTATTAGAGTTACGAAGAAAATTTCTATAAACTTTTGTTTTCTGACAAATCGAATTTTAAGTACTGTCCCCGACTAGGTCTGCCGGTGAACAAGTGACACCCCAGGGGTGCTCAGTTCACAGGACCGCTGACTTTAAACAAATATGAAAGTGGCAGGATTGACATAAGGTTCGGAAAATAAGAATGTTTTAAATAGAGAGAACATATCACACATTTATTCAATGAAAATAAAATATTAGCCATCCTAACATCTATGATAATGAAAATGATCGCTACTTTACGTTAATTACTATTGCTCTTGATGTGACAAAGAATACAAACAAATGGGATGGTACACATAACTTAATTTCCCTACCATTCTAACAGAGTGTTTGAACATAACATTGCTTTCTTCGTTTTAAAACATTCATTTAGTAATTTAATTGTAATTTTTTTTAAAAAAATGAGGTCTTGCATAGTATTCCTCGAACACAGATTAACTCACTATCATAATGAAATTCGTACAATAAGAAAGGATGGTTCCGATAACACATGGATAACTTCAACTGATCCATCATCATCAAACTCGTCAGCACGTGGTCATGAATCAAGCAAGTATGCAAATTAAGCTACAAGTCCTATCAAACCTCTAGAAATAACCAGTGAAATGTCGTAAAAATAAATAAACTAGATATTATAGAACAAATCTAAGGAAAGATGAAGAGTAGAAATAAAGAGCTACATAGAACAGATATAAATAAGACGTAGTCGACTTAACTTATTTAGTTGTCTTCACATCTCGAAGTCCGGAGTCCTCAATCACCCATTCTAAGGCGAAAGTCCCTGCATTTCGCCGCTGCCAACGCTGGTCATGGGCTTAGAGCTTCATGACGAAATACGTGGAGTCCATGGTAAGAAGTTCCATCTTCTTCTAGCGATCATAACGTAGAGGTCCTCTTCCACGTTTACACTCGTGAGGTTGCTGAAACTTGTACCAAATGTCTTAAAAGAAATCCTGAGCACACATGTAATTTAGGATGAAGAGAACACGTACTTTAAAAATTTTATCTGCTATTTCGACGTCTGTTTACTGCACTAACTCAAGTCGTAGATTTGCATAATTGTAGAAAGTATCGAACACAGGAAAGAGTTCACTATCCCCGATGATCGTATTCCACTGAAGTTCTGCGTTGAAATCCGCTGGCGAAGTACACGAAGTGACTGTAGATAGTAGACCAGGAATATGTCAGCATGTGAGAGCTTGTACTCTTATGACTTGCCTTAAATATCGTGCGTGGCACGCGTGGTCGGATGTGAAGTCAACTCAAGTACTGAATTCTTCTGGGGTTTGATTACATAATTTCACCATCATTTCTAGCCAAAATACCGTTGAAATCAAGTAAAAATTCAGTTATTAATTTTTATAGTTCACACGTGACATTATTAACACAGTTCAGTCAAATATGATGCATATGTACCTTCCTAATGATGCATATCACGCCACCAAAGATATTATAATATTTCATTTATTACAAATCGATGTAATTGCAGATGAGCACACTCTGGTTATTTTTATCTCTCGTTCGCTTTTATTTTTATTATTTTTTGTCAGTCAGCCAGCTACCCTCTTCAAGTCAGAAACTGGTTCTCTATCACTTGGCCAAGGCCACACGCGCCTCGCCGACAATGCGAACCCCAGTAGCACACTGACCCATATTCAGTCAGCCGAGACCTGTGTACGGTCACAGTACGGTACACTTGCTGTGTTCCAATGTTCGTTAGGACTAACCGCTTAGAGAGCGTACTAACTTTTAAGGGTCCGTAACGTACATTTTTCTCTGATTTGCTCCACATTTTCTTTTGCACATGTCCCGCATAAGAGTTATCTTTCTTGAATACTGTTTGAATTACGAATGAAAAACATATAAACATTTTCTAGGAAATCGAATTTTAAGGTAAACTCCGTTATTTAATCGGACTTACCGTTCAGGCAAGGTATTCACTTTTAAGGGTCCCCGACGTACATTTCCCTGTGACTTGATTCACATTTTATTTCCCTGCACGTTCCCCTTAAGATACAGTGTGATAGTAAATGATCTGTAAGTTAACCAAATGACCCAGCTGCATGCTTGCCAAGTTTGAGCATAGCCCGTCAAGTAGTTTCCCTATGAAAGAAACCAAGAAAAGGAGACAAATGATAAAGCATGCGCTAAAACACAGTAACACTATTAGAGATACAAAGAAAATTCATATAAACAATTATTTTTTACCGATGTGCTCAATTGTTCAATATGCCTAATCGTTTCGGCAGCATATTCGATTTTAAGAGTCTCAGGCGCACGTTTCCCTGTGAACTGCTTCACATTTTCTTTCGCTACATGATCCATTTAAGATATAGCATAATAGTAAGTAGCCTATGTTAACCGAAGTTACCAGGGCTTGCCAAATTTAAGGTCCATCGGTCAAATATGTTTTACTTGAAAATTTACAGACTATCAAGTATACAAACATTCAGATGTATTATTGCTAAATATTTTCCGGTTCTCGTGGGAACATTTTGATATTGCGGAATGATACACAGCCTATGTTCACCAGAATGATATTATCTCTCAAACGCAGGAAGAAATTTTAAACTCGATGTAGTAGTTACAAACAAACAAACAAACAAACAAACAAACAAACAAACAAACAAACAAACTCAGGGTATTTATTTATTTATTTATTTATTTATTTATTTATTTATTTATTTATTTATTTATTTATTTATTTATTTATTTATTTATTTATTTATTTATTTGGCTTTATTCATGTAATGGAGGTACGGCGCTGGCCCTCTCTTATAATTTTCCTTCAAGGATTGAAAATATATCTTCTAATAATTTTCATTCATGAATAGAAAATGTGTATCTCCCCATAAAGAGGGACAAATGTAAATTTCCACAAAAAGAGGGCAGAATATAATTATAGGGGCGGACGTTGTTGAAATGTCATATTTTTTCCTTTGCAATAGGACGTTGCGCAAAAGCACAGAAATTCATTCTGCGATATAACAAACGATAAAATCACGTATCTATTTTGCATGATCAGTCATTATTTCAAATTTCAAGAATGTTTTAAGTCAATATATAGAATTCTGAAGGATTTTAGATCATTTTAAAACTCTGTAATTATGCATTTATTTTATGCCAGCATCCAGAGTATCACAGTTCAACTCAGCGACCTCGTAAACAATGCATTCGACATTAGTATCAGTCGTTTTCTTTATTTTTATATTTCACCTTGTTCCCAGAAGTTCTAGGGGTGTTTTACGCCAGCTGTATTTCTTTCGGATAGTAAGCCATACGTGTACCAATATTGTATGAGGGCTATGCTGGAAGAACACACATACATCCGTAATTCTGATAATTTTGGACCTTTTCTTTTTCACCCCTTCTCATTCCCATGCCGATGGGGGCTGGACATGGACATACGGAGAGTCATTATTCACCTCAGCGACCCCGAAAACTATAGACTGAACATTATTATTTATCGGCGTCTATATCTTTTTCTTTCACCCCTCCATGTGTACTTTTCTATAATTCACCCACGTCTTTAGGCGTGCTACGGGTATCTTAACGCCATAGTAATTTCTTCCTAATAGTATGTCATAAGTGTACATAGTTTGATTGAAATCACTCCAGTAGTCCCTAAAACTATGGATTCAACACTAATATCGGTCGACTTTAGTTATAATTATATTTCACCTACTTCCCCACGGGATCTAGGGGTGCCTAACCCCACAGTATTTTTTCCAGATACTAGGTAATATTTTTATCAAGCTTAGTTGACAGCGATGCTGGAACATACACATAAACATCCATAATCTCAGTCACTTTCGACATTTTATCTTTTTCCCCCCACCCCCACCCCCACCCCACCCCTCCTGCCGATTTGGGCTCAGCTTGGACTTAAAACATCTGGAGTGTCACTATTCATCTCAGCGACCCTGAAAACTATGGATTTGACACTATTTTCGATTATGATCATACCAAGATTGAATCAAATCGCTCCAGTGTTCAGTTATATTTGCATTTCACCACCCCCCCTACTTTAGGAGGTCTAGGGGTGTCTTGTTCCCATAGTATTTTTTAGAGACAGTAAATAACATTTGTACCAAATTTAGTTGACAGCTATGCTTGAAAATACACACATAGGTCCTTAATCTCGGTCATTTTGGTCATTTTATATTTTCAGCCTTTCTTAACCCCTATGCCAAAGGGGGTTTAAATTGGATTTAAAAAGTACAACGCGTCACTATTCATCTCACTATTCATCTCAGCGACCCCGAAAACAGTGGATTCGACATCATTTTGGATTATTTTTATATCTCACTACCCCCTCACCCCACCACAGCTACACTTGGACTTTTTTTAAACTGGAGTAACTCTATTCACTGCAGCAACCCCGAAAACAATGGATTCAACACTATTTGCCATTATTTTTATATCTCAACCCCCTCACCCACACCCCTAAGGGTGCTAGGGATGTCTTGCCTCCATGCGGTTAGTCTCCTGATAGAAAGTCATAAGCGTATCAAGTTTTGATCAATTTGCTCCACTATTCAGTTATATTTGTATTTCACACCCTCCCCTAGGGGGTCTAGGGGTGTCTTGTTCCCACAGTATTTTTTAAAGATAGTAAATAACATTTGTACCAAATTTAGTTGACAGCTATGCTGGAAAATACACACATACATCCATAATCTCGGTCATTTCGGTGAATTCGGCACCATTTTGTATTTTGTAATATATCACTCACCCCTCGCTCCAACACAGCTGGACTTGGACTTTAAAAAAATTCGGAGAATCACTATTCATCTCAGTGACCCCGAAAACTATGGATTCTACACTATTATCGATTATTTTTATATCTCGCACCCTCGCCCCCTCAGGATATAAAAATAAATGATATAAAGTATATAAAACACTCCCATTTTTTAATACAATGTTGTATCAATATTTCAAATTAATTGGTGAAGAACTTTTAGAGATTTTAGATTTAGCCAAATATAACGTATACGGGATAGAGATTTAAATCTAAGAATTTCATTTTTGTCCATATTGAACTGAGAATGGAAGATAGGAAACTTAAAAGGGTCCACCTTTTCAATACAAATAAATGTTATAGTTTTTTACAACATATATTTACACACTAATGTAACACCTTGTGTAATATAAATGTCTACATGCTAGCCTATTTCCCACATTTTGGCTGAAGATGACGCCAAACAGTGTCGAAACTAGTTCCAAGTGTAAATATATGTTGTAAATAAACTATAACATTTATTTGTATTGAAAAGGTGGACCCTTTTAAGTTTCCTACGGGATAGAGATACGACAAAAAGTCATAGGATCAAAGTTGTAGATCACTTCAAATTGAGCTCAGATTCTGCCATCCTTTTTGTGATATGGCTTACCGTTCAGCCACTAAATACTTCGAAACGAAGGTCTGTACCATTATTAAAATTGCCTCCATATTTTGATATTTTTCAGGAATAAAAAATGAGAAATTTATATATTTTGGAATTTTTCCGCAATTAACTTTGACAAATTTCAATTTTCTAGATCGTCTGGCTGATTGTGCTGCCATCTTGATTTAAGGGATGGGTTAAAAATGTGGACTTTCAGGAAACTTTTAAGCCCATAAACACCTACAGGTTATTGTTTTGAATAAATATATCTGACTGAGTTCCTATGCTGGGCCCCAAATTTGAAACTCCTAGCGTGGACCCTCAGGGAATTTTTAGAACTTTCGATTTTTTTTTTTTACGGATCCTGAATCCATCAGCTTCTTTGGTACCAAGTTTTAAGTCTCTAAGATGCCTGGAAGTGCCTCATTAATTCACGTCTATTTTCATTTTATACCTTAATTTACACCTATGTCCATAAAAAACAGAATAAAGACTAGAAATAGGAAGTTCATATTCACAAGATATGTTCATTGGTATGTTCTGCAGAAACAATTAGAATTTCAGTCACCTAGGTTCAGCATGTGTGGTATCAGTGTCACTCCTCTGTAATTTTCACACTGCTTCCTGTCACCTTTCTTGAATATTAGTATAATGGCCCCTTTCGTCCACTTATTTGGAACAGTCTTTTCTCCTCATATCACTCTGAAGAGTCTATACAACCACTGTAGACCAACTACTCCTGCTGCTATTATCATTTCTATGGTGACCTCGTCAATTCCAGCTGCCTTGCCTCATTTCATTCTTTTAGTGGCTCACTCAATCTCTGCCATGGACACCTCATTTTCCTTGTCTTCAATCTGCATTAAATCTGGTTCTTCGATTTCTCCTTGTACCGAGGTATTTTGCATGTTGTAAAGCTGTTCAAAGTATTTTCCCCACCTCTGCAATATATCCTGCTTCTGTGTCATCATTTCCTCGTGTTCATTTTTAATGAAGTTAGCACCTTCAATGATCCATATTGGAAACAAATTGAACATCTCAACACTTTTGCATCAACATCATTGTGCTCATACTTGTTTCAACTGAGCTGAGTTCTGAAAGGGATGGAACCAACTATAGGGAAGAATATACTGGACGTGGTGCTGGTAAAACCAGATGAGCTCTATAGAGAAACCAAAGTAATAGATGGTATCAGTGATCACAAAGCTGTTTTTGTCCTAGTTAAAAACAAATGTGATAGCAAGGAAGGTCTTAAAAGTAGGACTGTTAGGCAGTACTATATGGTTGATATAGCAGACATGAGGGAGTTTAAAAAAAGTAACTATGATTGGTGAAAAACGATCAATAAAAATGTAAACAGACACTGGGGTTGGTTTAAAGCAATTGTTGAGGAATGTGGTGGTGGTAAGGAATGGTAAAGACACACTTTATTATAACAGAGAAATAAAGAGACTAAGAAGGAGGTGCAGATTGGAAAGAAATAGAGTTAGAATAGGCTGTACAAGTAAGGAGAAATTGAAGGAACTTACTAGGAAATTGAATTTATTTATTTATTTATTTATTTATTTATTTATTTATTTATTTATTTATTTATTTATTTATTTATTTATTTATTTAATTTATTTGATACAGCCTATGGAGGGCCATTTTACACTAATAATAACAATTTTAAATAAGTACAAAAGATAACAAAGGTATAAACAACAATATTAAATGTCAACAATAAATTAACAATTATTAACAACAAAAATGTTACAACAATAGCAACAATAACTGGCAAGTGTCGGGTACAGAAATTAGGAAGAATAAAGGTTGGGGGTTGGATGGACTGAAGAAAATGGAAACCAGGAGAGGACATCAAAGGAATCTTTTTTTTTTTTTGAAGGATGCAAAAGGTGTGAATATGTCGATATCGGGTAGTGAGTTACCAAGAGTTGGGAGACGGTGGAAGATAGGACGTTGTTGTAAGGTTAGGCCCGGATTGGACACATGATGAGTGCGCCGGTTGTGTGTTGGGCGGGGAGGAACATGTAGAGGGAAGTATGCCATTGATTATTTTATGAAGGTAACATAGATCAGAGAACTGTAAATGGCTTCTCAGGTCAAGTATACCCAGATAGTTCAAAATGTCAGATTTAGTTTTGTTCTTAGAAACAGGATTGCGAGTCTTAACAATGAAAGTGAAAAAGTAAAAAATACCGTACAATTTAGTTGAGATATGTTTGTGATAGCAGCTGAAGACCAAATAGGGGAACAAAAGTCAATAACGGGGAGAAAATATGAGACAAAGTATAATTTTAAGGCATTAATATCATTCATTTCAATGAACCTGTAAAGAATGCCTAGGGTATGCATAGCACAGGATTTTATAGACTGAATATGAGCAGAGAATGTTAGTTTACAGTCTATTATAACACCTAAGTCTCTTACCTGAGAAATAGATTGCAATGTATATCCCTGGATGGTATGGGCAGTGTTCACTCCTTGCTTTAGCAATGAAAAGGAGATTGTATTGCTCTTCTTAACATTAAGAGAAAGATTCTATTTACTAAACCAGTCACCACACGAATTTAGAACAGTCTGTAATTCATCACAATCATCAGGCATAGATACTTCCCTTAGGATTTTCAGATCATCGGCATACATGAGGAGGGAACACTGACTATTTTGGGTGCAGAGAATTATGTCATTGATATAGAGAACAAAGAGTAGGGGTCCCAGAATACTGCCCTGAAATACACCTGATAACACAGATAACCATGGTGAGGCAGGTTCAGGGAGTGTCACTCTTTGTTTTCTGCTGGAGAGGAAACTTTTTATCAATGACAAGATGAGGCCATGGATATTAAATCTGGTAGCGAGCTTATGAAGAAGAAGTGCGTCATCCACTGAGGTGAATGCTTTGGCCAGATCTATATAGATTACATCTAACTGAGATTTATTTTCAATTGTTAAAATGATGTGGTGATTGAGAACTGTGAGGTTAATGAGGTATGATTTCCTGGGAGTGAATCCGTGTTGTTCTTCAGATAGGTACGGCTGTGTGAAAAAGAGGAGTCGGCGGTGGATTATTCTTTCAAGGACAGAGGATAGTATTGGGGCGATAGATACTGGGCGGTAAGATGAGATATCATGTTCGTTGCCAGATTTGAAAATAGGTGTGATATCAGCTTGTTTCCAACTGTCGGAGAATGTACCAATAGCCATACACAGGTTTAAAATTGCAGATAATGGTGCACAGAGAGATGCAGAAGTATTTTTTAGGAATATAGGGCTAATATCATTGAGCCCGGTGGAGCGGATTGTTGGGAGACTATTGAGAATATTTTGAACTTCGTTAGGGGTCACTGATATTCGTGACAGTGAGCAACTGCAAACACTATTGATCTGTGGGAGTTCTGTGATAGGTGCAGGAGGGGTAAAGGTAGAGTGAAAGTACTCATTGAATTTTTGAGACCTTAATTCAGTTGGGACATCATCACTATGTAGTTTAAAATTCAGTGGTGTCTGGGGTGACTTTCTACATGATGAAATGAGGCTCCAAACTTGTTTAGGGTTGTTTTTAAGATTTCCAATTATAGATGTGATGTGCTGGTTGTAGTCATTCTTAAGATGTGATTTTGAAATTTTCCTGAGGTGTTTAAAAGTATTAGACATGTGTGAATTGGGGATAGACTTCCAGAGTGACCATGCAGAGGTTTTGTTCTCTAATAGCAGTTCAGTTTCAGCACTCAGCCAGTGGGGATATTTATGTGTTCTGGGTTTGGAGAAAGGTACATGCTGTTTAATAGTGGTAAATATTAAATCCTCAAGCAGGGAAACCGCACTTTTGACAATGACAAGTCCTGATTGACAACTAGCCAGTCTACTTTACTGAAGCTCAACCTGTAGGATTCCAGCAAGATATAGCAGATATCTTGGATTCAGGAGGTCAAATGGACTGTATCGCAATTGACCTGTCTAAGGCATTTGATAGAGTGGATCATTGGAGACTACTGGGAAAAATGAGTGCAATTAGACTAGACAAGAGAGTGACTGAATGGGTTGCTATATTTCTAGAAAATAGATCACAAAGAATCAGATTAGACGAAACTTTATCTGACCTGTAATAATTAAGAGGGGAATTCCTCAAGGCAGTATTATTGGACCTTTATGTTTTCTTATATAATTATATAAATGATATGAGTAAGGAAATGGAATCAGAGATAAGGCTTTTTGCATATGATGTTATTCTGTATAGAATAATAAATAAGTTACAAGATTGTATGCAACTGCAAAATGATGTTGATAATGTTGTGAGATGGACAGCAGGCAATAGTATGGTAATAAACGGGGTTAAGAGTCAGGTTGTGAGTTACACAAATAGGAAAAGCCCTCCCAGTTTTAATTACTGCATTGATGGGGTGAAAGTTCTTTATGGGGATCACTGTAAGTACCTAGGTGTTAGTATAAGCAAAAAGATCTTCATTGGGTAATCACATAAATGGGATTGTAAATAAAGGATACAGATCTCTGCACATTGTTATGAGGGCATTTAGGGGTTGTAGTAAAGATGTAAAGGAGAGGGCATGCAAGTCTCTGGTAAGACCCCAAATAGAGTATGGTTCCAGTTTATGGGACCCTCACCAGGATTACCGTACTTGATTCAAGAAGTGGAAAAAATCCAAAGAAATGCAGCTCGATTTGTTCTGGGTGATTTCCAACAAAAACGTAGCGTTACAAAAATGTTGCAAAGTTTGGGCTGGGAAGACTTGGAAGAAAGAAGATGAGCTGCTCGACTAAGTGGTATGTTACAAGTTATAAATATCATTTTTGATCCGTATTGATGATATTTGATTGAAATATTGACAATAAGTTATTTTATTAATTTGGCCACCTAATCAATACAATTAATCTTGTCTTTATTGAATTACATTGACATGTTAATTAAAATGGTACATGTTTTGCCTTACATACAGGCTTCATCAGCCATGGCTTTAAATAAAATCAGGCATCTGATTTACATATAAATAAAATA
Organism: Anabrus simplex; assembly: GCF_040414725.1. Lineage (NCBI taxonomy): Eukaryota > Metazoa > Arthropoda > Insecta > Orthoptera > Tettigoniidae > Anabrus > Anabrus simplex. The sequence goes on along the minus strand of NC_090265.1, from coordinate 1,328,067,563 downwards.
AGACCAATTTATAAAGAGTCTTGAAGAGATGTGAAAGAAATTTAACATGTGGTGAGAGACTAGTACAATGTTGGTTTTAAAGACTACCTATGCTATGAGTGAGAAGTTTACATTTGGTGAAAGTATTTGCAATAGTGACTTTGGAAGACTATTATTATAAGTAAAATGAGTAAAGCAACAGTTTGTTATAGACAAGTGGTAAAATTGCTATAAAATGATGTTGACCAACTAGTGATTAGAACTAGAAAATAATGAGTAATGACGATCAAAATCATATTTTTTAAAACATAATGTTGAAAGATGGTCAAGTGACCTGTAATTATTTGTTTATGTAAGATAAAAGTCAAAAGTTAATAGCATATGGTGATGTTGTGGTTCACTTTGATGAAGAAGTTGATATTGGACCTCTATGGACCATCTCATTTGATATGATGCTATAACGTTGTTATGACGTGTAGGTTTGTTGACATGCTGGTTGAAAAGTCAATGTGTCAATTGAATGTAGCTAACGTGTTGAATGTTGGATCAAAAGTAGAATCATTTGACGATGGTGAGGGTAACTTGTCATGTTATGAGCTAAACGTTGTTGATGACTGTCAAGCTCTTCCTACGTGTGTTATAGCTGTAGGTATTTTTTTCCAGATACTAAGTCATACTTGTATCAATTTTGTTTGATAGTTATGCTGGAAAATACATATGTCCATTATCTCGGTCCCTTTGAATTGATTTTTTTTTTAAATCCGGAGTGTCACAATTCATCTCAGCGACTCTGAAAACTATGGATTTCCCCAAAAACCATAAAGTAGTTAGTGGGACATAAAGCAAATAACATTATTATTATTATTATTATTAAACTATGGGTTCAACACTATTTCCTATTATTTTTATATCTCAACCCTCATCCCCCATCCCTAAGTACTAGAGGTGTCTTACCCCCAAGCTGTTAGTTTCGTGATAGCAGGTCATGTGTAGGCCGTACCAAGTTTAGTTGAAATCACTCCGGTAGTCCTGAAAACTTTGGATTCGATACTAATATCAGTCGTTTTTAGTTATATTTATATTTCACCCCCTCCCATGGGAGTTCTAGGGATTGTTGTACCCACAGCTTTTATCGCAGACAGTAAGAAATATTTGTACCAAATTTAGTTCACAGCTATGCTGGAAAATACACACATACATCTATAATCACAGTCATTTTGGCAATTTTATTTTTTCACCCTTTCTCACCCCCTATGCCAAAGGGGGCTGAACTTGAACTTTAAAATTCTGGAGTGTCATTATTTATCTCAGCAACCTCAAAAACTATGAATTCGACACTATTTCCACTATTTTTATATCTCACCCCACTCGTCCTCCCCCCTTCCCCTCCACCACCACAAAAGGGGCTGAACATGGACTTCAAAAAATCTGGAGTGTCACTATTCATCTCAGCGATGCTGAAAACTATGGATTCAACACTATTTTCAATTATTTTTATATCTCACCACCTCCCCTCCTCACCGCCCACTGCAAAGGGGGATGAACTTGTACTTTAAAGAATCCAGAACGTCACTATTCATCACAGGGACCCTAAAAACTATGGACTCGACACAATTTTTTATTGTTTTTATACCTAAACCCCACCTCTAAGGGTGCCAGAGATGGCTTAACCCCACAGTGCTCATCTCCAGATACTAAGTCATAAGTGTACCAAGTTTGGTTGAAATTGCTCCTGTGGTTTAGGACGAGATGTGTCATTTACATGCATATATCCATTTTTATATACACAGATAAACTCCTACATAGCAACTCGTCTCAGTACATTACCTCTAAATTTCACTTTCTGTCCTCCTTTTATAACTGTAACACTTGCACTGTCTCTACCCTTACAATTCCTCTTCACCATTTATCTACGTATAATAATTATTTTACTGTGACCGGTTCAAGATTGACTAGTCAGTGTCAGGGACAGTGGCACATTAACTAAATTTGAGAGATCTTGCTGAGATTACCAGTTGAAAGCTACCAACTGGCATGTGCACTGTACAGCTGAGTGAGTGAATGGCGATGGATTGCGAGTGTTTCTCTTGTGTATGTAGACATAGTTGATAGTTGTGTAATATGTGTATTTATTTTGTGTGTGTATGTGTGTGTTTGAGCAATATTATTTCATATCTATATATATAAAATAACTTGTCCTGACTGACTGACTGACTGACTGACTGACTGACTGACTGACTGACTGACTGACTGACTGACTGACTGACTGACTGACTGACTGACTGACTGACTGACTGACTGACTGATTCATTATCGCCGAGCCAAAACTACTGGACATAAAGAAACAAAATTTTGGGCTAGATACATATTAAGATGTAGGTGCTCGCTAAGAGAGGATTTTTGGATATACCTTCGCTAAGGGGGTGAAAAGGGGGTTGAAATTTTAAAATGAGTGTATCTATATCTCAAAACTTTAAAAGTTTATAGATGTAAAAATTGGTATTTAGAATCTTCCTTAAAAATAAAGAAACACGTATTTTTTGTTTTCAGAAAATCCCAATAGGAGGGGTGAAAAACGGTGAAAAAGGGGTTGAATGCCTTTAATCAGGATACCGATTATTATATCTCAGAAACTGAAGATATTACAGACCTGAAAATTGGTACTTTTGATCTCTTTTAAAAATAAAGACACACGTATTTTTTTGTTTTTGGAAAATCCAATTGATGCGAGGGTGAAAAGGGGGGTGAATTTTTAAAATGAGTGCATCTATATCTCAAAACATTTAAAGTTTACAGATGTAAAAATTGGTATTTAGAATCGTCATTAAAAATAAATAAATAAATAAATACGTATTTTTTTGTTATCAGAAAATCCCAATAGGAGGGGTGAAAAGGGGTGAAAAATGGGATGAATGCCTTTAATGAGGATACTTATATATCAGACACTGAAGATATTACAGACCTGAAAATTGGTGTTTGGGATCTCCTTTAAAAATAAAGAAACACGTATTTTTTTTCTTTTTGGAAAATCCAATTAATGGGAGGGTGAAAAGGGGGAGAATTTTTAAAATGAGTGCATCTATATCTCAAAACTTTAAAAGTTTACAGATGTAAAAATTAGTATTTAGAATGTTACTTAAAAATAAAGAAACGCCTATTTTTTTTTTTCGAAAAATCACGATAGGAGGGGTGAAAAGGGGTGAAAAATGGGTTGAATGCCTTTAATGAGGATACTTATATCTCAGAAACTGAAGATATTACAGACCTGAAAATTGGTACTTTTGATCTCTTTTAAAAATAAAGAAACACGTATTTTTTTTCTTTTTGGAAAATCCAATTAATGGGAGGGTGAAAAGGAGGATGAATGTTTAAAATGAGTGTATCTATATCTCAATACTTCTAAAGTTTATAGATGTAGAAACTGGTATTTAGAATCTCCTTTAAAAATAAGAAAACACGTATTTTTTTTGTTTTCGGAAAATTCCAATAGGAAGGGTGGAAAAGTGTGAAAATGGGTTGAATGCCTTTAATGAGGCTACTTATATTTCAGAACCTGAATATTTTACAGACCAGACAGTTAGTACATGGAATCTCCTTTAAAAATAAAGAACATGTAATTTTTGTTTTTGGAAAATCCAATTAATGGGAAGGGGGGGTTGAAAAGGGGGTTAATTTTTAAAATGAGTGTATCTATATCTCAAAACTTTTAAAGTTTATAGATGTAAAAATTAGTATTGAGAATCTCCTTTAAAAATAAATAAACACGTATTTTTTTGTTTTTGGAAAATTCCAATGGGAAGGGTGGAAAAGGATGAAAAATGGGTTGAATGCCTTTAATGAGGCTACTTATATTTCAGAACCTGAAGATATCACAGACCTGAAAATTGGTATTTGGGATCTACTTTAAAAATAAAGAAGCAGGTATTTTTTCGTTTTTGGAAAATCCAAATAATGGGGGGTGAAAAGGGGGGTGAATTTTTAAATGAGTGTGTCTATATCTTAAAACTTTAAAAGTTTACAGATGTAAAAATTGGTATTTAGAATATCCTTTAAAAATAAATTAACACGTGTTCTTTGTTTTCTGTAAATCCCAAAAGGAGGGGCGTAAAAGGGTTGAATGCCTTTAATGAGGATACATACTCAGAAACTGTAGATATTACAGAACTGAAAATTTGTATATGGGATCTCCTTTAAAAATAAAGAAACACGTAATTTTTGTTTTTGGTAAACTCAATTAATGGCGGAGGAGTGACAAATTGGGGTGAAGTTTTCGAAAGACTATATCTACAGAATATCTGAGAAACGTAAAATGTTACAGACTTAAAAATGGGTATTTGGAATTTTCTGTAAATGTAAGGAAACATAGGTGATTTGTTTTTGGAAAATCCCCTTAAGGGGAAATTAAAAGGGGTGAAATTTTAAAATGAGAATTTCTACAGTATATATAAAAAAACATGTTTCAGAATGGAAATGGTATTTTTTATCTCTATTAAAAATAAAGAAACGTGTATTTTTAGTTTTCGGAAATACTACTTGGGTGGAAGGTAGGGGGTGGTAAAAGTGACTGAAAATGGTGTTGATTTCTTTTAATTAGGCTACTGATATCTCAAAAATGAAGATGTTACAGGCGTGACATTTGATATTTGGAATCTGCTTTAAAAGAAAAGAAACACGTATTCTCGCAAAAACCAATGAAGGGGGGGAGGGGGTGAAAGAATTGAAAAAATGAAGACTGCGTTAGGGAATTTTCATTGTAATGGTAGGCCCGCTTGCCTACCATCTTTCACAATCAGGTTCGGAAATTGCATTATAATGGCAGACAGTCACTCTCAACCTGTCTTTTTACATCCTCAGAAAGACTGTCTTAGTGGTTTTCCCAACTGAAATGAACATAGGTTATTACAATGACGTCAGTAGGAATGGCGCGAGTAAAAGCAATGATTTCACATGAAATAATCAAATGAAAAACCACACAGTTTCTCACTTTTAATGAACAGTACTACGCTGCCGATCTAACAGTCCAAAGTTCCAGAGCTGGAATGACCAGGCTGCAGACAGCCGTGATCCATGAACACTATTAGTCTTTTTCCGGAAAGGGTGGGGTCGAATAGTAATGCCCTTTTGCTAATCAGTTTCCTAGGATTACCCGATGTGTCGGAAAATCTCAATTCACTACACTGGCGGCGAAGAATCTATCTGACTTGGAGGCAATTTTTTCCTCCAAGCCAGAGGAAAAACCCCTTCTTCACTGCTAATTTTGAATAAAATGAATATAGAATTTAATAAAAGTGAAGAGGAAGAAGCTCTTTATTCTTTATTACTGTCCAGAAAGGTTTCCCTGCTGCTTGACCTAGCCTTTCCAGGTTATTACCAAAATCTTCCCACGACTTCTTTTTCGATTCAACAACTATTTGTTTCGCTCTGTTTCTTGCATCTATGTACAAATCCCTGTCTCCTTCAGCCCTTGTTTGGAGCCATTTCTGATAAGCCTTCTTTTTACGTTTCCAAGCTGCTCTCACTTCATCATTCCACCAAGATGTTCACCTTTTCCCAACTTTACACACAGTTGTTCCTAGGCATTCCCTTGCTGTTTCTACCACAGCATCCCTGTATGCCACCCATTCTCTTTCTATATCCTGGACCTGCTTACTGTCTACTGTTCTAAACTTCTCACTAATCATATCCATGTACTTCTGTTTAATTTCCTCGTCCTGGAGATTTTCTACCCTTATTCGTTTGCAAACCGATTTCACTTTCTCTACCCTAGGTCTAGAGATACTTAGTTTGTGATGTTTGGGACATCACTGCATGTTTTTAATTATTGAACTATGTAATTAATTGATAAGATGTGTATATTTAATCACTGATAGGTCATGTTTAAATTAATATGTATATATATATATATATATATATATAGGGTTTGTATCATCCATTTCAATCATCATTTCATTTCTTTGTATCACGGCTATAACGTATTCTGAACAAACAAATTATTGGGTAAAGTATTTCAACATCATGCATATTTATAACTTGCAGTAAATTTTCCAATAGCCGTTGTGAGGTGACCAGAGTCAGCAGGCTAATTTCAGCCCAATTCCAGGAAAAGAACGTCATCTAGGTTACGAGAGACCTTACCCTCTCTACCTCATGAAGAGACAGTTGATACATTATTAACACCCACTTTTCAAACTCCGCTTCAGGACGCTTTATTTTAGCGGGAAAGTTCAGCCTATGTGAATGAACGTAATGAAGCAACGTGATGGATCCACAGCAATACATCGGAGAAGGGATGAGACCTCGAATCTTACTGGACCATGTGATATGGCTGATGGAAGGAGACTTTTGAACCAATATATACCACCGACAAGAGCTGGAGAGTTACATAAAATCAGCTTCATGGTCCGTATCGCACTTCTCTAAGTATTTATTTTCCACCTAGTCGATACAATGATTGCTTAAGGCAATTTTTAATGGTCAAAGCCACATAACACTGTTTAGATGAAAAATGTATAAAATTGACAAAGTAATGCTTTAGAGGAAGTGTCCTTAAAATTAAAATTTTTAAGGCATTCCCTCAAAAACACTATATCTTTTGTCACTTTAGCTATTTTCATCTTTATGTAATCCTAATGCCAACCAGGCAAGCAAAGAAGCTAACACCTACCTCATCTTAAAGATGAAAATAGCTAAAGTGACAAAAGATATAGTGTTTTTGATGGAATGCCTTAAAAATGTTAATTTTAAGGACACTTCCTCTAAAGCATTACTTTGTCAATTTTATACATTTTTCATCTAAACAGTGTTATGTGGCTTTGACCATTAAAAATTGCCTTAAGCAATCATTGTATCGACTAGCTGGAAAATAAATACTTAAAGAGCTGGAGAGGTCATTGAGATTCGGACATTCTTATTCAGATTCACATTCACATTCTTATTGGACATTCTGATTCTCACTCTTGGAAGAGACTCTTACTACAATTCTACGTCTGCACGTCAGAAAAGATTTTAACTTAGTTCACTTCGCATCTGAGTATATTCTACTCAAAAGTTACTCTCATTGGGACTTGTTATCTCAATGACGAGAGGTAGTCAACGGGAGACCAGTTTTTGACTAGTATAGGGCAGGAGAGTTTTTATTATGAGTTTAGCTACGCTACTGTTCCGTAATACGGAAGAATACAAGTGTATTCTCTCCATGAACATAACCCATGGTGGTTTTGCATTTAAAATTAGGACTCATTACGACTTTATGTAAGGAGTACAATAGGAAGTGTTAAAGACAGGAAATGTGGATGTAGGACTGGAATCCAACAACAGATGAGACAGCCTGTACGAGAGATCCAGCCATCTTCAGCTTCAAGACAACAGAGTCTACATTTGGTGAGCTTATGGCATAAGTTACTGCAAGTCTTCGCGCAACAGTTCATTTTCTTAGAGTTAATTTCATTCACTTTTTCTTTTGCTTCCGTAAGTGCAGATTTAGTTAATACGCAGTTACGTCACGTTTTTCATCTTAATAAATAGCTGTTTTAATTTGTATTTTATGAAATGATTATTAATGATCCTTAAATTCCAAGTTAGTGTACTTAATGATTTGTGTTCCGTTCACCTCACCCCTGGGAGTTTTTGAGTCTCATTACGTATTATTATTATTATTATTAATTATCTACTTTTGTTTTCAAGCCATAAGCTTGAAGACTGGCGCCCTTGGGATACTGTTTATGGAGAAACAATGACATATCATTTAATTATTTTAATATTAAAGTGACCCGCCACGTTATAATTTTGTCATACATCTGTGGACCAAGTGGGTACGTCACAAGTTCACTACAGATCAGATAGTGGTATGTACCATCAAAAAATCCCGGGAAAACTCGTACATTCCTAACAGATTTCCTGAATTCGAAGTCGGTTAAGATATAGTCTATTATGGATCTGGTACCCCTACCCTCCCATGTGTAGCGGTGAATAGCCTTATGCTTGAAGAATGTATTCTTAACTGCTAAACCCAAACTAGCACAGAAGTCCAGTAAATGCTTCCCATTCCCATTAGCTTTCATATCTTCCCCACATTTACCAATCACCCTTTCATATCCTTCAGTTCTATTTCCAACTCTCACATTGAAATCACCCATTAGCACTATTCTATCCTTGCTTGACCCTGACCACGATGTCACTCAATGCTTCATAAAACTTGTCAACTTCATCCTCATCTGCACCCTCACATGGTGAATACACTGAGACAATTCTCATCCTAATTCCTCCAACTGACAAATCTACCCACATCATTCACTCATTTACATACCTAACAGAGACTATGTTGCATGCAAATGGTATTTCTGATGAACGGCCCTACCCCATACTCTGCCCTTCCCTTTCTAACTCCCATCAAGTACACTTTATAATCTCCTATCTATTCCTCGTTATCTCCCCTTACCCAAATATCACTTATTCCCAGCACATCCAGATGCATCCTCTTAGCTGACTCAGCCAGTTCTACTTTCTTTCTTCCATAAGCCCCATTAATATTGATAGCTCCCCAACTAATTCCATTTAATTCGCCAAGTTCTTTCCAAAGAGTCCCTCGCCTGTCAAATGGGAGTGGGACTCCATTACTCCCATAGGTCCGAGGCTTGCTTAAAATATTCTGAGCTCGGTAAATTCATGAAGCAGGATGCTATCCTACTTGTACATAGTCCAAGTGAGGATCTCTCCTCTGACAGGTTATGGACCACCAGTGGATTGTATAGTCCTAGCCGCCTGAGCACAAGGAGGGCCATGACTCAGAATATGTCCGAGATGTCCACTCCCATTCCATAGCAACTGTTATCCCGACTCTGAGGATCACTTACTAGGCCACTCAGCCGTTGCTCATGGTTCACGAACTAGGACGTGACTACAGTAACCCACACCATGAACCATAATTATGTACATAACAAAAGTTATTTAAAATGAATGGGCGTTTTACATATAGTCCACAGATTTTACATATAATCAATAGTGTAAGAAACAATTGAAAAAACTCTTCTGGTCTTCCTATAAACCCTCAGTTTATTCAGTGATTTTTAAATAGTATGCATATTGAAACCTGCTCCTGAGTGATTAGACTCTAAATATGAAGTTTGGTCTAGAGTCAACAGTATAAGAGAAAATTGAAAAAGAATACTCTTCTGGTCTTCCTATAAACCCCCAGTCTGTTCAGTGATTTTAAATTATATGCATATCAAAATTTTCTCCCAGATGAGTAGACTCTAAAAATGAAGTTTGGCCGAGATAGAATCAATAGTGTAAGAAAAAACTGAAAAAGACTCTTCTGGTCTTCCTATCAACCCCCAGTCTGTTCAGTGATTTTTAAATGATATGCATATCAAAACCTGCTCTTGTATGAGTAAACTCTAAATATCAAGTTTGGTCTAGATATAATCAATAGTATAAGAGAAAATTGAAAAAAAATGCTTCTGGTCTTCCTATGAACCCCTAGTCTGTTCAGTGATTTTTAAAGGATCTGCATATCAAAACCTGCTCCTGGATGAGTAGACTCTAAATATGAAGTTTGGTTGAGATATAATCAATAGTGTAAAGGTCTGCCTATAAACCCCCAGACAGTTAGGTGATTTTTAAATTATATGTATATCAAAACCTGATCCTGGATGGGTAGACTCTAACTATGAAGTTTGGTCAAGATGTAATCAATAGTGTAAAAGCAAAAGTTGAAAAAAGTCTCTTCTTGTCTTCCTATAAACCCCCAGTCTATTCAATGACTTTTAAATGATATGCATATTGGAACCTGCTCCTAAATAAGTTGACTCTAAATACAAAATTTGGTCGAAAACTATCCAAACATTTCCCCGTGATGGTGGAACAAACAAACAGACGCGAAAGCTAAAAACCATTGATACAGTCTTGAGTTGTCCTAACATGGATAAATATATCAAAATAACACAAAATAAATTAAATTACATACAGCAAACCCCTGCAATTTTATTTATAAGATAAGAAGACATGGGCAGATTTCAACAATAACCTGAAAAGGATTGGTCAAGCAGCAGAGAAACCTCCTTGTTCCTCTTAGAAAGAGAGGGAAAAAGGAAATAAAATAATATGTTTGGGACAAATCAGGTGAACTCATAATAGATCGCAGGGAATCACTGGATAGCTGGAAAGAATATTTTTAAAACCTTCTCAATGTAAAAGAAATCTTTCTGGTGACACTGCAAATAACTGAGGCAGATGATAATGATTACGCTTGAGGAAATCAAAAGGATGGTAAATGTCATAATATGCAGCAGGAATAGATGAAATTAGACCTCAAATGGTGAAATGTAGTGGGAAAGCAGGGATGAAGTGACTTCATAGATTAATAAGATTAACATGAAATTCTAGTAAAATAACTTCTGATTGGACAAAAGCAGTAATTGCACATAATTATAAGTATGGGTATAGGAAGGATTGCAATATCTAGCAAGGTATTTCACTGTTCATTATACCAGTTGGGCTGATGACCTAGATGTTAGGCCCCTTTAAACAACAAACAACAAGCAGTATACCAGTCAAGATGTTCACTGGCATTTTGGAAGGGAAGGTGCGATCAGTGGTTGAGAGAAAATTGGATGAAAACCAGTGTGGTTTCAGAACACAGATTTTCAGTGTGTGCCAGGTAACTGAAAAATGCTATGAGAGAAATAGAATGTTGATCTGGATAAGGCATATGAGAAAGTACCAAGGAAAAAGATGTTGGCCGTACTGGGGGGTTATTGGATTAAGTGTAGATTATTAAAAGCAGTCAAAGGCATTTATGTTGACAATTGGGCTGTAGTGAGAATTGATGGTAGAATGAGTTCTTGGTTCAAGGGTTAGAGAACGCTGTAATCTTTCACCTTTGTTGTTTACATGGATCACCTATTGAAAGGTACAAAGTTGAAGGGAGAGATTCACTTATATGGAAATATAGTAAGCAATTTGGCCTATGCTTATGACTTCTTGATAGCAGACCTGCACTGAAAGCCTGCAGTAAAATATCCTAGAACTTGAAAATCGGTGCAGTGAGTATAACATGAAAACTAGCGACTATAGTAATTTTTTTTTTTTATGCTAGTTGTTTTACGTCGCACCGATACAGATAGGTCTTACGGCGACGATGAGACAGGAAAGGGCTAGGAGTGGGAAAGAAGCGGCCGTGGCCTTAATTAAGGTACAGCCCCAGCATTTGCCTGGTGTAATGCAGTAAGCTTGCAGTTGTGATCAATAGTATTCTATAAGAAAGAATTCTGCTCCTGGACAAAACTCTATTTACAATGGTTTATTTTCAGACCAATTTTGCTATATAGGAGTGAAAGCTGTATGAACTCAGGATATCTTATTCATAAGCTACAAGTAACAGACATGAAAGTGGCAAGAATGACCGCTGATATAAACAGAATTTGATAGATGGTATGCATAAACCAGGTTCGGTGGTGGGGTCATGTGAGATGAATGAAGGAGGATAGGCTACCTAGGAGAATATTGGACTCAACCGTGGAGGGTAAGAGAAGTAGAGGGAGACCAAGGTGATGATGGTTAAACTCAATTTCTAATGATATGGATCCAAACGTTACCTCAGAGCTCATTACAAGTAGAAGATTGTGGAGGTTTAGTAAATTCATAGAGGTTTGCAGACTGAATGCTAAAAGGATAACAGTCTATAATGAAGATGTATGTATGTTTGTATGTGTACCAGTCAGAGTCTGGATAGTTATGAGAATCATTGTGAGCATGACGTCAGAGGAGGCTTGTACATCAAAAATATGATATGATATAGACTGACTAATTCTCAGTCAACAATAAGAAACTCTGCACAATTACTACCATGAAAACTTCATATACTGTCACTGGTTCATACAGTGGTCTCCTATAGTCACATCTTAGTTTGTGAACCATAGGCAATTGCTGAATTGCACTAGTAAGTGGCCTGAGAGTTGGATACCAGTTGGTATGGATTAGAAGTGGACATCTTGTGCAAATTTTGAGTCATAGCCTTCCTCGTTGTCAGGTAACAAGGACTTCTCAATCCACTAATGGTTCTTAAATCATTAAGAGGGAAAATTGTCACTGCGTCTATGTGTAATTAAGACCAGCACTCTGCTTCACAGATGGTTTGGTTCATGCTCACAGTATCTTTAGCAAATTTCAGACCTATGGGAGTGATGGAATTCCATTTACATCTGACAGGATAGGGACTCCTTGGAAACTACTCATCAAACAAAATGGAATTTAATGGGACACTGCCCAGCCAGATCAAATTTACTTTTCTCCTTTTACTCTTTTAGCCATTGTAATGTTCCATTTCAAGTCCTGTTGCTTTATGCTGTTGTCAGCCTGGTCCATCCATCAAAATCCAAGTCTACCTTGGTCTCTCTTTGTTTCATTTGAAATCTGATAGTTATTCTGATATTCTTTCCTCATTTATCTTTTTTAATATATTCAAACGATGAGTATCCATTTTTCCTTTTGTTTTTACTTTTGGATCCCTAATTCTTCCCATATATATTCATTTCTTATTCTGTCTTTCTGCTTATGCTCTGTAACAAACTTCTTAGAAAAGATATTTCTCCACATGATCCATCAATCTTCTCACTTACATAACAAGCTATTCTTGGACTTGTTTCATGGATGTTCACAGTCAGAGTTAATACTGTTTTGATGATTAATCAGACTGTTGTGCTACTTACTGGGTTTGTATGTAATCAATATTTCACCAACAGTATTGTGCTGTTTGCACGCATGTGTGAATCACAATGTGCTGTAAACCATTGATGGCCTAGTTCTAATACCACATATCTGACAATTCTGTTCCTATCCATTATTTTCCTCCTAGCCACATATAGATATGCAGTCCATTAGAATAACTTTTGTTGTTTTCATTTTCCTATGATGCAGTGTAAAGGAAAATGAATTTTAAATACTGTACATTATCCTGTAAGAGTGTGCAAATGCATTATGCAAACACACAATCCTACAGTATATCAGGGTAAAGTTCATTTTCCTTAACACTAACACTCTCTGGACAGGTACTAGCAGGATGTACATCAGATGACTAGGCATTATTCAGTGCAGCTTAAGGCTATGCTTTGAAAGGCCTACTGAAGAGCAGGAATTCGGAGTGCTGTGTATTCAAGTGTGCATGAGTAAAAACCTGTGTCAGATGGAAAACTAAAATGCGAGAACTTGTAAATAACTGTAAATAGTAGTAGAATTAGACATACCAGCAGCATAGTTTTGAGACTCTGATATACAAGCCTCCTCTGACATCATACATACAATGATACCCATAGCTGCACAGACTTGTTCTTACTCTGGGGCCTCCCCAAACGTTGTCACATGGTGTTAAGTCTCAAGTCTTTTCTGAAGACCTTGTTGGCGGGTATCATACATGTATGGACATGGTATGGACCCGAAAATCTATCTTTGGTAGAGTAGATACACAGTAAGCCATCAGGAAGAAGTGCATCCTTCCATCCCAGTCCCTTAGGAGAGCCAACACCACCTTCCTGAGATGCTTCTTGACAGTGTTCATTAACTGTTCTCCCAGGCATCTGACTTCAGATAGAGAGATGTTGTTTGGTTCTTGCATACACCAAGATGCTGCAGAACTTCATTCATCAACATTGATCAGGGTTGCCAGGTGCCAGACAGTACCATATTTGTGCTAAATGAACCATCTCCCTTTTAGATCCTATATGAAATGGCAGTTGTCTCGTATTTTGGACCTCAAAAGAAATACGCTAGTGTTTCCACCTCTGATGAATACCAATGACTTTATTTCATTAAAGAGGACAGATTTCTTCATTCCTTGGTTTCTTCCTTTGGTGTGAGAGTTCATGCGTCCTTTTTAGCTGTTTTTGGGTTAGCCAGTCTGCTGGATATGATATGTAATAGTAAACAGCTACCAAAGTTGGACAGAGTCCACCTTGCGCTCAAGTGAAATGGTCAGGTGTGAGAAATATAGTATGTTCCTGTTAGAAATTAAATACAGACTCATTGCAGGAATGAATACTTTAAATAAGAACACAGAAATTATGGACTGGTGCTAATTCCAAACAGGATAGTACAATAAGCCTATTGGCTGCAGTACATTCAGAGCAATGCTGACAGGCCATTGTTAAACAAAAACAAAGAAATGTTCTTTTGACTTGATTAGATATGAGCTATTTAGACTGATGCTTTCACGGCCCGTAATTGTAGACATGATAATAAGGAAACAAGGTTCTTGGCATGGCAAAAGCCTAAAGGCTTATTAGCATGTCATCATGAGTTGTACATTTCTGTATATTTACCCTCCATGTCATGTGAAAATGTTTATAAAACTGTTTTTAAAAAATCCATTTGGGGCTGTCAAGGTCACAGCTGCAAGTTTTGACGAAGAATGTGTACCGTGTGGTGAAACAATGTATCATTTCAGTATGAGTTTGAACATTTTGTTGACATTTTATTTCTTAACTAGCCATACCCACTCACATTGACAGGTTATTCAGAATGAAGGTACAGTTACACTAAGCAGAATATTTTTAAAAAATATTAGTTTTGCATTGCCTGCTGAAGAGGCTAAAGACAACATGGTCTCCACCCATTATTCTTTGCACTTCGCAGCCCAAAACAATGTATATTGATACACACAGACTCATTCCAGGGAATGAATACTTTAACTAAGAACACAGAAATTATGGACTGGTGCTAATTCCAAACAGGAAAGTACAATAAGCCTATTGAGTGCAGTACATCCAAAGCAATGCTGATAGGCCATTATTAAACAGAAACAAAGAAATGTCCTTTTGACTTGATTAGATATGAGTGATTTAGATTGATGCTTTCACGGCCCTTAATTGTAGACATGATAATAAGAAAACAAGGTTCTTGATAAAGCAAAAGCCTAAAGGCTTATTAGCATGTCATCATGAGTTGTTCACTTCTGTATATTTACCCTCCATGTCATGTGAAAACAAAGAAATGTCCTTTGATACACACAAATCATACATAACTTCTTTCTTGCTGACATACTGAATCTTAGGTGCTCTCATGTGAAGGTAATACTTAACTGCTGTGCAAAACTTAAGGACGAGATAGATAAAGCAATATAACATATCAACTACTCGGTGGAAATTGACGAAAGTGCAGCAACATTTTGCCAGAGGTCTCCCACACGTGCATAGAAACCTAGCGTGAGGTCAGCATGACTATTGCACCAAATGGGTCTGACTCCACAAAACGAGGCAGTTAAAGGAACGGGACAAGAGTCAATCAGCAAGCTGTTACAATGCACTGTGTTGGTGTTATTCATTACAACATGGCCTGGAGACAACCTTTGGATGACTTCACATGGGGAAGAATCATCGGGAAACTGGAAGAAGGACGAAGTGTGACGAGTGTAGCCCAGGAGTTTGGTATTGTTCACAGCATTGTTTCATGTGCATGGAAAGAATTCCGAACCACAGGTACTGCTGCTCCAAGGAAAGGAGGAGGTCGACCATGGTCAACTACAGCAGCATATGCCCGCTACATTGTGCAACAGGCAAGAAGAGACTCGTATCAAATAGTGGGTGCAATTGCAGCCACATTTAACAGGACTGCAAGGCACCCAATCTCACGCTCCACAGTGGTACGGTGACTGCATAGGGGTGGTCTGTTCGCCCGATGACCATTATGTTGTGTTCCCTTGACACCTGCACATCAGTAATGGGGTCACATGCTCTTCTCACATGACAGCAGATTCAGTCTGAGTAGTGATTCTAGATGTACCCTCATCTGGCGAGGGCTGGGAACACATAATGCACCCAGGAACATTGTTGAACATGATCATTTTGGTGGTCCAAATGTTATGGTGTGGGGAGGTAAAATGTTTCATGGGCATACCGACCTCCAAATCTTTGAGCAGGGTACACTCACTGGTCAAGATTATTGTGACGGTGTACTCCTTCCCTACAAGCATCTTTTCAGGGATGCATTCCATCCTGACTTCACTTTATGGATGACAATGCATGACCGTATTGAACAGCGTAGGTGGAGGAGCTCTTGAAACAGAAGGATATTCAGCTAATGGACTGGCCTGCCCGTTACCCCGACTTAAATCCCATCGAGCACGTGTAGGACACGTTGGGCAGGCATACTGCAGCATGTCCACATGCACCAATGACCATCCAGCAGTTGTCAACCACGCTGGTGGAGGAATGGAACGCCCTACCACAAGAACTCCTTACTAATCTTGTGGCCAGCATGGGAACATGTTGCATAGCATGCATTGCTGTCTGTAGTGATCACACGCCTTTTTAAAAACTATGTCCCTTCTTTTGTGATGTCCAGGGGACCATCATGAATATCAGTGACTTGGTATAATTTGTTATCTCTGTATAAAAATGTAATCCTGCTCGTCTCATCACATATTCCTTTCAGTTGCCTACCATACCATACTGTAGCAGTTCTTCCCATGTATGGTTCAAGTTTCATCAAGTGGCAGTGACACAACATGCGAAAGTTACTTTCATCATTAATTTTGCAGAGCAGTGTATATTAGAGATCCTTGAAGCCCTTCATTTATCTAATGCTTCTTTGTGCACCACCATTCATGGTTCTGTTACCTTGAGTACAAAGGAAGATTGATTTACTATTACTAACACAGGAGTATGTGATGTACAGATAGTCGGGTGAGAAGCAGCTCAACCGGAGGTCATGTCCTGCAATTCTTAGAGTCTGACCCTGTGACTTGATAATCATCACCAACCATGGACTGATGGGCAACTGCAAATGGAAACTTGTAGATGACCTATGTTATTGTCATATGTTTGGAAGTGTGTGCAGTTGTCATTGAGTGTAAGCACTTTCATAATCAAAATGAGGTAATACCTAAGCATTTCCTGTAATATGGAGAGATCTGCATGGAATCACCTCACTAACAACAGCTGGTGTAGGCATCCAGATTTGAACTGCAGACCCCCCAACACTACAGTGAATTAATACCTTAACCACTGAAGAAAGAAAAATACTCAGTAATTTTCCAGTTATAACAAATCAGCACTACTAAGTGCACCCACTGCTGGGCTATGTCCATTAGGACTTAGACTCTGAAACATTCCATAATATCTCCCTTAGTATCACATGAGAAATAAGTTTTAGAAATAGATTTCCATTAATGTTGGTAGATTTCCATGGTTGATCATGGATATTTTGTGGAAGAAGGAAATCACTGTTTTGGTCCTCCTTTAATCCCCCAGTCCATTCATGGATTTTGAAATGGTATGGGCCCTAAAACCTACCTTTGGATTGGTTGATTCTAAGTAGAAAGTTTGGTTAAAATATATCCAGTAGTTTTCCAGTTATAAGAAATCTGCTCTATGTGCACTCGCTTTTGGGCTGTCTGCTAGGATATCGACCATAAAATAGTCCATTAATGATATCTCCCTTATTAATCCTCCTATCAGAAAGAGTGTACATGTGAAAAAAAGATTTTAGAACTAGGATTCCATTAAGGTTAATAGATTTCCATTAAGTTTGCTCATTTATATATTTTGGAGGAGAGTAAAATGACTGTTTTGGTCTTCCTATAATCATCCCATCTTTTCAGAGATTTTGAAATGGTATGGATCCTAAAATCTATCTTTGGGTGAGTGGTTTCTAAAATATGAAATTTAGTTCAAATATTTCCAATAGTTTTCCAGTTATAAGAAATGTTCTCTCTGTGCACTCGCTTTTGGGCTATGTCTGCTACAACTTCTACTGTAAAACTTTCTGTTAATGATACACCCCTTATCAATCCTCCTATCAAAAAGGTGTACATGCAGAAAACATTTTACAGACAGATTTCCATTAGGGTTGGTAGATTTACATTAAAGTTGCTCGTGTACATTTTCTGGTAGAGTAAATGCACTGTTTTGCTTCTCCTATAAACCCACAGGCCATTCAAGATTTCAAAATAATATTGACCTTAAAACTACCCATGAATGGATGAATTCTAAATATGAAGTTTGACTGAAATATATCCAGTAGTTTTTCAGTTATATGAACTCAAACAGATAAGCAGACAGCAAAGCTAAAAACAATATGTAGATGGCCATTATCACCCCTGAAACAGATCACCAACTGAAAATTTTGCTAAAAAATCAATGTGCAGACAGATGGCTGTTACGATTTTATTTACATAGATTCTGAACAAATTTATTCATCTTTAAGACCATGATTCCAAGTCATTTTCCACTACTGGGACAGTATATATTCTCAAGGGGTCCAGCACCCCAGAACTCACCTCACCTCACCTCACGACGGTTGGCTGCCTTAATTTTGAGATTCTCCCTAAGCCTTTTGATGCTCAGCATTGGTGATTTTGAATGTTTTTGAATTCCGACAAGCCATTCCAATGTGTCATCTATCATTTAAAAGCCATTTATTTCCCACATGTCACAATAATTTAAAAATGAAAGATTTCTTTGGAAGACAGATGTTCACAATGTTATATTTTCCACTGTATACTTGTAAAACTCATCAAGATGAATAAATGACACCTTACACAATGTGCTAGCATTTTGGAATCAAGGGCTTCACTAATTGAAAGCTGCGCGACATGGCGATTTTAGTATTTGAAGATAATGGCGCAATTCCATCACCCAGTGATGTTGTTCCGAGGTCATATTCTTGTTAGAAGATAAAGTGATCCTTTCCCTTTGCAATGAAATATTGAACACTGTCATCACACATGTCATCTAGAAATTATTTATATTTTAATATTTCATATTTTTGTAATGCTTACCGGCCCAAGTACAATTCCATAACTATATGCATTTCCTATGTTAAAAACTGTTAACAAATGTTTAGAGGAATCAAAAATTTACTGAAATTGAACAAGTTGGTTTGTATAATGAAATAAAATGTAAATTTCAATTTATGTATACTTATTAATGCATTTATTACTAAACTATGATATCAGTTTGAGATGCTTGAGAGGCTGATCGTGGAGTTCTGGGAAATCTTCACTGCCAGCGGCCCTGAACATGGTTTTCTGTGGTTCCCCATTTTCAAGCCGGACTGTATCTCAGTTAAGGCCTCAGCTGCTCTTTCCCACTCCTAACCCTTTACTGTCCCATTGTAGCCATAAGAACTATTTGTAAGCCAATTGTAGAAAGAAAGAAAGAAAGAAAGAAAGAAAAGCTTTCTCATGATATAAACTGTATGAAACTACAAACACAAATAGTGTAAGTTAAAATATAAAGCAAAATATGACATTTTTGTGTTAAGTATTGCTTTCACTGTTTTAGAGTGATCCAAACCAGTGGTGCCAATGTAGCAATTTTTCTACTAGACCTAGTGGATTCATTATGTTTGTACTAGGGGGAATTAAAAAGTTCATGTTCTCCTAGCAACATAGAAACATCCCTTTTTATTTATGACCAAGGAATTTAGTGGATTTTTGGATCAAATCATTTAAGAAAAGGTTAGGAAAACAACAGATAAGGGAATGCCACCTGGGCAACTGCCCTAAATGCAGATCAGTAGTGATTCAGGATCCTTGCCAGTTTTCCATGCAATTGTGTTGGCCAGGCTGAACCAAACACAAGTGAAAAGCAGGGAGTAAACACATAGTTACTGTTCACTGTAGTGTGTGGTTAAGGTACATGTTGCAGTTCAATACATTTTAGAAAAGGTTTCTGTGAATATTCAAGTGTTATTTGTGTGTGATGTGCCAGTTACAGTAAGTGAAAGGAATCAGGTGAGATATTTACAAATTAAAAATCTAAATTATGAGGACTGATTGTTTGCAAAGGAATTAGGTCCATCAAGACCAAAACTCAGGTGTTTAGGGGTAAAAATAGAAGATATAACAGGAACTTCAACAAAAATGTGAACAAAAAATGTGAATGAATGTACAGTTGTCAATTAAGTAACCCATTACTTTGCTTTCTGTATATTTTGTTGGGTAGGAAGAGACTAAGATCAGCGTAAAAATCTAATATATTGTGCCCCACCTCATCTGAACCCCATGAGCTACCACTGCTCTCATCCTGCTTTACATGTATTCCACCTCAGGTTCATCCTGGCTAGCCTTTATCTCTGTTTTAAGTTCCATGTTAAGTTCATCCTGAAAAGATTTATGGCCAGTTTCTGGTACACCACAGTTACCTATAAGTTACCCAAAGGCGCTTGGAACTTTAACTGCACTGTCAGCTTTAATGAGTTTCTGGAAGCTTAAATCCAGATTTATAAGCCCCGGTATTAAACAGTACTAATATCGTCATGTTTAATATCTCTCGTCCTTCAATAGATGTGCCTATGCAAATGTTTTTAGGGTTATTTTGGTAATCTGGTTACATTTATTAGAAGAAATTTTCTATAATGAAAACTGGTTGGCAAACATGTACGCAGTCATCTCAGTCAATCTGATTCACCATCTAATAATCTCTCATAACATGAATACTGTATATGTACAATCTAATAATGCAAAAATTAGATATATTCCCCCTTCTTTCTTATTCACAGTATGCAGACATCATCTTAAATTTCACCTTGATCGTTGTCATCAGTAAAATTATACAAAATACTGTACACCGCAATTACCAAACAGATCACTTTTCACTGATCCAGAACACAACAAGCATAAACAAAAATCTATGCCTATATAAAATAACATGTCTTGACTGACTTGATTCTTGTCGCTGAGCGAAAACTACTGGACATAAAGAAATAACATTTTGAGGATACATTTATATTACAATGTAGGTTCTCACAAGGGAGAATTTTTGGATATTCCATCGCTGAGGGGGTGAGTTTTTAAAATGAGTGTATCTATAATTATCTCAAAAACTTAACAGTTTAAAGACGTGAAAATTGGTGTTTGGAATCTCCTTTAAATCTCTCTCTCTTTTTTTTTTCAGAAAATTCTCTTAACGGGGGTGCAAAAAGGTAAAAAATGGATTGAATACCTTTTATGAGGATACTTATATCTCAGAACCGAATATGTTATAGTCATGAAAATTGGTATTTGGCATCTCCTTTAAAAACTAAGAAACACGTGGGTTTTGTTATTTGAAAATTAACTTAAGGGGAAGTGTTAAAGGGGGTGAATTTTTAAAATGATCATATCTACAGAATATCTCAAAAATTAACATATTACAGACATGAATATTGGTATTTTTAATCTCTTTTAAAAATAAAGTAACTTAACATGACTCAAAGAAGGGTTGAATATTTTATATTAGGATACTGGTATCTCCAAAACTGAGGATATTGCAGACGTGAAAATTAGTATTTGGAATCTCCTTCAAAAATAAAGGAACAAGTATTTCTTTGTTTTCAGAAAATTCTATTAAAGGGGGTTGTAAAAAGGACTGAAAAAGGGGTTATATTATTTTTATGAGGATGCTTATATCTCAAAAACTGAAGATGTTACAGACATGAAAATTTATATTTGGAATCTCCATTGAAAATGAAGAAAAACATATTTTTTCTTTTTCAAAAATCCACTTAAGGGTGTGGGATGGGTGAAAAGAAATGAAGAAAATATTGAATTATTTTTATGAGGATGTTTATATATCAAATACTGAAAATATTACAGACATGAAAATTGGTATTTGAAATCCCCTATAAAAGTAAAGGAGCACACGTAATTAGTTTTCTGTAAGTCCACGTAAGGGGAATTATTAAAGAGTGTGAATTAGAATGAGCATATCTACAGTATATCTCGAAAACTTAACATATTACAGACGTGAAAATTCAAATTTTAAATCTTTTAAAAATACACTTACATGTATTCTTTGTTTTGAAGAAAACACTTAACGCTTGGGAACTGAAAAAAGGACTGATAAAGGGGCTGAATTATTTTTATGAGGTTACTTACATCTCAGAAATTGAAGAAGTTACAGACATGAAAATTTGTATTTGGAATCTCCGTTAAAAATACAGAAGCACGTATTCTTTTGTTTTTGGAAAATCCAATTGGGGGGAGGGGAATAAATGAATTGAAAAATGAGTTGAATCTTTTTGAGGACACTTACATCTCTAAAACGAAGGATGTTACGGATGAGAAAATTGGTATTTGGAATCTCCTTTGAAAATAAAGACATGCGTATTTTGTAGCAGGGGAGGGAGGGTGGAATCAACTTAAGCAGGTGTAAAAGGAGTTGAATTCTTTTTATGAGGATACAAATAAAAAGTGGACTTAAAACAATACATCCCCAAGGGTGTTTTGACAAGGAGGTGAAGAATGATGACAAAAATATGCATTTATATGAAACTGTTTGAATACATACATACATACATACATACATACATACATACATACATTATCATTATAGACCGTTATACATTTCAGTGTTCAGTCTGCAAGCCTCTGTGAATTTACTAAACGTTGCCACAATCCTCTATATGCAACTAGTGCAGTGGCCTCATTTAGTTCTATACCTCTTATCTTTAAATTGTTAGAAACTGAGTCTAACCATCATCGCCTTCATCTCCCTCTGCTTCTCTTACCCTCCATAACAGAGTCCATTATTCTCCTAGGTAACCTATCCTCCTCCATACACCTCACATGACCCTACCATCGAAGCTGGTTTATGTGTACAGCTTCATCCATTGAATTCATTCCTAACTTAGCCTTTATCTCCTCATTCCAAGTACCCTCCTACCATTGTTCTCACCTGTTTGTACCAGCAATAATTCTTGCTACTTTCATGTCTGTTACTTCTAACTTACGAATAAGATATCCTGAGTACACCCATCTTTCGCTCCCATAAAGCAAAGTTGGTCTGGAAACAGACCGATATAAAGTTTTGTCTGGGAGCTGACTTCCTTCTTACAGAATACTGTTGATCGCAACTGCGAGCTCATGGCATTAGCTTTACTACACCTTGATTCAATCTCACTTACTATATTACCACCTTGCGAGAACACACAACATGAATACTTGAAATTATCTACCTGTTCTAGCTTTGTATTACCAATCTGACATTCAATTCTGTTGAATTACTTACCTACTGACATCAATTTAGTCTTCGAAAGGCTAATTTTCATACAATACTCATTTCATCTATTTTCAAGTTCCAAGATATTAGACTGCAGGCTTTCGGAACAATCTGCCATTAAGACCAAGTCCTCAGCATAGGCCAGACTGCTTACTACATTTCCACCTAACTGAATCCCTCCCTGCTACGAGGCGTGTTTTTAAGTAAGGTCCGTTTGAAAATAAGTACACAGTGAAAGGTTATTTCAAAAAAGTAAATTTATTTTCAGAAAGTACATACTTCACTCTATTTTTCTACATAGTTGCCAAGTTTGTTCAAAAACTTATCATACCTCGTAACCAATTTTAAAATACCCTCTTCATAGAAACTTGCCGCCTGCTCTGATAACCAAGAGTTCACTGCCGTTTTCACGTCGTCGCCATCATTGTAATGGTTGTAGGGTTACCAACTGAAAATTTCCAAATTCAGGACATTGCTTAGCAAAAAGCAGGACATTTAAGAAAAATGCCTGACAATTTCAATCGATTACAAAATTATACATATATTACACACAACTTTTTACAAAACAAAATACCTTACTTAATGATCAGTCCTTGCTGCAGTTCATTTCCTTGAAGCTGTATTTTTCAACAGAACCTACTTTTGAAAGAAGACGCGAGTTATTTTCTTGAAGTACATAATTATAAAATTCTTCACACAACACATCTTTGAAATTGAACTTCACAAGTAACATTCCTTTCACTGATTCTACCAACAAACAGTTCCTTTCGTTTGTCCATTGAGCATTTATGAATGAAAACACACGTTCAGTGGAGGCATTGCTGCCTGATATGGCAAAGAAAAACTGGCAAATGTTCAAAAGTTCAGAAAATACCTCAATGTTCTGGCACTTATTAAAAAAGACAGACCATTGTTGGTCTAGTGTTGTATCTTTATCCAAAGTTGAAGTTTTAGAATAAGCCCTTACGTTGCAGAACTGGTCGAATAATTAAGAATCATCTATTTCTACACCTTTTGACTGTAAGTACTGAATACATGGTACAATATCATCAAAGCTGAGGTCTTTAATTTTTTGAAGTTTCAACCATTTGAAACACTTGAATTCCTCTATAGGATGCATCCATTTATCCAAGTACTCAGTGCAGGTTTCATAGAAACAAGATACATTCTCCATAAACACTTTGCATTCTTTATCCAAACCATCTTCTGAAAATGTATTTAACATCTGTCTGACTTTAAGGGGAATGAATTGACCTTCAAGTCTGCCTTTCAATGAAGATTGGACAGATTCTAATAGTTGAAGCACTTCTACAACTGAATTATGTTCTTTCTCAAGTGACAAAATTTTATAGTGAAAAATATGCATGGTTGAGGAAAGAAGCAAAAGATAGAGCTCTGAAGAGTCATTTTCAAGGAAGTTTCTAATTGATGAAGGCACTGATTCCTACCCTGAGAAAGAAAGTAGGATTTCAGAGCTGGGAACAATTGCAGAATTCTTTCAACTGCTGGATACAATGTTAACCACCTAGTCTTAGAATGATTTAAAAGCTGCAGATAATTTATATCAACAAATTCACAAAAGTCTTTCAGTTCCTGAGTGCGCACTGCATATATATGAAAGAAGTTGAAAATTTTCATCACCACAGACTCAATATCAACAGGAAGAGCATCAGCTCCATGTTGCAAACAGTTATGTAGAATGTGAGCAGGACATCCAACACCTACTATGTTTTCATTCAAGTCTTTTTTGAGAGCAGAGAATACATTCTTCCCTTCCCTGCATGCAAGGCCTCAAAAATTAACATTGGCATTGTCTCCAGAAAATGCAATGCATCTAGAAGTAATTTTATGCTTTTTGAGAGTATCTGAAATATAGGAGGAAATACATTCAGAACTTTCATTTGGACATGCTTGTAAATCAAGAACTTTTATCTGAATGCCATTATTTTTGTAATCAAAGAATTGGATGACAATTGGAAACAACTTTAGTGCATCTTGATTGCTTGCATCTGTTCCTAGGCCAAAAAATGGAACTTTATTGTTAAGAGTTTCAATTATAATATCTGTCGAGCGAGGAGCAATAACATTATTTATTATGGCTTCTGCTTTAGTTCTTACACAGGTCAGTTTCTGTGCTACTTCAGAACCTAACAACATACTATTATTCAATTTAGCTGTGCAGTCCATTGATTTGTACGATTGATGATGGAAAACTGTATGAAATGACATTGTAGCTTCTGCGGCTTGAACTTTTTTATCATCTGGTGAATATTTGGGAGTGACAAATGATAACATTGAACATGATATTGATCTAGTTCTCACCGTCCTTTGTGTTTTTCACTGTTAATGTGTCTTTCCAAGTCATCAACACCTTTGTATCCGACATTAACATAACTATCACACACTGCACATTTCGTTTCACTTTCACTGTGTCCGTGAGTAAAGCAAGGATACTTATGTTTTAGTTTATCCTAAAATTTACACTGTCTTTCTTTAGATTCACTCCTTTCGGGTTGCATAGATGACATACTGGTACGTAATAGGATGCAATGAGATTAATATTTCACTCCACTCGCTTCATACTCGCACTATAATTTACGGTGATAACCAGATAACCAAACACGATAGCTGCAAATCATATGGCAAGCACATGTAAACTGTAGCTCTCGACACTTCCGGTTTCTCTCAACATAAACATGGAAATGAAGCGCGTTGATTGGTTGATCGATGCCTGGACTTCGAGTTCAATATACTGAACATTAGTATTACTTATTTCCACCCTCGTAAGTAACGCCCTGAGCACATGGAGTTGATGTACGATACAATAACATGCTGTCTTCAGCCTAAAACCTAAGTGAGCAATCTTGTAACGAAAAATGCCGGACAATGTCGATGATTTAGAAATGCCGGCCGGAAATAACCAAAATGATTGAAAAGCAGGACCTAACCCTAAATGGTTGCCACTGAGGTGAACTTTGAGGTGGAGGAACAAATGGTAATCGTAATGGTAAACTGTCCAATAAATCGCGGGTCTGACCTGCAGTGTGAGGTCTTGCATTGTCATGGAGAAGGACAACTCCCTTTGTCAGCATGCCGCGTCTTTTGTTTTGAATCGCTCTGCGTAGCTTTCTCAGGGTTTGACAATATGCTTCTGCATTGATAGTGGTTTCTCGTTGCAGGAAGTTGACCAACAAAACACCATGCCTATCCCAAAACACCGACGCCATGATTTTGTGCTGGGACAGAGTCTGTTTGGCCTTCACCTTTACAGGCGAGTGTGTGTGTCTCCATTCCATGCTCTGTTGCTTTGATTCAGACGTGATATGCGAAACTTATGTTTCGTCTCCAGTTACAATCTGACTCAAGAAGCCGTCACCTTCTTCATCATAACGAGTCAAGAACTACATCGCACACTCAAATCTTTGGTTTTTGTGGTCCTCTGTTAGGAGTTTCGGGACCCAACGGGAGCACAGTTTCCTAAACTTTAGGTGTTCAGAAACAATGTTGTAAAGCACTGATCTCAACACGTCAGCAAATACGTTTGAGAAACCTGTTATTGTGAAGCGCCGTTCTCACGAATATTCACTTCAGCTGAAGCCACCAAATCGTCTGTAATCAAAGAAGGGTGACCAGTGCGGTCCTCATCATGGACGTTGTCACGGCCATCTTTGAATTGTCGTACCCACTTACGCACTTTGCTTTCTCTCATAACAGTATCACCGTACACTTCGCAAATCTGTTGATGAATTTCTGCAGCAGACAGGTTCCTTGCTGACAAAAACCGTATCACTGACCGAACTTCACACGCGGCGGGCGAGTTGATAGTCTTAAACATTTTGAAAGCACAGAACAGAACCATACACGTTAGCTACAGAGCTGAAACTGAGCACAGTTGTTCCCGAGGCATGCCGGTACATGACGCACGCGAACTACTACTGTCTACAACAAAACGGACCTTACTTAAAAATCATTCTTCGTACTTTATAACCTTCTGCAGATAATAATAATAATTTTGTGTGGCTATTACTAGCCGAGTGCAGCCCTTGTAAGGCAGACCCTCCGATGAGGGTGGGCGGCATCTGCCATGTGTAGGTAACTGCGTGTTATTGTGGTGGAGGATAGTGTTATGTGTGGTGTGTGAGTTGCAGGGATGTTGAGAACGGAACAAACACCCAGCCCCCGGACCATTGGAATTAACCAATTAAGATTAAAATCCCCGACCCGGCCGGGAATCAAACCCGGGACCCTCTGAACCGAAGGCCAGTACGCTGACCATTCAGCCAACGATCGGACCTTCTGCAGATGATCCACGTAAACTACAAATAATAAAGGTGAAAAATATAGCCTTGTCTAACCCCTGGAAGTACTCTGAACCAAGAACTCATTCTACCATCAATTCTCACTGCAGCCCAATTGTCAATATAAATGCCTTCCATTGATTTTAATAACCTACCTTTAATCCCATAGTCCCCCAGTACGGTGAACATTTTTTCACTTAGTACCCTGTCATATGCTTTCTCTAGATCTACGAAAGATAAACGCAACTGTCTATTCGTCTCGTAGCATCTTTCAATTACCCGGCGCATACTGAAAATTTGATCCTTACAGCCCCTCTGTGGTCTGAAACCACACTGGTTTTCATCCAACTTCCTCTCAACGACTCATCGTACCCTCTTTTCCAAGATGCCAGTGAATACCTTGCCTGGTATACTAATCAATTAGATACCTCGACAGCTGTTTCAATTCTTCCTGTTCCCTTGCTTATAGGTACGTGCAATTACTGCTTTTGTCCAATCTGAAGGTACCTTACCAACATTTCATGCTAATCTTACTACTCTATGAAGCCATTTCATCCCTGCCTTCCCACTATACTTCACCATTTCATGTGTAATTTAATCTATTCCTGCTGCTTTATGACAATTGAGTTTATATACCACCTTTCCACTTTCTCAAGCGTAATTTCACTAATGTCATCTTCCTTCTCCCCATGAGCTTGGTTGTTCGCAACACCACCATGAAGATATCCTTTTATGTTGAGAAGATTTTCAAAATATTCCCTCCACCTGTCCAGTGATTCCCTGGAATCTATTATGAGTTCACCTGAATCACTCAAAACACTGTTCATTTTCTTTTTCCCTCCCTTCTTAAGATTCTTTATTTTGTCCAGAAAGGGTTCCTTACTGCTTGATCTAGCCTTTCCAGGTTATTACCAAAATCTTCCCACGACTTCTTTTTGAATATATCAACTATTTGTTTCGCTCTGTTTCTTTCATCTACGTACAATTCCCTGTCCGCATCACCCCTTGTTAGGAGCCATTCTTGATAAACCTTCTTTTTACGTTTACAAGCTGCTCTCACTTCACTTTTCCACCAAGATGTTCGCTTTTTCTCATCTTCACAGTAGTTCCTAGCCATTCCCTTGCTGTTTCTACTACAGCATCCCTCTATGCCACCTATTCTCTTTCTATACCCTGAACCTGCTTCTTACTGTCTACTGTTCAAAACTTCTCACTAATCATATCCATGTACTTCTGTCTAACTTCCTCGTCCTGGAGATTTTCTACACTTATTTGTTTGCAGACAGATTTCACTTTCTCTATCCTAAGCCTAGAGATACTTAGTTCACTAAAGATCAGATAGTGGTCTGTATCATCAAAAAATCCCCGGAAAACTCGTACATTCCTAACAGACTTCCCGAATTTGAAGCTGGTTAAGATATAATGCATTATGGATCTGGTACCTCTAGCCTCCCATGTGTAGCGGTGAATAGTCTTATGTTTGAAGAATGTATTCATAACAGCTAAACCCATACTAGCACAGAAGTCCAGCAAACACTTCCCATTCCTATTAGCTTCCATATCTTCCCCACATTTAAACCCTTTCGTATCCTTCAGTTCTATTTCCAACTCTCGCATTGAAATCACCCATTAGCACTATCCTGTCCGACTCGTTGGCTGAATGGTCAGCGTACTGGCCTTCGGTTCAGAGGGTCCCGGGTTCGATTCCCGGTCGGGTCGGGGATTTTAACCTTCATTGGTTAATTCCAATGGCCCGGGGGCTGGGTGTTTGTGCTGTCCCCAACATTCCTGCAACTCACACACCACACATAACACTATCTTCCACCACAATAACACGCAGTTACCTATCCACGGCAGATGCCGCCCACCCTCATCGGAGGGTCTGCCTTACAAGGGCTGCACTCGGCTAGAAATAGCCACACGAAATTTAAAAAAAAAAGCACTATCCTATCCTTGCTGTTGGCCCTGACTACGATGTCACTCAATTCTTCATAAAACTTGTCAATTTCATCCTCATCTGCACCCTCACTTGCACCATATGAATTATGAACTTAAAATTTCAAATGATATCCTAGGTGTTAAATAGCAGAAGTTATATTATTATTATTATCGTGTGGCATTTACAAGCATAATCTGTAAAAATATACAATTAACATACACATTAAAATATAGAGGTAATTAAACTAGAATGTCCAGCTTCGACAACCAGTCCACTGCACTTGGTGTCAATTCATGCAGAACCCGTAAACCGTCCTTAAATGCTGACAGTGGACAGCTCTCAACAACATGAAGCAAT
This sequence comes from Anabrus simplex, assembly GCF_040414725.1. NCBI lineage: Eukaryota > Metazoa > Arthropoda > Insecta > Orthoptera > Tettigoniidae > Anabrus > Anabrus simplex. The sequence goes on along the minus strand of NC_090265.1, from coordinate 1,328,038,017 downwards.
GTCTGCTTCTCAGCACCACACTCACACGCAGCACTTTCACAATATCCCCACTTTTTCATCATATATCGGCACCTGCCGTGGCCTGTTCTGAAACGGTTGAGTTTTGACCACTCATGTCGAGGAAGATCGAAACCTGGCACTTTCTTCGTTGGGTCTTTAATCAGAAAGGCGTTAGTGGGTGGACATTGTTCCCATCGCTGTCTCCATTCTGCTGTTACACTGAATTTTTCATAGGAGTGTAGATCAGTCCAGAGTGGATTCCTGGATTTTAACCTCATCACAGGTGGATCTCGTAAGGCATTGAACAAAAGTGAGTTCCTGTGTGCAAAGGTCTTCTTGAGCAACTGTACTTTTGCTGCTTTTCTCCTCAGATCTGGAGGAGCAATGTTTGCTAAAACAGGCAGCCACTGAGTAGGAGTCGACCTCACTGTACCAGTAACAACTCTCATGGTTTCATTGAGCTGTACGTCAATCTTGCTCGAATGTACGCTGTTTTCCCACACAGGAGCGCAGTACTCACCAGCCGAGTATACTAGAGAAAGTGAAGCAGTGCGAAGAGTGTTTGCATCTGCACCCCAGTTGCTGCCCGCTAGTTTATGCAGTAGATTTACTCTTGTACTCAGCTTCTTTGACAGATTCGAGCAATGCTGTTTGAACGACAAGGACTGATCCAGTGTGACACCCAGATATTTTGGGAAGAAGTTGTGGGAGACCTCTGTTCCGTTAAAAAGCACATGTAGCTTCCGATTAGCTTCCATGTTATGCAAGTGGAATGCTGTTACTTCCGTTTTACTAGGATTTGGTTGGAGTCTCCATTTGTGAAAATAGTCTCACATGGTAGCTAGGTCCTCTGTAAGTACATCCTCACAGTGTGCCAAATCCGTACTCTGAGTAATTAAAGTTAGATCATCTGCAAACTGTATCTTCTTTGAAGTTGTTCTTGGCAGGTCATGGATGTAAAGATTGAATAGAATGGGAGATAAAACTGACCCTTGGGGTAAACCATTATTTAGAGATCTCCACCTGCTTCTTTCACCATTCAGAAATACAGCAAGTCGACGGTTGGATAACATGTTGTTTAGTAAGCATGCTAGCTTCTGACAAGGGATGACCTGAACAAACTTGAGCAACAGTCCCTCTCTCCAGACCGTGTCATAGGCTGATGTAAGGTCAACAAAAGCTGCAGCAGTCTTCAGTCTTTTCTGGAATCCTGCTTCAATCTCTGTTGTCAGTGTTAACACCTGATCACAACAACTACGATTCTTTCTGAAACCCCCTTGCTCAACTGGGATGACTCTTTCTATTGCTTTCTGGATACGGTTAAGTATCATTCTTTCAAGCATCTTGTAGATTACACTAAGAAGTGAAATTGGTCGATAATGTGAAGCATCAGTTCCTTCCTTTCCTGGTTTCAAGACTGCAATTACTTTGGCTTGTTTTAACAACTTAGGTAATTTACCAGTTCGTAGAATTTCATTGAAGAAGTTGACTAGCCATTGTTTTGTACCAGGGCCTATGGCCTTCAGAAACTCTGGATAGATTTCATCCAGACCAGCAGCTTTATTTATCTTTATCTTGGATAGAGCCTTGTCCAGTTCTTCAGTACTGAAGTCACAGGAATACTCCGGATGGGATGTCAACTGTGATCTTCTCGTTCTTAGTTGCTTCTTAACACTGCTTGCGTGTACCTTGTCCATCTTCGCTCTAGAGATTTGTGTCAGTCTGGAGGCAATGGTGTTTGGGTTCATTGGCAAACTTCTGCGTTTCATTGTAGGGTCACTACCAAGTTTTCTTATGAGGTTCCAGGCTTTACGACTAGAGTGTGTGAAGTCTATCTCTGCTGTAGTTCTGTGCCACTTCTCTCTCCTAGATTTATTTAGAGCCCTTAGCAACTCATCACATTTAACCGCTGAGAGCGTCAAATAGGGGTTAAGATCCAAAAACAAATATATTCATTCTTTCCTCCAAAATGGTTTAACATACAAAGACAAAATTCCAAATAGTGGTATAGATTTTAAATCCTATGTATGAAATAAGAAGGATTTTTTAACATTCCACCCCTAAACTGTTAAATGAGATCAGCTCTTTAAACAAAATTTTAGTCCATCCAAAACCGTTTGACGTAGAATATTGTAATTTCACAGAAGTGTCTTCTTTTATATCCTAGGTCTAAAATATCATATACTGTACTTCAAAATATTTCTCCCCTAAAGGGTATAGATAGGGGTTGACTCTCAAAAACACAATATCCATTCTTCCGAAACTGTTTCATGCATGAACTTAATTTTTTTTGTGAAGGGTGGTCTTCTGTATCCTAGATGTTAATAAATATTTAAAAACATTCACCCCTTAAAAAAATGTATTAATTCCACTATTACTGTTCAATGTACAAAATAAAAATTTCACAGGTTGATTGCTTTTACATCCTAGATGTAAACTAAGGGTTTTAAACATTCAAATTCTTCCATATAGGGTTTATATGAGTGTTATGTCAGAAAATAAATAATCATTCCCCCCAAACCGTTTGACGTATGAACGTCGGGCGTATTCTACAGGCTCAGCTCTCTGTGGACTTTCCAAAATATAAAACTTTAAATAATAACTTTCAGTTTAAAACCATAGCAAAGCACAGGTATCTTGCTAGAAATCATATAAATGAAAACGTGCAGCACACTTTGAAACCTGTAATTCCAGCACTGAAGTTCTACACTGACATAGTGGGCCAGGAATCATATCTAGATGGACAAAAGTCATTTTGTGAAGGTAATTGAAACAATATTTTACCCTATGCATTTTGTCTACCACTGTCTGAACTATACTAGCCTAAGTTGGTTTTGACTCTCATTGTCATAAATCAAGAAAAATTAAACCCTGAAGTTGCAATTCATCAGCTGCTTCCGATAGCACGCCTCTTGATGCATTAGTCGACAAGGAACTCTCTTTGTGATAACAGAACAAAGAATAAACGCATTAATTTAATCTTGGTATTAGGTTGTCACAATGGGTAAACACTTATATTTTTAATGTTTATATAAGTATCGGAATTATATTCATTGCATTGTAGAGAGTCAATTGTGACCAATGAAAAAGTAATCATCGCTTTCAAATTCATTAAATTCCTGTAGACTTATAAACAAATCTTGTAAGAATTCAGCCATATTCATGACTAAAACATATAGCCTATAATGTCTTCTTAATTTTCCATCTTTAAAGTGTTTTGCATATTTGTGCCTTTTTGATAAATGTAATATTGTTTACAGAACTAACTCCGCAGGTGCATCGATGTTTTGTGAAAAGATGGGAAATCTTCGAGGAGTTAGTGTGTATTAAGGCTTCTACTGAAGCATTATATGATTTTGTAGTGCACAAATATGTCCTGGATAACTCTTCTAAGGACATTTTAAGGTCCATTATCTAAGCGCTTTTAAGTGTAATTTTGGTATAAAATGGAAGCAGTGCTGTAGAAAGAAAGTTTTCTTACCAAGTGCAGTGCATGGCTAGATGGAGAAGTACAATTATTTAATAGAGACTCAGGACTTGCAACGGAGAAACCTGATCCTTCAAAAATAGAAAGAAGAAGGAAGCTTTTTACTGATAGTGGAGATGAAACAAAATGCAGACATATCCAGCCTTTAGTAGAAGAGAAATCTCATGAAGAACTTGTACTGGCTGCGGAGGTATCACTTAGGTCCACTGGTAAAAGGGAGACTGCAGGGATTCTTAAGGATATTGTGGAATCATCACCGCAAAGAGCTACGAGGTATAAGAGAGCTTTCAAATCACCATCAGTGCCTCCCGTGCGTTATAGCACAGAAGAAGCTTTAGGATTTATGATAGATAATTTTTCAGAGAGACAGTATGTCAACATACGAGTTGGAGAAAAAGCAAGGAACAGTGTCATTTATCCAATCTATAGTGTTCTGAGAGAAATGAAACTGAAGTGCTACCATCCAAAGACAGCTCTCAAGGTGACAGAGATCTCTGCTGAAGTAACATTGCAGGTTCCTGTAGACCACACAATTTATTGACTTGTAAGTGTGAAAACTGATGTTAAAAATGTATACAGTAAAAGCAGTGTTCAAGTGGAGCTGTGATGGCAGGAGTAATCAAAGTGTTTACAAACAAAAATTCCAATCGGAAAATGCAGAGTTAAGTGACTCTGATATATTTGTTATTTCTTTGGTGCCTTTGCAGTTACATTCTATTATGGCAAAGTCTGCAAATCCTTGAGTGAAATGCCAGCAGAAAAATGTTATGTTTGTCAAGCTTCACCTAAAACAATGAATGATAATCAGTTAAGATCAGAAAGAGATAATGTCAGCCATTTTGAATTTGGTCTTTTCCCCCTCCATGCATACATTAGATTTTTTTGAATGTGTTCTGCATATTGCCTACCGACTTGATGTAAAAACATGGCAGATTAGAAGACCTGAAAACAAAGTCGTAAGGAAGGAGCAGGTAGCAGTACGATTTCACTCTGAAATGGGTCTAATCGTTGATCAGCCTTAACGTGGAGGAGTAGAAAATTCCAGTGACGGGAATACTGCTCGAAGATTCTTTCGTGATCCAGTCAAATCAGTTAAAATTACCGGAATCAGTGAAGAAATAATCCAAAGATTTGCTGTGATTCTGCATGCCGTATCAACTGGATTTCCTGTTGATATTTATAAATTTGATAACTTTACTGCAAACATGATACATCTGTATTTTAAGTTATATCTGTGATATTTCTTTCCATCTACCATGAACAAGATCCGTATACATGGAGGAAATATAATTGAATCGGCCATTCTGCCAATAGATATGCTAAGTGAAGAAGTGCAGGAGGCAAGACATAGGCACATTAGGCAATACAGGGAGGGTTGTGCAAGAAAATCGTCTCGAGAATACAACATCCAGTATGTGTTTAGCAGGCTTCTGCTAAGTTCTGACCCGGTAATAACAAGTGCTTCTCCTTTCTTGCATAAGAAGAAAGAGCCTTTGCCATTTGAAGTTGCTACAGGAACCGACAGTTTTCAGCGGAACTCAAACCTTGCGTGCTGCGGACAAAGAGGATAAGGATGATGACGAGGAGGATGATTTCTAGGAGCAGTGAGTAAAGATAAAGACATATTGTGCAACTATAAAACCGAGACTATTTTCTAATCAAAGGAGTATAGAATTTATAATTAATTGCATAATTACTTATATAATTAATATAATATATAATACATATAGTATTCATAGTATAGTACAGTATAAATAACAATACCAGTACATGTCTAACAATAAAATGTCAAACATATAGCATTCCAGATAAAAATGACTTTTGTCCAGCTAGATATGGTTGCTGGCCCACTGTGTGATGGTCTGATATCCATTCGTCCTCCCTGTAACTGTTGCAGATTTTTTTTTAGTAGACTGACAAACCAGAAACTCCCACTTAAAACATGCATATGCTGTTTTTTTCTTCAAGGATGATGGACATGTACAGCAAGATTGCCGTTTCTTCAGTTTTTCTTCCGTATCTCGGTGTCGAGTCTTGCGTGTAAAATGTTGCTTATTCCTGGGAACTCGTCCATTTATCATCCTTCTTTGACATGTAATTTCACCTGATCAGAAGCCAAACCCTTCAAGAATTCCTTTTTTTTCCCCCCCAGACTTTCATGATACAACTTGAACAACACAAAAGCGTTACAAACTGTGATCTTGTATAGCCAAAAGAAAATAGCCATCACTACATTTTTCATTAGTAGTTCCATAATGTACCCCTCGAACTGAGGATTGATAGTTCTTAATAACTGCAATAGACTAGTCATTTGAGATGTTTTACTTACACTGACCATGCAACATGCATTGACAAGAATACTCTAGTAACTGCTGACGTGAAGTCCACTTCAGAATTTCAATCGAACATACCATGTTAACCCTGACCCAGGGTATGAAGTGTGTTGACACCGATAAGAAGGTAACATAAACTACAACTTCCTGCAAGATTTTTAATTAAAGAAGTACAGATGTTTTATGTTTATTGGGAGACTATGAGACCTCACGTCACCGGTTAAAGGATATAACAACATTTAAAAAAGCAATAAAAATTCGGTATTTATTATTCAGCAGGCATACCGGTACCTAAGATATTAATCATTTAGTACAAATGTAAATATTAATAGTAAATACTCTATAAGTTCAGACTGGGTGTTCACTAACTGTTGGTGGGACTCATGATTCAAAGCCTGATGAAAGAGATCTTAATATTATAGCTGCACTGAAAGATAAATTTGAGCCTGATAAAAACTGTTTGATTAGAGTTCTACAATAGAGGTATCATGCTCCGAGGAGATTGTAACCAAAACAGCTGGGACAGATGACATCATACAAGTGGAATCAGTGACTAAAGCCAGCGATAACGTGGAAGTAAACATACCGATAGAAATATTGTTGACTCTAGCACATCCAAGCACATTAAAACTACAATAAATGTATGGAACGTCTAGTTGCTAAATGTATGTTGGATTTTCTCAAGGAGAGAAACCTGCTGAACTCAAACCAGCACGGCTTCATTCCGGGAAAATCCTGCACAACACTTCTAACAAAAGTCATTGATGACTGGCAGTTCTCTTTGGAGCAGACTGATGTCTCACAAATAGACTGTGTGACTCTGGACTGGAGCAAAGCTTTTTGCTAGTTGCTTTACGTCGCACCGACACAAATAGATCTTATGGCGACGATGGGACAGGAAAGGGCTAGGAGTGGGTAGGAAGCGGCCGTGGCCTTAATTAAGGTACAGCCCCAGCATTTGCCTGGTGTGAAAATGGGAAACCACGGAAAACCATTTTCAGGGCTGCCGACAGTGGGATTCGAACCTACTATCTCCCGAATACTGGATACTGGCCGCACTTAAGCGACTGCAGCTATCGAGCTCGGTAGCAAAGCTTTTGACCAGGTGTCACATCAAAGACTTCTGTTAAAACTTAGCAACTACGGCATTCAGGGTAAACTGCTGTCATGGTTGAGGTTATTTTTGGTGGGTCGAACGCAATGTGTTGTGTACGGAGGAGCCAAATCAGACCAAACCACAATTACTTCTGGAGTAATTCAGGGCAGTGTGATAGGGCCCCTCCTGTACACGATTTATGCTCTCGACTTACCGGATTGTGTAAATTCGACCATGGCGCAGTATGCCGATGACACAGTCATTTACAGAGCCATGAAAAACAGTGATGATATTGTACAATTCCAATCGGATCTGGATAGTATAGCTCTATGGTGTGAGGTAAATAGATTGTATATAAATATTAAGAAGTGTAAATATATAAGACTAAGCAGAGCTAAACAACCACTCCAGAACCAACCTACTCTATGTGGAATCCAACTGCCGACTTCTAACTCCATCAGACTGCTCGGTATTCACATTACGGACAATCTGAAATGGAATAAACACGTGGAGGAAGTGAGGTGTAAGGCATACCGGGCGCTAGGTTTCGTCCGTAGATGTCTCTCGGGAGGAAGAAGTAAAGCCCTACGAACGGCTTATATTTCCCTTGTGCGGCCCATACTATTATATGGCCTTCCTTCCTGGCATCCAACTACAACGGAAAATATGAGGAAACTAGAAGGTATCCAGCGACGAGCAGAACGTTTAATTAACAAACACATCCCCTTAAACACAGCCAGGTCATTGCCACCAGTGAACTCGCTATGTACACAAATAGATGTAGCCTTCCTTAGGAAATCCTGACAGATCACACACACCTCTCCCCTTTCCACCGCCTGCAGCTCAATTACCGCTCTGTTAAAAGAGGCCAAGGAGTTACTCTTCTCCCTCCCTTCGCTAGAACAACCTCATATTTAAATGGGTTTTACTCAAGGGCTGCTCGTACGTGGAACCTTATACCATCTGAGGTAAAGCTACTTCCTCTTCCTCACTTCCTCCGCGAAGTAAAGAAAATGTATATCTAAATATAAACCTATATGTGATGTATATAACTTGTATAAATTAGAATTGCAAGAAGGATGGGTGTAAGTACAGGTGTATGTGGGCGAATGTGTATGCGTGCGCGTGTGTGAGTGGTTGTGAATGAGTGTGTATACAGGGGTCTGAGTGAGAGTATAAATGGCTGGGTGTTCTTACTCTAATATTTTCAGGATAAATCAAGATAATTATTATTCTAAGGGTACAGTGTTTGTGGTGTAAATATGTAAATTTAAAATTGTCTACATAAGTTTGTATGTAAATATTCAGTAGAGTTTATGTACACATGTGGAGATGGAGGCACTTCCGTGTATGTGGGGCTTGCCCTTTCTCCATCTACCACCCCTAAATTGTACATGTACAATTTAAGGAAAATAAATAATAATAATAATAATAATAATAATAATAATAATAATAATAATAATAATAATAATAATAATAATAAATGACTGTAAATATATTATAATCAGTTTATCACTTACTAATGTTTATGAAAGTAATATAAGACCTTGTACAAAACAGTATGGAGTGGCGCCTCATATCGATATTTGTTAGTAACATAGAGGTAACTACAGCACTAGCTACAGTTGCCAGTCGTTGCACAGATTAACTGTGAAGAAGCCGATAATTCTTGTTTCGGAAACTCATTTTAAACGTATCACTATATTAAGTCACTGATAACTACTCATCTACAGATAACTGTCATTCCAAAAACCGGCCATTAAACTGTAACTACATTCATCCTCACTGGATTGAAGTTGTGATGTAAGTTCAGCCTGACCAGATTGAAGTTGCGACTCCATTGCAAAGAGGACCTGTTAATTACAAGTATTCTAGTAATTTCCTCATAGTAAAACACAGTACATATTTAATCCCACTTCCAACACACACCAGTTGTGGTTGGTTTTCAGGGTCCTTAAAATTAAAATCAAAATTTTTGAGAAGTAGCATGTTTTTACTATCAACTAAATTAATTAAACTACTGTTAACACTTATTTTCAAAATCACTTGCATTTGAGTTTTCCATTCAACATAAGTTTCTTACTCACACACAGCTGAACACACAGCACTCCAGCACATTGAATTCCTGCTCTCTAATAGGCCTCTTGCAGTGGAACCTTTTTCACAGAGCAGTTGACTTCAAAATTAATAATGTGCACTGAAATCTGCATAGCTGTCTTGACAATCTCACTCCTTGCTGAGATGACTCATATAACAGTCTTGAAACTGCATTAATTTACTCGCAACTGACTCTGCGTTCCCACAGGTGTGCTCTTTATATACATCCATGGAAGGTTCCCATCGATTCCACTTCTAGATAATTCTGGGTGCCTGCTCCATTGTTCATCAGCTTCCAGCTTCTTCTAAGAGCTTTCTTATCACGAGCCTCAGTCATTTGCCAAAAGTATTGATTTTGTCACTGCTGGCTCCATACACATTGTCGCCACTGCATTGGGATTGTCACCTATCGCCAGCAGTGTAGACTTGCCAGCTCCCCTGTGTTTTTGGGCTTCATTATAAAAATATTAATCCACCACAATTATTCAGAACAAATCCTTTTCAGTATTAAGGATGATTAATGTGAAGGTAAATGCAATCTTACCAACATATCTATATATATAAAATAAGAGTTTTGTCTGTACATAGCTCAGAATTTGAAAAGAATGGTATTTCTGTATCAGTCTTGTCCATAGTAACAAGGAAATGCACTTTTTTTTACTTTTCCGTAATATTTCTGTCTGTCTGTCTGTCTGTCTGTCTGTCTGTCTGTCTGTCTGTCTGTCTATCTGTTTGTCGGTATGTCAAGTCAGGGGATGAGCCACTACAATCTAGGCTATAAAACATTTTACTCACGCTGAGTGAAATGGTAGTTTAGGGGAAGGCCTAAAATTGAATTCACCGGGCGAGTTGGCCGTGCGCGTAGAGGCGCGCGGCTGTGAGCTTGCATCCGGGAGATAGTAGGTTCGAATCCCACTATCGGCAGCCCCGAAAATGGTTTTCCGTGGTTTCCCATTTTCACGCCAGGCAAATGCTGGGGCTGTACCTTAATTAAGGCCACGGCCGCTTCCTTCCAACTCCTAGGCCTTTCCTATCCCATCGTCGCCATAAGACCTATCTGTGTCGGCGCGACGTAAAGCCCCTAGCAAAAAAAAAAAAAAATTGAATTCTCAAACATTTATATTATTAGTGGTCCTATTGATAAATACTACATAACTAAAGTTATATGCCGGGCTGAGTGGCTCAAACGGTTGAAGCCCTGGCTTTCTGACCCCAACTTGGCAGGTTCGATCCTGGCTCGGTCTGGTGGTATTTTAAGGTGCTCAAATACGTCAGCCTCGTGTCGGTAGATTTACTGGCACGTAAAAGAACTCCTGCGGGACTAAATTCCAGCACCTCGGCATCTCCGAAACCGTAAAAGTAGTTAGTGGGACCTAAAGCAAATAGCATTATTATTATTATTACTAAAGTTATATAGAATTAATTTTCCAATCATTTATGCCATACATTGTTACCGTACCAGGTTTGATAACACAGATAGTCATGAATTTGTATTTTTGTTGCCAAGTCCATATCAACTCCAAGCCACGAGAAAATGGGTTAACAGAATTTAATGAAAGTTGGTATATAGAGTCGGGGAATAAGAAGCTACAGTCTAAGCTATAAACAATTTTATTCGCCCTGTATGAAATTGTAGTTTAGGGGAAGGCGCCTAAAATTTAATGTTTAAATACCTATATTATTGGTCCTATCGAAAAGTACTACATAACAAAAGTTATAGAGAATACAATTTCTGACCATTTATGTTTTATTCAATTTTACCGTACTGACTATGATAAGAGTGGTATTTCAGAGTCGGAAGGAACTAAATGTGAAGGCCTACAATACTGAAAGTGCATAACATTGATCAACAATAACATTACATTGACCATTGTTTGCAGTGATGTTCTTTGTCTCTCATGCTGCCGCTCACTCCAATAGATGGGATTACTGCTGTGTACACCGGGCGAGTTGCCCTGCGGTTAGGAGCACCCAGCTGTGAGCTTGCATCCATGAGATAGTGGGTTTGAACCCCACTGTCGGCAGCTCTGAAGATGGTTTCCCATTTTCACACCAGGCAAATGCTGGGGCTGTACCTTAATTAAGGCCATGGCTGCTTCCTTCCCATTCCTAGACCTTTCCTGTCCCATCATTGCCATAAGACCTATCTGTATCGGTGCAACGTAAAGGAACTAGCAAAAAAAAAGAAACTGCTGCGTACCAAGTATAACAGCCTGACTGAATACTGGCGGGAAATAGCTGGGGAGTTAGAAAACTTTCTTCTTTAGCATGTCATTCCTCTGGTTCATAAATTTTCTGATACCGTAATGCTGGTACGTAACTCACTGGTTCATAATAGTATTCCAGCTATTCGATCCCTACTCTGACACGCTGTTTTGAATGAGCAGTGTGCACTCTTAAGGCAGAGGCTCACTTAGTAGTAGTAGTAATAGTAGTAGTAGTAGTAGTAGTAGTAGTAGTAGTAGTAGTAGTAGTAGTAGTAGTAGTAGTATGAACGGGTCTAGAATTACAATTTAGGCCTATTCCAAATTATAGCACCGCAATTCACTAAATAACTCAAAATTCAACCCTGAAAAGAGCCGTTTCTTAAAACGAGCTTCTTCCTCTTCACTTTTATTAAATTCTATGTTTATTTTATTCAAAATTAGCAGTGAAGAGGGATTTCTCCTTTGGCTTGGAGGAAAAAATTTGCCTCCAAGTCGGATTTTTCCGCCGCCCGTGTAGTGAATTGAGATTTTTGGATTCATCGGGTACTCCTAGGAAACAGAATAATAAAAGGGCATAGTTTTTGCCCTGGGACTCTCCACTATTCGACTCCCCCCCGATAAAAGACGTAAGAGTGTTCACGGATCACGGCTGTCTGCAGCTTGGTCATTCCAGCTCTTGAACTTTGGACTGTTAGATCGGCAGCATAGTACTATCTACGCACTTTTTAGCGATAGATTTACACTCTAGTGCTGAAGCGGTCGACCTCGGCAATCTTCGAGATTCGTACTGGCAATCTTTGAAACATAAACTATGAATCGCTAATGCATCGCTGTGCGACGTCTGGCATACACTTTACGTACTAGTACTGTTGTTATTTACACAGCAAAGCCAAACTATAGAATTCACTCTAGGAATAAGATTCGCATCGAGAAATGTTATATAATGTGTGTGTGACACAGTTGTTGGCTTAAAATAACAAAGGTTTAGAAAATTCATATCGATCGATCATATTGTCGATTCAATTCAGATTTCATTTCCATTCAGTTGGCAGTACTAACAGAACCAGAAGAGCTCCTTCCTTACTCCTCAAATCTGTACACAAATCTATCGCTAAAAAGTGCGCAGAGAGTACTGTTCGTTAAAAGTGAGAAAATGTGTGGTTTTTCATTTGATCATGTATTTCATGTGAAATCATTGCTTTTACTCGCACCATTCCTACTGACGTCATTGTAATGACCTATGTTCATTTCAGTTGGGAAAACCACAAAGACAGTCTTTTTGAGGATGTAAAAAGGCAGGTGGAGAGTGAGTGTCTGCCATTATAATGCAATTCTCCATTCTGATTGTGACTGATGGTAGGCAAGCGGGCCTACCATTACAATGAACACTCCCTAGCGCAGTCTTCATACGAGAAAACACATTCGGTGATTTCTCCGTCGCGTTTTCAGGGTAACGTTAAGAGCTATGCAATTTAATACAGTCTTGCTCATAACGTCTATTCTACCTAACCTACAATTTTGTAATAAATGTAGAATTCCATTGCGAAGCATGGGTACATCAGCTAGTATATTTAAATATATCTAAACCATTTCATCCATAGATCAGTGCTTTAATTCTGATTATAATGAAGAATAGCTGAAACCCATCAAACATGATGGTCAATGGGGTAAATATTTAGTGAAGGTCTTCCATATATGAGACATTCTTTGTGCAATTACTTTTTGGCAGTATTGCAAAAGTTTGCACTCTTAACATTGCAACATATGTCATGGCTGAAAGCTGGCTGATTTGAATGAAACCTGCACATGCCACTGTTTTGCCTTGAGCTTTATTGATTATGATACAAAATGCCAAGCGAATTGGAAATGTGTGCTACTTAAAAGAAAATGGAAGTGTTTTGTCTGATGGAGTTAAATTATCTTGAGAGATAATAGCTCTTTGCCTATTTTTAATGTATAGTGCACTGATTGACCGTTGGGGAGTAAAATGGTGGCTATTCCTTTCCACACTACTAATATAACACAAAGACCTAAATCAAAGCACTTTTGTACTAAGGGTCAGTATATGTATTGTTTTTCCAGTGCGCATGGGACCATCGATGAAAAATGCATTTTTGACATTTGTGTTATTTTATTGGGGCATAGCAAGGATTTCATTAACATACTGTAAATGAAAATTGCTCCTGGTTTGCTATAAGCACAATGTTGGCCAAATCAGAATTGAAAATTGGCACATTAGCAGTATGCTCATAGTAAAGGTACAATCCTTTGGGTTTCCATGACAGTAAATTATGACACAGAGCATTGACTCACTTTCCGAACTATCAGAGTGGAAGAAGTTCACTGCCTTGCTGATAAAATTACGACATGGAGAAAAGGACGTTGAGCATTTCTCCAACATCACTTCAAGCTAGCAAATATAGGGAGAGCTACAGAGAGTTATATTGCGCTGAATAGCTTGTTCTCGACTAAGCAACTCTCTGCACCACAATACAGACTGGAAGAGCTGACCAGAAAGACATTTGACTGCACATGCGAACTTGCCCCCTTCCACCTAATCTCTCGTATTGTATGTCTCAGCACTCCCACAGTCCAGGTGGGAAGTACTGGTGAGCACTTTGGCCATCAGAATGCTACATTTCTTTAATAATTTGAAAATATATGGCAAGAAATGTTTATACTCTCTGCAAATCTACAGGCCAAGAGCTATCATCAGAATGCTTTACAATTTCAATTAGTTCAGCCGTCCTCTCAAAATAGCGGTAAATAAATCAGCCTAGTGTTTTAAATATATAGATACCGTAACATTATAGTATTGCAGTAATTTTTTATATATATTGGTCCATTTACTACGTTTAAGTCAAAGGAAAAGCTATTAAATTGAACAACTAACACAATTAACCCTGGAGTGGTCGCGATGGGTCTACGAGACCCAGGCGGACATACTTATTGGTGTTCCTGTTGTTGGAATGCAACGAGCGCTTCCCCATCCCTGGTAGCTTCTTGGCTCCCGACCTTCAACCGAACACAGTAGCCCTTTCTCAGTTGCCTTGGAAACTTTGCGTGTACAGGCTGTTCAGGATCTTGCAGACCCCGTGCGACTGTTAACGTTGGTCTTTTTTGTCAAACTTCGCATTGCTAGTTTAGTACACTTTTTCTTCTGTGCAACAATGGGTGAAGCTAACTCTGCCTGGATATGTTCCATGTTGGAGGAATCTGAAGATGAAGAAACTCTTGGTTGGTCATTTCTGCCCGACAAACAAAGAGGAAGACATCCTTCATCTGCCCCAAGGGCCAAAATTTCATTTGTGGAGAACATGGACAACTTGTCTACAGAATGTGCATATAAATTGATTAAAGTGATGTTTCCCTGTACTTGGATGTTTCTAAAAATAATTTTATTTTTATTTTATGAATTATGATACATAATTCACACATACCTAAAGAAGTCCATAGTTTTGTACCAATAGTTCAAGTGTAAAATTCTCAAAAATTTATTGTTTTGACGCTGTGTAGAAAATAGATGAAAGTGTTGCTTTGTGCATGTAGATGCAGGAAAAAGTGAAAAAAAAAAAAAAAAGATGTGAAATACATTTTGCTGTTACCATGTTTTACCTTTCACAAGTTAACAGAAAACAATCAGGTTTTCAGTGTAATTATTAAAATACATTTTTTGGTTAAGAAACAGGATAGTTAAATATTTTAGTCATGTAGACTGCATTAAAATAAACGAAATAATGTCCTATAATACTGTAATTGGAAATAAAGTATAAAAATCTAATAGTAAAACACTGAGAAAAAATGGGTCTGAGAGACCCGATGCGACCATTAATATTGACAAAACCCATGTGACCACTCCAGGGTTAAATACAGTAAAATCTCGTTAAGATGAGTCTGCTAGGGATAACAAAACAGAACATGTTAAGCAAGAAAACGTATTACTGAATATACGAACAAAAACTATCCAACAGGGATATGGAAACACTAAATATGATTTTTTCCAACATGAGGGCATTTTACGTTGTGTAGCTGTGGGTACAGTGGCAACTATATCTACCATTTGTAAAGATGAGAGGAAAGTATTAAAAGGTGTGAAAAATATGAGAGAACAGATATGAAAACACGTGTAAGGGGGCCAATAAAAATATCAAAGTATTATTGCAGATTACTCTCTTCAAAAACAAATGTAGTAAAAGCCTTTTATTTTGGAGCAGTGGGTTATTAAACATTATTTTCTAGTCACACACTTAGGCAATGAATTGGAGGTTACACTTGACCATGTGTGACCGGGAGGAATGACTTTGGCCGCCATTTTGATTAAACCTCGACCAACTTGAGTCATTCAGTCGAAACTCAAAGGCGAGAGTTCAACATTCGCGATGTCAGAGCGCTTTTAGATGCAGATGCCAGTTCACTTTCTGGCAGATTTTAATTTTGTCTTCATTAGTAAGGAATTTCACGACTTTTTCCATATCCATAACTAGGCTACCTCCAGACAAATATGCACCACGCTAGTCAATTTCACACAATTATGTTCCTAATCCAGATATAGGCTACCATATTATGCAACAAATATTCACTACACTTCACTGTACCACTCAACATAAAATAAATTTTGAACTTCTGAATGGAATTTACAAACTTCATTGTATGTGTATTGATTGGATGGACCAAAACCTAACATTGTTTCTTAGTTTCTTCTTCTGAATGGAATGTGCACAAATATTCTCACTGTGTTGTTCAGCAATCTCGCTGCTAACTGGCAAGCAAAACTGAACATTCCTGAGGCTAACAGCTTGCTCCCTGAAGGTGCAACTTATCCTGCGAATTTCAAGAATTTAAGACCTTTTTCCATAATCATACAACTTTGGTGACACCTCTTACCTGAGTTGGAAATCACGTTTCTTTCACAAGGAATGACAAATAACATTTTCAGGACTAGGAAAAAGGTGATCGTACTAAGCGGTAATAGCAAAAATTTGTGACGCTATACAGTAAGTGAGAAGATTTTAATACGATGAGAATCGGAACTTTGAATTTATGATGTGCTAAGCAGGAAAATATGTTAATCAGGAACACACTAACGAAGTTTCACTGTAATATATTAGCTATACTATATTAATGTGAAATTTACTGATATTAATAAAGTGGTCCAAAATTCTTCATCAACTAAAAGTTAAAGCCTAACCAAAGGATTTATATAAATTAACACAGAGTTATTTTAGTAATCGCAGTCTACAGTTAACAATAGGTACCAGAACAATAAAAATCAAATCAAATCAAATCAAAATCTCTTTATTTGCAAATGAGGTGTCTACCTCGGTGGCAAATGGTACACTAAAATACACTATTGTCAAGCACTAAATATTAAATTAACAATAGAAGAAAATTTTCCTATAATACAATATTATACAATTTACACTAACATTTTTTTCTATTAAACACACAGCTCATCCTTAATAAATTTATATTGTTTAAAAAATTCTACTTATATCTCTGTACTACTTACAAATATAGTAAACTGATATACAGTATGTGGAATTACTTCAAATGATACTATACAACTGGTATAAGATTAAAATTGACATTGCATTTATTTATTTATTTATTTATTTATTTATTTATTTATTTATTTATTTATTTTTCTTTACCCATTCTGGAACCTAAGTAGCATAACGACCTGCTGCGTCTTAACCAGAGACCCTTTTGCCACCACTTTTCAGAGTTCCTGAAGGGCCTTCACAGCTACCGTAGCGGTCCCAGGGCCCTCCAAGTCCCCACTGTACTTCACCCCTACAGGCAGTCCCCTACTTTGGCTGTCCAAACTCCTTAGACCAGGGGATGGAAAATTTATTCACACACACTGCACTGGTCGAATGCCCTCTAACACTTCATTTATTTTCTCTGTTGCTGTTTATTCTCTTCTTGAATATCTGTACAGATTTTGGAAAAGGATCAAACACTACCCCTGGTAAACTGTTCCACTCCTTCACACCCTTCCCAATGAATGAAAATTTACCCCAATTGCTTCTGCTAAAATTCCTTCTAATTTTATATTTGTGGTCAGTCCTGCCGATATAATTATTTTCCAACTGAAGCCTCTCACGGATATCTCCCCATGCTTCTTCTCTTGTATAGGCTCTATATATTCCTATAAGTCTAGTTTTCTCCCTTCTCTTACTTAAAGTTTCCCCACCCAAGTTCCTTTAACATTTCTGATACACTACTCTTTCTCCTGAAATCCCCTGTTACAAATCTTGCTGCCTTCCTCTGCACATTATCTATTTCTTTTATTAGGTATTCTTGGTGAGGATCCCAAACACTGTTTGCATATTCCAATAATGGACGAACCATACTCAAATAACTTTTTTCTTTTAATTCTTTGTTGCATCCTTTAAGTAGCCTCAATATGACATGTAACGATCTGTATGCTTTCCCAACAATGTCATCAACATGACCCTTCCAGTGCAAATTACTTTCAAATCTCACACCTAAGTATTTGCACTTGCCATCTCTTGGGATAACTACCTCATCCAAAGTATATTCAAATTCAGTTTTAAAGCTCCTGTTTGTAAAAGTTGTAACCGTTGATTTGCCTCCATTAACCTTCATATTATTTTCTTCAACCCACTTTTGGATACTTTCAAGGTCCCTTTGTAATTCTGAACAATCCTCAATGTTGTTTATATCCCTATAAACAATTATGTCATCTGCATACAATCTTATTTTTGATGTTACATTGTTCCCTAAATCATTTTCATATATTAAGAAAAGTAACGGACCGATTATACTACCCTGTGCAATTCCCTTCCAAACTTTCTCTTCCTGCGATACATTATTTCCTACTTTGACTTTCTGAACCCTTGGATTTAGAGATGTTTTTATCCAACGTGTAACCCTTACGTCCAATCCTATTCCCTCCAATTTCTTTAATAATATTCCATGTTCCACTCTATCAAAGGCTTTGGAAAGATCCATGGCTATGCAATCTAACTGACCTCCTGAATCCAATTGATCTGATATGTCCTGCTGAAATCCCACCAGTTGTGCCTCACAAGAAAATTTCTTTCTAAATCCATACTGGCTCCTCATGAACCAATTTTTATCATCACATATCCCTCTGATGTACTTTGATATTAAACTCTCCAGTATTTTACAAACTATACTGGTCAGGCTGATTGGTCTGTAGTTCTCTGGTTTCCTTTTATCACCCTTTCCTTTATAAATTGGTATTATTATAGATTCCTTCCATTCCTTTGGTATTACACTATTATTTATGACATAGTCAAAGATAAATTTTAAATAAGGCACTATGTACCACCCCATTGTCTTTAATACCTCCCCAGTAATTTGATCAATTTGGTAAATTCTTGCAAGGATTATCTATTGCTTGTAAACAATCTTGGGGTCTAAATTCAGATATCTTACGCATAATATATCATAGATCGTTTGAGCCAATGATATTATATTGTGCTTCAGCATATTAAAATGTCCTAGAGAAGAAATGGGCTCAATGTAAATTTGCACAAATTCAGAGAGGATTTATACTCAGAATAATACAAGGTCATAGAACAATATCCACAAATGCTGCTCTTATTATAGCTGGTAAAGAACCTTTGCATCTGAAAGCCATAGCCAAAGCTGAATTGACTAACATTAAGAAAGGAAGACAATGCAATAAGGTAATACAAGAATATGATATTGAGCAAAAAGTAAATATCCTTGAATGTGGTCATCCAGCATATCATTATGATTATGTTATCACTGAATGTTTTCTCTCACATGAGGTACAAGTTTGTACAGATGGCTCAAGAACACCCAAAGAGGATTGTACTGTAAAGTGGGGTAACTTCGGCCAGTGATGAATAGCAACACTTATTTTCTCCTGCCTCCTATACTGAAAAAGATGAACCCTTTGCAACAACTAAAATGCATGTAAAATAGAATGCTCTATCAATACTCTGTAGTTCAAAGAACATTGGCAGGCTCATTTTTGAGTCAATCAATTTTGTCTGGTAACAGCAGAAAAAAAAAACTGTTCTCTAGGCCCAGCATTCGATTCTCCATTCCAGTGGTTTATGGGGTCAAAATGTAAGTACGTCTGGTAACTGATCAACCCAATTTCATGCATTTTATTCAAATAGGTTTTTCAGGGAATAGTTTTGTGATAAAAGTTGTCCTCTTCCGGGGTAACTTCGGCCATGCCAAGAACATACAGGAAAACATTACACGGCCGCGGGTATTGTAATTATAATCCTGTTTACTTCAAGAATGCTTTAGAAGAGATTAATAAAGCCACAGTAACAATAAACGGGGAAGTTTATCCCGACAGGGAGGGGAAAGACGGTTCCCATTTTCAATGATAAATAGACGGATATCAGTTGACATGGACAATGCACATTTAAGAACTTGATTGACGGCCCAGATATTTTCTAATTTAGAAGACAGTGTATTATGAGGACAGTCTACGAGATTGCTTTTTTTCTGATCTCCTTTTCTCTTCATACAATTGAGCTTTATGATTTTCGTAACTTTTTTCTTTTTATCTTTTGTACCATAACAAATATTTATGCAATGCAACATGTAATTTGTAATATCATAGAATGCTTGTACGCTTAGGCTAAATAAAATAGTTTCTTCTTTGTGGAAAATGTGAATTTGATCACTATACATCTGTTTCACCACAAATCGTTTTAATTTGTTTGTGATTGTTGATAATGGGCGTTCTGCAGGTGGCTGAAGTAACACTACATTGAAGAAAACTTAGTTTCTTGAGTTATTTTTATGGTGGCCGGTTACCCCAAAATATGGGGTAACTCCGGCCACTCTTTCGATAATCATAATTCGTTACTGAATAACAATTAGAATTATGTTGATATTTAAAAATGAAGAACAAACGTGAAAGAACTTCTATTTTTCAGAAAATTAGAGAGAAGATTTCACATTTTAATTTTTAAAATATACGAGAAATTTGCCGAAGTACGGTACGGTACTAATCTAGTAGGAAGTGCCTTTGTTGTGTATAAAGATGAAACAGAAATATATTTTTAGACTATGAAATTTTCCTCCCAGTGTTCCATTTTTCAAGCAGAACTTCTTGCTATAAAATATCCAGTTTAGTGGATGAAAGAAAGAAAGTTTAGTGCATGTATACATAGTGACTCGCAAGCAGCTCTGAAATCTATAAGTAACAAATACAATTTAAATTCTTTGGCATGTAGCATTAGAACAGATCTCTCACAGTATGGAAGACATATCTGTTTTAAGTGGGTTAAAGGGCATGAAGGTCTATTAGGTAATAAAAGAGGAGATGAGCTTGCTAAACTTGCAGCATTTAGTGACAATGAAACTGTATACAAAAGAGCCTTATATCAAAAGTGAAAGGTGAATTATGTAAGTTCACAATCAATGAATGGTCAAAGCTGTGGAACTCAAGTAATAAAGGTGAAGTTACAAGAACAATATTTTTTCCCACAGTACAGGACCATTTGGACTGCAGTTTATTGAAACCAAACTTCACCAGCACTCAATTTCTTCCGGGTCATGGAAAATTTAAATTTTATTTATATAAATTAAAAATTAGTAATAATAACAGTTGTGATTGTGGAGATGAAGAAACTGCAACTCACCGTATTTTTGATTGTCCATTCTTCGGCAAAGCTAGATATATTTTGGAACAACACAAATTGTTTACAGTAATGTTAGTCAAACCTATTTTAGGATATTTCACAAGATCTGTTGTTTGAATGAATTTTTTAAGTTTATGCAGTTTAGAAAAATTTAAGAATAGTTTTTCCTTTAGTTTAGTTAATTTGTGTGTGTAATCACTCACTTCAAAAATTTTGTATTATATGTTTGTACTATTTAAGGTAACTAGTTATAACCTACAGCCCTAACATGCTAGACAAAGTATGGCTTTTTCATGGATAATAAATAAATAAATAAATAAATAAAGTATTGAAGAATAATACCTCATGTTTTCTTCCTGTGCCATGAATAAGTGAATTAAGGCCCAAATATCAAGGCTTTTGAGTCTTTATATGAGCCTAGAATATAGTACCATTTCTGCCTGTAACAGGGCACATAAAATTATCATTTAAACATTTCCATCATTGTATCTACCATCAATATTGAACCATTAGATATCTTAGATTAGTCCAGTTCCTTGGATGAATAGTCAGTGTCGAGGCCTTCAGGTCAGGGGCTTTAACCACATTTGATTAAGTCCTCTGACTTGGGGGACTGGATGTAAGTTTGTCCCCATACACTCTTCTTCATATACAAAATACACCACACTACCAACCACTACAGAAACACACTTATAGTGAGTACATATCTCATCATAGGGTTAGCATCAGAAAGGACATCCAGTTTGAAAATGGCCGAAGGCCAAATCCAAATGTGCGACCCCATCAGTGTGTGGGAAAAACAGTAGAAAAAGAAGGTATCTTTGACAACCAGTTCCATGTATGTAGTTTAATCTGATACTTTCACATTTCCTCAATTCGTGCATCAGGATCCATGAACGTTTCGCCTGTGTGTGCGACACCACCATCTCAATCTCTATATACTGCCTGCTCTGTGCCGCGAGAATTCCATTTACAGCGACATTGCAGATGGTAGCACTTACCGCACCCAGAGCACAGGTTGGTTAAATGAGAGTTCGTCCGTAACACCAATGTTAAATGAAAAATAATCCTTATCATGTTCTGAGAAGGTAATGAACATACAGAAATTATTTCACATTTGAGCTTCACTTAAGATATAGAAACTTAAAATGTATAAAATCTTACCAGTTACAGAAGATATATTACGATCATCCCACTGCTGCATGGTACATACAAATTCAAATTTCAGAATCTTCTCAACACGAGTAACGGAGCACCTTTTCAGTCCTTTTCTTACTGTTATTTACCAGCAGTGGGCGCAAAAAATTTCTATCACTATTTTGTTGACCCTCTGTTCATGACCAGATTTCAGGATACGTTTTATAGCACATAATGCAGTGCGTGCGTCCGTCATGTCATTACATCCACCACCCAATCTCACTGCACTACATAGAGCTTCTATTATGTCTCCAGAAAATCATCTAGTGAGAACATGAAATAACCGATTTTGTAACAGATAAGACACATATTCCACTATAGATTTCACAGATAGCGAGACAGCATCTGCCGTCTCATTAGTCAAGACACTTCAATTTTTCACGTTTTGACTCCAACTGAATTATTTTCATGTACTCGATGAAATCATCATTCAACCATTGTAAGTATTTTATCTGCTGGTGAATAGCAATGCACACAATCTGGATTGTTTTGCCGAATATGCTGAGTTCTGTCAATGACGCCGCGGAATGTAAAAATTTGTACATTCGTTCCATGAAGCGCACCGTCCATTCCGCGTATGAAAAGTCTAAACATGTGTTTATAAACGGGAATGGTTTTCTTTCCTGAAGCGAATAGCAGCAGCGATCATTGGGGAAATATTTGTACAGCAGAACATTAATCTTTTCCGAATTCCTCTGTTTATTCGTAATACCAAACAGGCTTGGATGTGAGGTCTCTCTGGAGGCGATAAATTTCTTTCAAATATTTGGTGGTAATGATGCCATTGCTGTCATTTCCCTGTCTAGGAACTGGGACCTCACATTTATCAAATGGTAATCGCAAAAAATGAGAAGAAGTTTACGACTAGGATAACATGGGTGAATCACACAGGTTCTCACTTTTCCCTCTCCAAAACGTTTAAACATTGGTTCTATGATTTCAGGCAATGGTGTTAATCATTTCTGAACTAAAAGGAATAGATCGGAGACTTCTAAGCCTTTAACGAGGAAGTAGGCAGCAGGAATGGGGAGCTTTTTGAAAGTCCGTTTACAAGAAAACACAACAGTTTATTCGCGAGAGCAGGAAATCTTCCAATATCTGTGCTGCATACACCTTCAACACTGACCACGCAAAGGAACTTGTCACTGGTTCGGTCATAGAGGAGCCATACCTAATTAGCCATTTAATGATTTTAATCAGCAATCACTCTTACACTCCTCTCTGTTGGTCTGAGAGTTTTACATTCAGCTCTAAGTCTTTCCTTCAGTAATTGGAAATACCAACAAACACTATCAATATTTTCCATTTAGACTACCTGTCCAGAGTACTTTGTGACAGATCTGACAGTAGACCAGGAGTCCTGCCATATATTATAACCGTTTGGGATACTATTCCCCACACCACCGTGTGATTTGTTCTGACCGCACAGATTTTGTTTTGCAAAAATTATGATTTGATTTTAAAGATAAAGTCTTTTTTTTCATTATATATAGCTGCTTCCTTTGCTTTATTCAGATGATCAATTTCTGGGTTGTCTTTGAATTTCCTCTGTAGTCATTTAACTTAACTTCATTATGGTTAGTCATCACATCAGCTGTTATTGCAGTCTCAGAATTCTCGATAGGAGCCTCTAATGTCTGATTTTCTGATCACTGCTGTCATTCTTACTCGTTGGAATATTGACTTGGATTGAGACGTCGTTGTTCACATGAATTTCATACTCATTATCCGATGTATTTCCTGCAGTTGAAGAGCTTGTTTTATCACAGATTTCTTCCGAAGAAATATCTTGTCGCTGTCAGGTCTTTCGTGGAGCTATTTTTCTGGTTTGAAGAATTCAGAGACTGACTATGCACGCTCTCTTGCTTCAATATATTTTTCTTTTAGTTTTATCTTTTATCTCCATCTCTAAAATTCAGGCTACAAACACCAGAATAATAGGATGGAATCCATTGATTACCCTTGGTTGATCCTTGCTTAGACAGCATTAAGCCAATTTTCCCGAAGTTCTTTACTTGGGGGGATTTTAGGAATCCTCACACCTGAAGAATTTGGATTTCTTGCTATGATATAGAGAAGAGGAACACAACAATTTCATTATAGAAACAGAGACACCCACATAAATGCTCGATACAAACGCAGTGGAACACAACAACGTGGGTACGGTGATAACTTGGGTGCGTTAGCTGGCGGCCCTAGTGGAGGTTGTCACACTAAGAGCTCACGCCGATCAGCATGTTAACCGCATAGCATAGAGCAGGCAGTACACAGGATTGAGACTACGGTGGTGTGCAGTCACACAAGAGACCAAGAAGATGCAAGTGTATTATCCAAAAAAAAATCTGCTTCCTATATCAGTAATCACTAAAAATAAACAGTTATTTTGCATGTCCAAAGAATGTGTCAGGTGAGAAGAATGAAAGTGCTAAATTTGGAAAAAATTTCAACATTCTTATAAGTGTTAAGCAAACATGTACACATACATATGACTCCACAATGTAGTTTCAACTGATTTTGCTAATTGATGGTTATGAATTTCATGTTTTTGGTCCGTATTGAACAATATATAAGTAATAATAATAATAACTTAAATGTTTCCACCTTTTCAATACAATATATTCACAAATTTACAAAATTATACGGTACTAGTTTCGACCCATCTAGGGGTCATCATCAGCCGTATTGAAGCAAAGATCATTTGTGGCGAAATCCTAAGACAATATTATTTTAAAGAATAACAAGTGACATGAGATGTTATGGTAATAGTTAATAATACAAGGAATATACATAATAAGAGGTATATTATGTATATTCCTTGTATTATTAACTATTACCATAACATCTCATGTCACTTGTTATTCTTTAAAATAATATTGTCTTAGGATTTCGCCACAAATGATCTTTGCTTCAATACGGCTGATGATGACCCCTAGATGGGTCGAAACTAGTACCGTATAATTTTGTAAATTTGTGAATATATTGTATTGAAAAGGTGGAAACATTTAAGTTATTATTATTATTATTACTGATTTTGCTAAGGTTTACAACAATCGTTTTGAGTGAATAAACTCTTACTTCATCACTAATCTGATAAAAAAATGAGATCTCATTACTTTCCAAAGACACTTTTCTAATTAGTACTTAGTAAGGAAACTCTTGTCCTCATTCCAAGGTTGTGCAGCTCAATTCTTTCTTTCCAATCTTATATTTCTGGCAGTACTGGGAACCGAAACCAGGTCCCTGAGGATGGCAGCTAACAGTACTAACCATCACACTAAGAAGGTGGACAGAACTTATTTGTTAAGGTTGTATTACTGGATATGGAAGGTCAAGAATAAATAATAAGACCAAAACTTTTTTTTAAAGTGTAATAGTACATTTTTGCAGAAATACATCTACATTGGAAACTATTTACAATATTGAAGTTAAACATTATACTGTATGTAATGCGCTGTATATAAAGGAAGACCTACCTATATCTAATCTGCAACTGGCATTTTTTTCTTTCTTTTTATATATAATACAATAGATTTTTCACAGTAGTCTCTGCTAGTTACTACTCAGAAAGTGACACTGGCTGAATACAGTGAAATGCTAGGGTCTACTCTCAAAGCCCGAAGCTGCCTTGATGGGGAGCTTAACATAACAGCTTGGTCCAAATGTTGCTGCACTTTTTAACTAGGTGGTAGTTAAAAAGGTTTCAACATGATTTTTCAGTCAAAAGGTAATAAAGTTTTCTAAAAATGTCTGACTCTTGTTCCTTTAGATAGATGAAAATCATTAAAAGAAACATGGCTTAGACCAAAAAGAAATTAATATCCCATCATTAATTATGCTATGATTTTATGCCCCAGTAAGTTAGTATAAAATTTCTTTAAATTTCTTTCCAGTGCCCCCTACCCTCATACCATGAAAGTTTATTAAATTAATGTAAATATTATGAATTTTAATGATGCATTTGAATAAATCTAATCAATTTTCTATATCCTTCTTGACATGTGCCTGAGATTCTATCCTGAACGCATGCCAGTAAATATAAATAAAATTCAAAGTAATTTATTTTATCAAACAGAAAGCGTTTATGTTAATCAACAAATCTTTTCTTCTTTTCTTGGACATACTTCTTAGAATGTAACAGCTCATCATCGACCATTCTCAAAAGTTAGTTTAAAGTAATTTGGTGAATATTTTGCAACGAATGTGTTAAAAATTGATAGACAATGACAACAAATTTGAAGCCAATTTAGAAAAGAAGTCAGAAGACAGTATAGAAACAATAATATAGTTTATTTTAACAAAGTATCTGAATGTATATGGAATTGTACACAATGGAATACAAGCTGAAAGGAACAAATGCAATGAAAGTAAACCCATGAATTGAAATATTCTTTATATGCAGAACACTGCAGTGATAGAAAATTGTACCAACGTGCTCATCCTCATTCTTTATAAAACTGATTGTATTTCACTGTCTTTTCTTTTTGAATATTCAATACTGTATTACACAAAAGAATAGTATTGGTATATTTGAGAAAGGCAGAATAATATTTTATCACAATAAAACTGAATACTTTTTGTAGCCAGTTCTGTCAACAGCGCAAAAGTCTAATCAAGAAACAAAAATGTATAAAAGTCCATTATAAAAGAAATACAGAAAAATAGTGTTTTAAATAAGAAATTGTTCTGCACAATATGGCACCAAACCAATCAAATTTGAACTGATTAATGTTATTTGCACTGTAACTGCAATCAGATGTAATCATTCACAGATATTGCATGTTTTGCACCAAAGTTATATTTCCTAAAGGACTTCTTATTAAGGCACTACCTAAACTTTAAATTGCAACTCTTTGTTTCACAATTTATAATCTGCTATGCAGGGTATATCCTATGATCCAAAAACTTCATATCTAAAATGATGTAACAGATCATTTTTCCACATCCACTCCAAAATTCTGAAAACTGTGATTAATGGTCACACAAAACTAGAAGACCCTTCTAAAAGAAATATCTGAGCCATACTGTACGATATAATCCAACTTTTTCAAACTATATTAATGTTGTATTGAATTTATTGTAGACAATTTTTACTCAAAGACTGCCTATAAATAAATTTCTTGTATTTAAATGGCAAGTTATAATCTTGTTTTTAGAACACTACTTTCACTAAGACTGAAAAGTGCAGAGGGTAATGCAGGCAAAGACAGGATTTTACAGAGAACAGTTTTTGTCTGCATATTTTCATCCCTATTGATCCACTCAAACAATATACTGTTAACAAAGCTGTAAGAATACACAACAGAACACAGCACAACCGACACAGGTCATGAAAAATCATTTTAAATTCTTCAGCAAAAACTTTATTACTGTTATAGTTGTGATGTGCCTACGCAAATGTGATTTTCTTTTATAATTCCTTTCTTCAAGCAGGTGGCTTTTTGTTAAGCAAATGGGAGTCCGACTCGTTGGCTGAACGGTCAGCGTACTGGCCTTGGGTTCAGAGGATCCCGGGTTCAATTCCCGGTCGGGCATTTTAACCTTCATTGGTTAATTCCAATGGCTCGGGGGATGGGTGTTTGTACTGTCCCCAACATCTCTGCAACTCACACACCACACATAACACTATCCTCCACCACAATAACACGCAGTTACCTACTCATGGCAGATGCCGCCCACCCACACCGGAGGGTCTGCCTTACAAGGGCTGCACTCAGCTAGAAATAGCCACACAAAATTTAAAAAAAGCAAATGGGAAACCAAGACTTACTCTGCAGCTTGACTGCAACCTACAATAAACCAGTACTTTTCCCACACTTGAATATGCTGATACTCGTATCCGTGGTAGAAATAAATAAGAGAAAGAATTTGCTTTTATTTTAAAATGTTGATGTCTAACTTCAAATCCCAGAATTAAACACTATGGAAAAATAACTAAATTTCACTTACAATCTGAATGCAACAGCAGTTACTCTCCTAGAAATATATATAATTAATTTTTTTCCCTTTTTATGTATAGTTCTTAATTCATGCTGCAGTCTTCAATCCACGTGAATTTGATTCTTTACAAAATGATATAACATTCTTGATCAACAAATTTGCTATGAACACAGTGAATTCTTGTCTTTGTGTAGCTACATAGAAAATTACCTACTTCCAAAACAAAAATATGACAGTAAAATATATCATGGATATAAGGACTAATGTAGCCCTGCAGCAACCCTCACCCTCATTAAAATAAGTTATATCAATGCAAACTTAAAGTTCTTGCAGCCATAAAATCTAAAATTTCTTCGATCAAATTTCACACAATTCATGCAATAATGCCACATCTGACAGCAGGGTTGGTGCCATACCATTAACACAAAACGAAACTGCCTCAACAAGCCAATATCATTCTAAAGAATAATGTTTTGTTTGTACTGTGTTTCTCGTTCCCTTAAATCCCCTGTACAAACACCAGTATCATTCTACTTGCTTCAAACAAAACTACATATGCCAAAAATACTGGAATATATGTCATAGGAGGGGCAGGGGGATTACATACAGTTAGAATGTGTGAGTGTTGTCACAAGAGTTTTGCCATATATGCAAGTGCTTCTACTATTTTTTTGGCAATACGTAGACGAGCATTTAATTTCTTTTGAACGTCTTATTTTTATGAATGTCGATTTAAACAATAAGTATAGAGAAAATATATTATATTTGGCCATCTGTACAAGATAATAAACATATCCTGTATTCAATTTGGATCAAAAATTTTCAAATTACACATTCACATAAAAAAATCTATGAATACTTTATATGATCCATTAATACAAAAATTGCAAAAGATACTAGGTGGTGATACTATTATTGTTTCCAATTCAGGAAGAAATGTTTCTTCAAATGCATTTTTGGTGTTTCCACATTAAAAAATTGTTCTTACAATCTGTACCTCAATACTGCATCAATATAACCGTGAAAATAGTTGCCACTTACAAACAGGACAATGCTCATCTACGTATACACACATGAGTTTATGATTTGTGCACCTCGCTAATAATACTTTCTTAAAGCCGTACACTAAGACATCATATAATTGGATTTGTTTTCAGTCATGCAGGTATTGCGTGTATATAGAGTGTGTATGTTTGTGAGTGTATGTGTTTGTGTGACTGTCCCTATGATAATACGGATTTTGTTATTTTATACAAGTTTGGTTCTGACGACAGGTAAAATATATAATAATTATTAATTATTATTACAGTACTTCTAAGTTCTAAACTGGCCGCCAATATTTACTGTCTGCCATTATTCTTTTTTCAATATGTACAATAAATACACATACATAGTTGTTTTTTTCTCTCTTTTCTCATATCATATAACATATCTGCCACTTCACTGTACAAAGTGGATATTGCAGTCCTTGCCCCCTTGACATTTGCATTACTTTACGTGCTCAGTTCATTCTTGCGTAGGAGCCACAGTAGTAAAACGATGCACTCAATCTCGAGGCATATTTTAAATAAAACGAGTTTCTTGTACATGGAGAATGTACCTACACTAGAATTAAATGTAGCTGCTTTGGTCGCGTGCATTGATCAATATCACAAACCACCACTTCTGTAACTTAGCTTTACTCATTTGTCACCTCCAAATTTCCATAGCCAATAAATCTACATCGCAACCAATTACTTTGCATAGGCCAGAGCTCGTGCTGATAGTTGACTGTGCAGTTCATAATAAATTTTGAGTCAAAAACTTCTCTCTCCAACATAATATTGTCTTTCGAATTAATAAAATTTCTTTTATACTTCACTGATAAAACACTACACTGCTCCCATACAATTTCTCTGGTATCTCTTCCTCCTTGACTGAAGCATGGCTTCATAAATAAATTTCACTAAAATGGCTGTTTATTTCCAAGTATGGCAATTTTATGTGCAGACACCATAAAAAATATTCTTTGTCGATTGAAAATTGATTATAGTTATAAGGAACAATGGGAAGGGAATATTGCTAACTGCAATAATAGTTTGTCATTGGTGTTGCACCATCAGAGCTTGTGACACAATAGGAACACTGGATTTGAATTGCTTTACTAATGTTTGAACATGTCTTGGAGTATGAGTTATACAATGTCACTTCACTGCTCATACAACCAGAATATCTTACAATAAAAGGAACGATGTTATTATTTTTGTACGATTTCACTAAAAAAAAAACATTCACTCGATATTTTTATACGAGATGTCAGTTAGTGGCATTAACGACTGCCATAACCTAATCGTCGTAAAAGGAACGTTGGGAAAGGGGAGACAGCAATTTGTACGATTAAACAGAATCACTCGAAGAGGGCAAGAATATCGTCGCTTGTTGTGTTGCCCGGCGTGCCGTTATTTCCATTGCTGCTGGCTCCACTCGATGGAGGTGTTGCAAGATCAGGAGGATCGAGGTACGATAATAACTCCATTGGATCCACCACATTATCTGGTAATAACTGGAAAAAACAGAGAACAGATTGGTATTTAAAATCCTAGTTCAGTATGAATATATATATGAACATACTGAAAATAAAAAGAAGACAATATTAAGACTGGTGTTCCTCTCCTCAGACATTGCATATATTTATATATTTTAGCCATTTCTATAGTAGCATTCATCATGTTTTCTATACTTCAATGCCTTTTGTTCACTAGTGTGTATAGTTTTCAGAAGTAATTTCTTCCTTTCAGGCTTTAATTCTTGTACAAAACATGTTAAAAGATGACAATCACATAGCTGCATGACAGATGTAGTAATAAGTGAATCCCCCAGATCAGTTACACTAGCACTCAAATGCCATGGATACGGTCAGCGACATTATTGCTGAAATGACTGTGATGGTTGCTGAGGAATCCCATATTCTATTACCAATGAAAACGTCACATTTCTCTTCTCCTTGAACAGCACAAGACAATTTGAGAGTATTGAGAACAGTTGTATGGTCGGTCCTTCATGAATTTTAATTCTGAATATGCTACTAACTATGCTGAAAGTTAAGTCAATGAATTCTCAAGTTATAGTTGAAACTGAAGTGAATTTGTGACACAAAAATAATGGTATTGTAAAACATGTTAAAGAAAAGGCAGGAAATAAATAATGTACCCAAAAGTCTCCAGTCACCCCACTGAACGTCCAGCTGCGCATCCAAAGGTACATAACTACAGGCGCAATGCATCAATATACATATATATATTTTTACAACGTGCTACATATCGCAGAAACTCAGATAGGTCTTATGGCAACAATGAGATAGGAAAGGGCTAGGAGTGGGAAGGAAGCAACCATGGCCTTAATTAAAGTACAGCCTCAGCATTTGCCTGATGTGAAAATGGGAAACCACAGAAAACCATCTTCAGGGCTGCCAACACTGGGGTTCAAATTCACTATCTCCCGAATGCAAGCAGATTGTTATGTGACCCAAACTGCGCAGCCATTTGCTCAATGTCAACATCATACACGTTTTTTGTCGACATGGGTCAGCCTAGAGAACTGAGTTGGAATAAGACATGATTATAGGGGTGTACAAGTTCAGGCATTCCGTTTGAGAGGTTTCGTGGGAGTTACATGTGCTCAGGTTCAATTTCAGCGATGTTATTGTGAAGTGGAAACATCAACAAAGAACTGAACCCAATTATAAGTTCAGATAGGCCTAAGAAATTAACTGATACGGACTAAAGAACTCTAAAGCATACTGTATGAACCACTCATCAACATCCTCGTCAACTACTGCAGAGGACTTCTGCTGCAGGTCAGGGACAGAACAATCTGTCAAGAGGCGATAGGACTCAATTTTTAGCGTTGTGTTGCTGCCCAGAAGCCACTGATTACACTAATAAATGTGCGACGTCACTTAAGAGTGGTACAAATAACACCATCATTGGTCTGTAGAGCAGATTAAAGCTTGATGGAGTGATGAGTCATAGTATATGCCGTGATACCGAGTGTGTGGACCTGGCAGGTATCTGGGAAACAGTATTCACCTGAGCGTGTTGTGGCAACAGTGGAATTAGACGGATTGATGGTCTGGGGCTGCTTTTCCTGGTCTGAACTCTGACCATTAGTTCTGGTCAATAGCACAATGAATGTGCGTGTTTATGAAAACATTTCATACAACAGCATGCAACAGTTGGGAATCGGACCAGTTTGGAATGGGACCTTTTCTGTATCAGCATGATAACGCTCCTGTCCACAAAGCAAGCTTCATTGCATTGTGGTTTGAACAAAATCAGGTGGATGTGCTCGAGTGTCCTGCTCCCAAGTCCCAACCTGACCACCCATCGAATAACTTTGGAAAGAACTAAAGCACTGGTTGCCCAACAACAACTATTCATCATTCTTCAGCAAAAATGGAAACAAATTCCACCTTTAGTCTATCACAACTAAGTGGATAAGCCTTGCACGAAGATTAAACATTGTAACAGCAAAAGGAGGTCCTGAATGCTATAAGTTACATGGCTGGCATCTCTGGAATGAACAGCAAGGGGTGTCCAGAGACTTTTGGCCACTTTCAGCACATAAACATGTCAAAACTGTAAGTGTCTTCCCGAAGGAGCCTCCTTAGTAGATAAACCTGTCAACATGCGTGAGAAGATTGTACAATATGTAAGATGCTAGTAGAATATTGTTAGAATAATATTAGTTCAAAAACAAATAAAAAAATTTCAGTGACACTGGGATTGGGAAGGTTGTGACCATGGCCTTAATTAACACACTGGAGACGCCGCTCATAGAAATTATGGGCGCGCTATTTAATTGCTGCTGACAGAGCTCGGACAATGTACGGGCACGTTTTCACTGTAGCTAAAAAATAGTAGCTGCCGTACCTGTGAGCTGTGACTTCACTAGAGTACTGTTGAATGCCTAGCTCTTCTTTCAAGGCATTGATAACACAGACTCATTTCTACAGGACCTGGGGCTGCGTAATCATCGACTCTTAACTGTGAAATGGGCGGGAAAGTACACCCAGTACATGCAGACAGGAAGAATGTGTGTTCGAGAGGCAGGGTTGATGTGTAATTCTTGTGAATATTTACCATGTCTAATTCAAGAGTAGGAAATTTCAAAAATGAATCCATAATGGATGTTCTTATGGAAGACACGAGTTCTGAAAATGAGGATGAGGATAACAATTACACACTAGGGCCCGTATTCACCAACGTGAGTAAACGCTTTTATCTCAGTTTAAAGCTATGTAAACCCAAATAACAGTTCAGTTTGTATTTACCAACAACATTATCTCGGATAACGGGTATTATATCGGTTTAAAATTTTACTGGAGATTGGTTGACCGGAAAAATGTGAAATGTAAGATGGCAGCCCATAGGTGGCTGGAATATCTAATTGAAAAATAAAATCACAGCGACGAGTAATATGATCAAGATTATGCCATTAATAAACGTCCTAGATGGATAAAAGAATGTGCGACATATTTCCAGCACTACGACGACTCTGATTTTCGGACGCATTTTAGGTTATCTAAAGCTTCTGAACATAACCTGGAATACCCAACACATAGGTAGGCCTAAAATGAATTCTCGATTACAGCTAATACCTTGTACTGTACATGACTGGGTGACTTTTAATGAAGAATTAAGGAATACTGCCTTATTTTTTGAGTGATGTACAATGTGTAGGCTATAATTGGTTTTATTATTCCCTTTGTTAATGCTTTCTGCCACCAAGTTCAATAACAATTCACTCTCTTGGAAAGTCATATTACGCTTCTTTCTTCGTTACTACTCATTAGCGGACATAATTTATGCAAATTATTTGCAAACCCTGAATGGAATCAAAAACTTGTTTACAATTCGATAGTGGCGACAGCATTACATAAAATCAGCACAGTCATTTGTTTTCAGTACGTCAGTATGAAAAATTAGCGATTCAAACTCAGATTGAAACGAAAACTTGGTTTTGATAAACTGAGATAATAAATTCTGTGGTGAATACAGAAATGAGCGTTATTCGAGGTAATGACATATCCGAGTTTTGAAAATCTAAGATAACAGCAAAAGTTACTGACGTTGGTGAATACGGGGCTAGGTCAACATGATGATTCTGGCGCTTCAAGCAAGTAAATGTAGATAATGAGCTAATTATCTAATTGGTGTGAAGTGTAACGTAGTTTTATACCACTTCCTGAAGTGGATTTTGTAATACAATTTTATACCGCTCCCTAAAAGTGTGGTGGTTTCTCATGTACACATGACAACCTTGCAGCAGCTCGATGCAACCACATCGTCAAACAATGAACAGAGGGAAAGCAAATTACTGGTCGTAAACAAGGATACTGGTGCCAATAGACCAATAACGTTAGAATCTGTATTAGTGTGTTTCGCTAGACATGTCCACAATATTGACAGATTTTGAAATATTAATCAAACTGGCGTCCATAACAGCGTCCGATTATTATTTTTTCTTTGTAAAACTTATTACCTTCATAAATTTATATTTAAAAATTGCTACACTATAATGATAATTAAACTCATTTTATGTAGAAGAAAGTGTGGTATTTCTAAATTCCGTAAAACCTTGTTAATTCAAAGTCGTTGGGACGCAAAAATCGGACTTCGAATTATGTGATTTCGAATTAACCACCAACACGTATTTCGGAAATGCCAACCCTTGCGGCGTCACAATATATTCTAAGACCTGTTACTGCATGATTCACAGTTTAAAGCTTTGCAAGTTATGAATCTCATTCCGTATTGACGGTTATCACTTTACAAAAGAAAATATTTATAAAATTTATTTGTTTGTATATTATGTAATCATTGTTTTACTACTGAAGATGGTCTTGAGATTAGGCTGAAACATGTATAGACTTTGCTTCATCTAACAGATGACTTGACTTGTATTGATAGGAGGATTTTATAAATATTTTCTTTTGTAAAGCAGTTTAAAGCTCTCAAATGCCATGGAAAAAAACTATTTACAAAATGAATCCAACAAGGTGCATTTACAGTATTCAAATAATGCACTTGGATAACTCACCAGCAAACATAACCTCACACAACTAAATTAAAACCAGCAAACATAACCTCACACAACTAAATTAAAAGAAAGAAAACATGATTCTAAGACGAGGAGAAATCTACACTGGCTCCCCTGTGCAAGTGCTTTATTCATTGGATTACTGTACTGTATGCAATTTAGATGCCTTGTGCTTCCACAGAAAGTACCCGATGCCCTTAAAACATCGTGGCTTATCAAACTTTCCTATGACGAGGGGAAAAATCTCGCTTCTGTCCACATTACAACAGTACAGTGATTATACTTGTACGATTTCCTGCCATAGCACTTCTAAGACCCATTAATGCATGCAAATGCCTTGATTCTCAGTTTAAACCTTTTCAAAGGCCGTGAAGAACACTATTTCAGATATGTACTTCTATAAAACAATGACAAACATAACCTCATGCAACGAAAGGATGAAAAACACAATTCAAAGACGAGGAAAAATTATACTGGCTCCCCTGTGCAAATGCTTTATCTCTTGGATTACTGTACTGTTTGCATTTTTAGATGCCTTGTACTGGCAAGGAAAGTGCCCGACGCCCTTAAAACATTGTGGCTTTTTGAACTTACCTATGACGGGGGAAGGAAGTCTCTCGCTTTCGTGTGCACTGCATAGCAACACAGTACATTTCCCGGCTGGCAATTCTCTCCTTCAAAACCTTAAGTTCGTTTGGCCTCAACATTTAAAACAATAAAACAAACAATGCAGTTTCATCGGCATTGACAATAATTTTTGGTGAGTATGAAGCTATAAGCCACGCTTTTTCCCCAACTGTCGGCATTGCCAGTATTCGCGGATTCATTCTCTCTGCACACTGCCTGCTACGTGATATTGTGGCGTTCCTTGAAACGCTGAATAAAAAATAATTACGATTCCGCTCGAACATAACAGATATGAAGCACACTGTAGACATGCCGAAGTAGGTGAAAGCGCGCAAAGTTACCCCTACATGCTCCGTAAGACGCGTTCTTTCATGATGCGGAGAAATTTTGAATATAAATTATTCTGTAAAATACTATTTTTTTTCAAAATGTAAAGGCAGTTTCGAATTAAAAGTCTGAATTTCGGTAACGGGACCGACATTGTTCTTCGAATTACGAATTATCCGTATTTCGAATTAAACTATTTAAATAACATGCAAAACCGTACCTCATGTTTCGGGGAACAAGAGCTGCTTCGAATTAAGCGAGATTTTGAATTAACCAATTTCAAATTATCGAGGTTCTACTGTATTCCAAAAAAAAGTTATAATAGCATTGAAAACATTTCAAAAACCATTAAAAATCTGCGATTTCTGAAGGGTAGCACATTCAAATATGGCCATCTCAAATGTGTTAAGGTACAGCTCCAGCACTTGCCTCAATGTTACCGTGAAAATGGCTGGAATTTTAAAAAATTATTATGGTCTACAAGTATTAAAGATCTTCTTCATGTGCCACATATGCCCCATTAAAAGCTTCAGCCTGCCAAGATGATGGTTGTCCAACCAGATGACCTGAAGATATTGGAGCATCACATCAGCATGACTACTTCCTCAGCTGTATTACTTGCTTTCCTTCAATCAGGTCTGCTTCCCTTCATAACAGACAGCTCCTCAGTTGTACTCAAGAGACTGAGGCAACCCAGGTTAGCCCTTAGCCCACTATTAAAAAGGAAGAGTTGGAAAATGAAATCTGAACCCTCTCAGCAAGAGGCAGACATGTATTTGATAGGACATGGACTGCAACTTTGGAATAATGATGTAATAACCAGGGAAACGTACTAGAGAGTGGCGCCTTAACCAGTTTCAACTGTATACAATTAATACCAATATAGTTGGTCAGTTAATGGACATTGGACATACAATTATGTAACTAAATTCTGGATTAATTTCAGTTGAAGATGGCATAATTTATTTGTAAAAACATTCGCGCACACAAATACTGTAAGTACAAGCAAACATAGCCGAAGTTTTAATTGCAAATAATCTTGTTTTGATGTGCTTTGCAATGGAAAAATTTTCATTTGGGCACTGATTTTGTTGGCTGTGAATGAGCAATGACAACTTTCCAACTGGAGCTGTTCTGCTGCTTGTCACCGACTTTAATTCCTTTTTGTACAATATGAAAGAGTGACGGACAAATAAACACTGTTCTCCCGCAGTGCCATTTCTTGTAGTTTGCGTGAAGGTCAATAACCATTTGTGGTTCATTAATCAGACAACGCCCATGTGTGACCTAAACCTAAATACGACTGTTTACGTTTATATTATGGATATATATGAAAGAAAGTTCATGGTCTAATAACACAAGTATTAACACATTGGGGACCGAGCCCGAGTGTGTAGTCGAGGTGGGGTAACAGTGCAGACTGACCACGCCCGAGGCTAACTCGGGCACGCATATTTGTTATATTGTCAACACAGCCAGGATGAGAATCGGGCGGAAACTATACATAAAACTTTGTAGAACATTTATAACAGGTATACCGTGCGTTCATGACCTCTGTCATAGTTTTCTCGAACTTATAGCAGCTTATTTTTGCACGAGTTCACTTCTACACTCCATGCTTCCAGCTGCTCAAGGCGCGCGCACGCTTTCAGAGTTTTGTTTACATCGTGCAAAATGTTTAGACTGTATTTTGTTTCTGCTATCATAAGTGGATCATTGAATGAAAGTGGAAGATGTTAGAGAAGATTTTTCATGACAGTGGTTCAAAAGAAGAGGTAGATGATTCAGATCTAGACCCTGATTTCAAACTTCATGTTAGTAATGATTCACATTCGCCAGGTACTTCTGATGATTTGGATGCACTTGCAAAGTCTGTGCAGATAAAGGAAATGCAGGAAATGGGAAAGTAATGAGAAAAGAGATATGCTGGTGGTGTGCAATGTGTACTGTAGCACTCTGTGTCCTTGAATGCTTCAAACTATTCCACACTCAAGCTCATTATGTGTACGACTTTGTTGTTGTTGTTGCAAGAGGCATACCGTTGGAAAATGTATAATGTGAAAAGTATTCAATAGATCTTAATGCAACTTTTTAATCTGTAGAATAGAACAGACACTTTTAATTTTTTGATGATATATATGTATTACAATTGCAACCTACGTACTATTTTTTTTTTAAACCTTTGAAATATGACGATCTGCCTGCCCATGTGCCATCTTAAGACATGGTCTCCAATGTGTTAAAAAGTAGTTTTTAGCCTTATTCATTCACATGCTGTACATACATACATACATCTCCCTCATGTTTTCGGAGCGCTCTTACTTTACAAGAAGCTCTTTAACTGCTCGAAGATGATGGAGGTGATAACTTGTTTGGGAAGCAATTGCAGACACAAGCTGAAGTTGTATTGTCTGAAGGTCAGCAACTGGGTGGAGATGAGGCTGAGGATGTCATAGTTGAAAAGAGAGAAGGACCTAAGCCAAGTTTCAAAAAGTAAACCACCAAGCAGCCTGAAAATCTGGACAAGGAAATTTTTATTTTTCCTCACGCAGATTACTCAACCGACAATCAATCGATCATCATTCATCTGCATTTAGGCCTGTCGCCCAGATGGCAGATTCCCTATCAACTGT
This sequence comes from Anabrus simplex, assembly GCF_040414725.1. Lineage (NCBI taxonomy): Eukaryota > Metazoa > Arthropoda > Insecta > Orthoptera > Tettigoniidae > Anabrus > Anabrus simplex. Next base: position 1,327,999,367 of record NC_090265.1, on the reverse strand, counting down.
TTACCTGTCTGTCTGTCTGTCTATATCGGTCCCTCAATTCTGAGGATCGTGATCTCTGAAGATATTTCTTTGTACCCGTTTCCATCCTCCAAAGCCTTCTGCTATATGGATAGATTGTATGAACAATGTCTTTGTACCTAGTATTTTCTAAAATGATTTCAAAGAACTTGGTAATTTATCAAATTACTAGATGACCTACGTAATTCACAAGGAAAGAAATATGCGTATGAAGAATGCAGCTCCTAGACAAGCACTGTGTCAAGTAGGACTCTGTGTGCAATGTCCTATCAAGCTCCATGTTCGCAAACAGTAATGCTTAATGCCTAATTGTGGATATTTCAGATTGCTGTCTCCTTTCCCTGTAATGTATTAGTATGTTTCTGCATAAGATTTATTTTTTGTGTGTGTTTTGAAAAATATACAGTCGAAACTGGTTAAGACATCCCTCTCTAGCACACTTCCCTGGTTATTATGCCATTATTTCAAAGTCCCAAGACGTATCCTATTAAATACATGCTAAAGAAACCTGGATAACAAATTTACGTCACTCTTTAGTAAGTTTGTAACTCCCACCATAAGAAATTTAAATTAGTATTCCCGACCACGTTGCACGCAGTACAGGCCAGCGACAACTGGCCTGGGTAAGGATGTGTAAAGAACTTAATTTCACGGCCCCGGAGCGCGGCTGCATGACGGCCTACAGCTGCAGGGAGAGTCAGTCCCAAGCCAGTCTTATTCTCTTTGCATCTGACATGTTTCGTTCGTGAGGCCTCTTTCAGACGGCGCAGGTTCGACCCGCTTCCGCGCTTAGCCGCCGGTCTGCCTAGGCCTAAACCAAGAACTGATTGTTCAAACAGAATCTTCCATATAATGCGGAGGCGAAGAGTAAAAGCGTGCGGGAGAAAGGTTTGAGCAGGCAGTCTGTGATGAGTCGCGGTCCCACGCCCACAGTTACTTGTTATTTTACATTAGTATTTTGCACGTCATCATACACTGCGGATCGACCGTGCTCGCGACATCAGTGCAGCGAGAACCCGATAGTGTACCTATATGAAAATAGAAATGGATTTAGATGATAAACAAAAGTAGGTCTGCTCTCACTCATTTGATATTTCTCATTTTCAATTTAAAAGTGTGCACTTTCCGTTTCCTCTGTGATCTGCAGCGGTTGTTATGGAACCCGAAATAGACATTGAGAACTTAATACTTTTAATCTCGGAAATACCAGTGGTCTTATATTTGGGAAACCGTGATATCATTACTTTAGACCCGTTGTTGAGAGAGTATCCTCAAAATTATACCCATCTCATTCTAATGAAATTTGAAGGGCACAGCATGCTGAACTATTTTTGTATTTTCATAAGTGTAGAAGGTAAACGAAGACTATGATGGTCCATATTTATTACCCACAATGAAAAGTGTGTTGAAAAGGATCCGCTGGAAAGTGCGGGGAATTTTGCACTGCTCGACCCTCTCTGTGTGTAAGAGTCAGCAGAAGTGGGCACCGCACACCCGCGCATACACACGGGCGTGTTTTACTTCTGTATTGTCTGAAAGAGGCCTGAGTGACTTTTGTAACAACGTACGTAAATTAGGCCTATTATACTTACGTATACAGCTGACATGTTGGCGCTTAATTTTGAAGTGAATTGTGTAACAACGTACACAAATTGGCCTAGGCCTACTGTACTTACGTATAGTGGTTTGCAGGACATTCAGTTATGGAGAAAAAAGAAAGCTAGACAGTTTATAGATGATGAAAAATTATTATTGAGAAAGCAGATGCTAAACCACACATGAAACGTGTGCAAATCGCCCAGATGTTGGACTTCCCTGTGACAACTTTAAACATAACTGTAAAGAGACGGCTGCGACATGTATAATTTGCGTTTCTAAGAACATTTTTCCTTGATGTTTTACTATGTTGGTTTTCTAAAAATGCAAGTTAATGGATACCACTGGCAACTACCCCAGTAACCACACTGCTTCTCTTCACATACGCACAAAACTTGTTGACAATAAACGACTGCCTCTTTACTATAGCCTACATTGCTAGCCGTGACAACCGGTTGTACAGTGCCTGTGTGTAACGTCACCGGATCTCAGGAAATAGTGAAGAGAGAATGGCTTTCTACTAGCCTCTACAAAAACGTTTCTCAAGTCTGCAGAATGGCATCAAAACATGCGAACCTTCGAATTCTTAAAAAAGCCATGGCTACTCAGTCGCAGGGTTATAACGCGTCTATTGTACTTGACACTTAGTCAAATTAAGTTTCGTGATGGACAGTCATATTGTAAAGATACGTGGAAAAGATAATGCCGGCAAATCTTCAACGGGTTCTAGTCTATATTATGATGCCAATTTTAAGTTAATGTTTATTAAACACTTGGAAATGTAAAATAATTGTGTAGCCGAAGGAAAATACGGCATAGGCCTAACTAAAGCCAATATTTGGAGTTAGCGTGAAGACAAAGCTAAAAAAATGCATACTGTACAAAAAATGCATTCAGTGGTCCGCAACAAGCTCACTTTAAAGAAGTTGAAGATGAAATTGTGAGGTATGTGCACGAAAAACGCAAGGGAGGAATGGCCATAACGTGGCGAAATAAACTCGTTCGTTGACTTTCAATGTGTGCAATTAGGCCTATACATCGCTAGCTGCTGAATTTGGCTGAACCCAGCAAGCGAGATGTGTGTGTAGCAGTAGCCGGTTATATCTGACGCTGAGTAAAAGTAACAGTTTTATAGATAGCAAGAATTTCCTGAGGGATCGTCATATTGTAGAGATGCATGGAATAGGTATTGCCGGCAAATTTTCAACCTCTTCGGTATTATGAGGCCAATTTTAAGTTAATGGTCCTTAAACCCGCGGAAATAAATAATAATTGTACAGCCGCAAAAAAAAATTACGGCATGACGAAAGTCAATGTTCAGCGTCTAAAAACAGTCTGAAAATGCGTAGGCCTACTGTACAACAAAGGCATTAATATAATTTTACAAAGTAATTTTTCAAGCCGGATTAAATTTTTTGAAGGAATAAGTGGGGTTCATCTTGGATTCGGAAAAATACGGTACCATATTTTTTTCAGACTGAAATTAAACATACACTTTCACGTTGTATCGGATTTCGAAAAATAACAAACAAGTAACCTGTAGTGTGGATATCATCTGCAGGAACAAGCTGCCTCTGTGGATCAGTGGTAGTGTGTCGGCCTGCGGATCCCAAGATTGTGGGTTCAAACCCGGCAGAGGTAGTCGGATTTTTGAAGGGCGGAAAAAAGTCCATTCGACACTCCGTGTCGTACGATGTCGGCATGTAAAAGACCTCTGGTGACACATTTGATGTTTACCCGACAAAATTAATTAAATTTCAGCCATAGACGCCCAAGAGAGTTTCGGTTTACTCGGTCTGCCATCTAGTGGGCCTAGAGTAAAACGGAACGTCGAAATTGACGAGCAGACAGCCAGATGGCGTCAAATTGAAAGGTTTGCACACGGTAGCTGAGGCCATACGATTATTATTATTTTATCTGTAGAAACGCAAGTTTTAACAAAATGATTGCCATTTCATACTGATTTTAATGTACATGGGGGGTTTTCCAACTTTTATACAAAAATTGGATACAACGACAATCCGCTATAGCGAGTTAATTTTTCGTTGTTATGAATTCTCACTACAACAGGCTTCTACTGTACTTGTAAAACATTTACATTATGTCCAGGGTTAGCTGTTTATTTTTACCAGGCGAGTTGGCTGTGCGGTTAAGGGCGTGCAGCTGTGAGCTTGCATCCGGGAGATAGTAGGTTCAAACCCCATTGTCGGCAGCCTTGAAGGTGGTTTTCCATTTTCACACCAGGCAAATGCTGGGGCTGTACCTTAAGGCCACAGACGCTTCCTTCCCACTCCTAGGCCTTTCCTATCCCATCCTCGCCATAAGACATCTGTGTCAGTGGAACATAACGCAAAACTGTTTTAAAAATTTTTATTTTTTTCTATTGTATCGCCGAACAGGTTTTCTGCACTTCCCTCAGGGCACTGTTTAGTCTCTGGGCTTTCAGTATTTTAATATTATCGTATATGATTATGCTGCAAGAGACTATCCTCATTTTTCCGTATTGAAAGTCTGTTAAAAGAGAATTGTTCTCCTTTACGATTATGTTATCAAGACCAGAATAAATGTTGGATCTTTCATACATACAGGCACGGGAGGTCTTGGGATAGCCTATTACTGTTTTGGTCCTGGGAAGGCTGGGAATTTTACGTTTTTGCGTTAAAATGTCATAAAAACCACAGTTTTATCTGCGCAATGTTGTATTTAAGAAGTTTGTATCATTTCCCACTAGTACTGTATTGACTTGTGCAGTGAGCGAGCTTTCCAGCCGAATTCAATGTCACGAATAACTGTAATTTCAGAAGTTTTGATATTTTTTATCTCTCCAATTTGATTGTGATTAGTGACAGGCAGAATTGAATATAATGCATTTGAGAACGTTTGAGAATCGATATGTACATTCGAAACCATATTTTTGAGTTCAACATAACCTTTAAAAGTCGAAGTAAGTCTAATTTACACGGTACAAGATTTACAGAAACTGACAACGAACAGTATACCGGTGACCAAATTACAATGGAAGATTGAAAAAAGGAAGTGATTTTGCTGTCATGTTGGGCACTTTTGTATGTAATTTGCTTTATTTTATTAGATTAGAGAATTAAAAACTACATGTAGCTGACTGTTGTTCGGCTTGGCATTATTAGATTTTTCGAATAGTTTGACTGATCCAAGTTGCTAAACTGAAAGAATTTTTCGTGGGAGACTGACAAAGTTACCCCGGTAAAATGTCATGTGAAGTATAGAGATTTTTAACTCTTGTACCGGTAGTACTTGCCCGCCTCTCACCCAAAGGGCCTAGGTTCGAGTCCTGGCCAAATCAGGTTTTTTACCATGATATGAGGGCTGGTTGCAAGTCCACTCAGCCTACGTAATTACCTTTAATTGAGGTGTTATCTAATGAGATGGAGACCCCAGTCTAGAAGCCACGAATTATGGCCGAGAGGATTCGTCACACTGACCATACGTCACCTCGTAACCTGCAGGCCTTTGGGCTGAGCAACGGTCGCTTGGTAGGTGAAGGCCCATTGGGGCTGTAGTTTGGTGTAGTTTAGGAGTGTTTGTAAGATTATAATTATACATACAGTAAAACCTTGTTAATTCGAAGTCGTTGGGACTAAAATATCGGACTTCAAATTACGTGATTTCGAATTAACCACCAATTCGCAATTCAGAAGTACCAACCCTTGTAGCATTACAAAATATTCTAAGGCCCGTTACTGCATGCAGTTAATCTTGATTCACAGTTTATACCTTTCATATACCATGAAAAAACAACTATTTCCAAAATGTATCCAAGAAGGTGCATTTACAGTATTCAAATAATGCACTTGGATATCTCACTGGCAAACAATCTCGCGCAACGAAAGAAAGAAAAAGCACGATTCAAAGAGGAGGAGAAATATATGCTGGCTCCCATGTGCAAGTGCTTTATTCATTGGATTACTATACTGTATGGATTTTATATGCTTTGTATTTACACAGAAAGTACCCAATGCCCTTAAAATCGAACTTTTCTATGACTATCCTTGTACGATTTCCCGCCATTGCACTTCTCTCGTACGTCAGAAATGTGAACACTTACCGCATCACAAAGTATTCTAAGACCCATTAATACATGCAATCACTTCGATTCACAGTTTAAACCTTTCAAATGCCATGGAAAACCTATTTCCGAAATGTATCCCATAAGGTGCATTTACAGTGTTCAAATAATGAACTTGGATAAATCACTGAACAAACATAACCTCACGCAATGAAAGAAAAAAATCACACAATTCAAAGATGAGGATAAATTATGCTGGTTCCCCTGTGCAAATGCATTATTTTTTAGATTTGTATACTGTTTGCAATTTTTAGATGCTTCATTCTGGCATGGAAAGTGCCAAATGCCCTTAAAACATTGTGGCTTATCGAACTTTCCTATGATGAGGAGATAAAGTTTCTCGCTTCCATGTGCATTGCAACGCACTACAATGACCCCCATCCCCCACCCTTGTACGATTCCCCAGCTGGCATTTTTTCCTTTAAAACCATAAGACCGTTTGGGCTCGCATTAAAATAATGCAATGCAGTTTCATCGGCAATGACAATAGTGTCTTGATTTATGAATTTCATTTTCCGTATTGACATTTACCAATCGTCATAAAAGGAAAGAAAAATTCCACCTAATCAATACATTTATTTTCTTGTAAAGTATTACAATCTAGGACCGGTTTCGACCCTTCATAGGTCATCCTCAGCTATATCAGAATCACATTTTCATTTCTATCTTATACCTCTGAAAGACCTTCGTGATATATTGTTTCATAATTTTCAGTGAAAACTTATCTTAAAAACAAATTTCTAAGCGTTGTGTTAAAATTAAAAATTAAAATTACAAAACTTTGTCTATTATATACATGCCCTTTGGCTGACAGAATGCATCCTTGGGTTGATTAAGCATCTATCTTAGGTATTGTTGCTTATTCTGTTGAATCGATTCCCTTTTATACTTATGTACAATCGTGAATAGACTATCAGTAAAATTTTATAAATAAAGCTTGCGTGATAATTATAATAAAATATCATGTTACATCTTTATACCATATTGCTGGAGTGATATTATTTTAGGTAGAATATAAATGCGTGTTGACCTCTATAAAATATTTTGACATAAACACACTAATATATTTTAAAGTCTAATCATTGTACTTTAAAGTCTAAAATACTTATTGCTTTGGATCTTGCGTTGTTATGTGGTAAAATATTGTAACAATTTGTCTTATATAACATCAGATATTGATAATATTTAAATATGCCGTGTATGGTTGGCTTTTTTAAGTCTAATGATTAAATGTCAGTTCCTTCTTGCATAAAATTACAAGTTTCATATTATGTTGATTATGTATTGTATAAAACATAAATGTCTATTAAATAGACTGCTTATCATTTACTACAGAAGTTTTTTTAAAAAAACACTTGAATGTCTAGTAATATAGTCAGTGTATTAGTGACACTGAAACGTGTTGGCCTTGATTCTTGCGTTATATTTCCATAATTTGCCTTTTTTTATATATGTCGAATGTTGGTCTTTATAGGTTCCATTTGTAAATAACAGCACTTTCCTATAATTGTGAAATGGATCAATATAAGCTTGATACGTGTTAAATTATGCACTATATGTGTGATTCAGTTCTGGCCTAACTTCTTCAGTTTTCTCCCATCAAATGCCGTAAGAATGTGGTGGTTCCTTTCCCTTTTTGAGGCTGGTAAAGTGTGTAAGCCAAAATGAATGAAGTGAGTTAGATTTCAATAGAAGTGTAATATTGTGTGAATTTGTAATGCCTGAATTAATTTACTTACTGCTGGATGTTTGAAATGCGAGTTTCTTGGCCGTTTGACGAGTAATGTACCTCGTACTGATGGTTCTAGTGTTGTCTGTTGTGAGAGGGGCGGAGGGATAAGTAGGGGAGGTTGTTACGTGTGTATGGGCAGAGTCACTGAGGTTCGCTGTCTGCGCCGTAGCTTGTGTATGACGTCGTCTGTTGACTATTTTGACGTAGTCGTTTTTTAAGACAGGAACGATTTTATTGAACAAAATATTAGTTTTTTCAGATAACTCATTTATATTATAATTAGGATTTGCATACTGATCTAGTGTTATATATAATTCTTCACTTATATTAAGCAAAGGACCTTTAGGTTCTACATTTAATATTTTTAAATCGTTATTTATGTCCGTAAAATTGTGCTTATATTCACGCATATGTTGCCCTATTGCCGAGAAATGGTTATGCCTAATTGCGTTTACATGCTCATTATATCTAGTCGTGAAATTCCTGCCCGTACGCCCCACATAACTTGTTAAACAGTTGTTACATTCCATTCGGTAGACTCCTGATTGAAGATATTTGTTACTACTATTTACTGATTTGCTATTATATATGACATGCATATTATTTTGTGTAGTCTTAAATGCTATTTTAATGTTATGCTTCTTCAGAACATTGGTTAGTGAATATATATTGAAAGTGAAAGTTGCGTAATTTTTTCTGGGTTGATCTGCTTTCCTCAGAGTGGTGTTGGGTCGTGATTTGAACTTACGAATGATGAAATTAACCATTTCTTTTCTATAACCGTTTTTTTGAACTATTTCGTGAATTAGTTGTAGTTCATCTTTGAGATCTGCTTTTGACATCGGTATATTAAACGCTCTATAAATCATACTTTGATATGCTGCTTTTTATGTGGTCCTAGATTGTAATACTTTACAAGAAAATAAATGTATTGATTAGGTGGAATTTTTCTTTCCTTTTATGACGAATGACAATAGTGTTCGCTGCCTACAAATTTTTTATATGAGCCAAATTTTTTCGTCAACTGTCGGCATCGCCAGTGTTTGCGGATCCTGTTTTTCTGCACACTGCATGCTGCATGATATTACGGCGTTCCTTAAAAGGTTGAATACAAAAGAATTCCAATTTAATTCAACTTAGCAATCATGAAGCGTACTGTAGACCCACCGAAGTGAGTGTAAGTGCGGAAAGCTACCCCTCCACGTTCCGAAACATGCATTCTATTATGACGCGGATAAATTTTGAGTTGACATTACTCTGTAACACTATTGTTTTAAAATGTAAAGGCAGTTTCGAATTAAGTCTAAATTTCAGTAATGGGGCCGACATTGTACTTCAAATTACGAATTATCCATATTTCGAATTAAACAATTTAAATAACATGCAAAACTGTATCTCATGTTTCCGGGAACGAGAGCTGCTTCGAATTAGGCGCAATTTTGAATTATCAAGGTTCTACTGTACTTCATTTTTGTGATGTTTCGCCTAGTTGTTGATGGTTTCCATTCATTCCCGGATTTTCCGTTTTCCCGTGTTGTACGATTCTTTTTTCGTGATCCCTCCCAAAACAGAGAACCGAGGTTCCACTGTATTCTCTGAATTACATTGTCGCATTAAGTTGACAACTATGGAAATGTCTTGAAGTATAGTGTGTTATGATGAAGGACGCTTCATTTGATGTACTTTCTAATTGTGACTAAATACTTGTGTTAACTGTTCTCCTTAGACTACTGATGGTATTACACTGGTAATTTTCTTTTTTCATTAGTACAAAATATCAATACAGTTGTAAGAAATAGAACAGTATTTAGGTAGAGGTAACACTTGAGATCAAGAGACCCTGAAACATCATTTGACTTATAAAACAAGAATGTACTTCTCCACAATGTAAAATACTCACATTCAGACCCTCTTGGCCCTGGCCCTCTCCATCGATGACAGCCGCTGGGTCAAAGTTGAGATCTGATGGGATATCTGGAGTTTCCGTTGTTTGATTGGTAGTAGAGCCAGTATTACCACTATTGGCATGACTGCTGCTGCTATTGTTACTGCTGTTGTTGGCAGTATTGTTGCTGCCTGGACCCGAACTTTGATTGTCAGTTGAGGTGGCAGGAGGAACGCTTGGTGGCCCACTATTTCCCCCTCCAGGGGTATGAGCACTACCTGGAGTGCCTCCAGGGGTATGCGGTGTATGAGGTGTGTGAGGAGTATGCGGAGTGTGAGGCATCTACAGAGAGAGAGAGAAAACAAACAATAAGATATGTACAAAAGCAGAGGGGTCTTTATTAATTTAACTCGGTATCCTAGTACTTTTTGGTATACTTTGTCAAAATATTAGTGGAGGGAAAAGGATAATATCATTATCAGGAACTCAGCTTATTAATTTGACAATGAATTCTTATATTAACTACATACAGTAATGAATGCACATGTTCTAGACATCACAGATTTGAGAGAAGTTCTTTCAATAATGGGAAGTCCAAACATATACTCTAAAATACACATTCTAATTCTCTTGATTTGGAAACAAGATGACCCCAAGTACAGTGAAAAGCCTGACCCCTTTGCAACAAAACAAAACAGCAACACTATTCCTGGCACTCTACCTTGAATTCTGAGTTTACATTCCACTCAACATTCTCTTTTAAATTCTCTTCTTTCATTCAACAGCCTACAGGGGTAATTCAGTGCCTGTTAGTTATAGATATCTTTTGAATTCATTATACTCACTTGTTCATTCAATGTCTTCTCCATTGCATTAAGAGGATCCAAGGAATTGACTGACTCACTGAGATGAGACAACGGCCCACCTCCACCCGAATACTCGTTGCTGCTTGGATTCGAACCAGCACCAAAATCGTAAGAATTACCCCGACTCATTCCACTAGCATTGTACGGAGGAGGTCCACTATTCATCATAGAGCCACTTGCAATGCCTGAAATAAACGAGAAATAATTTTGACTACAGTTCTTTAAACACTGGGATGTTCATGAAGAGAGAGACTAACCACACTTACTGTTCATGTCAGGAGGAATGTATGGAGACATGGCCTGGTTCATATCCCAGTTGTTCATCGTGGGGAGAGTCATACTCCCTGGTGACATGGCCTTGTTCATACGTTTCGCTCCACAGGAGTCACTGTCATCTTCCGTCTGCAAACAAGAATTGAACTAATTATAAAACATTCAACCCAAACCCCTGTGGGTGGGGGCAGTAGAATAACATCCACGGTATCCCATGTCTGTCGTAGGCGGCGACTAAAAGGAGGCCCAGGGGCTCTCAACTTGGGAGTGTGTGTGTTGGCGACCACGGAGCCCTTTAGCTGAGTGTTGGCATTGCTTCCACTTGTGCCAGGCTCCTCACTTTCATCTATCCTATCCGATGTCCCTCAGTCATCTCTTCTTTTCCAATCCCTGTTAAGTTCCCAGGGCTGAGGGAGTCTCACTTTCACACCCTTCATGGCCCTTGTCTTTCTTTGGCCGATACCTTAATTTATGGAGGTGTTGGATCCCTTCTATTCTTCCTCTCTGATTAGTGCTATATACAGTGCTATACAGTAAAACCTTGTTAATTCGAAGTCATTGGGACTCAAAAATCGGACTTCGAATTACGTGATTTCGAATTAACCGCCAATTCGCAATTCAGAAGTTACAAAATATTCTAAGGCCCGTTACTGCATGCAGTTTATACCTTTCAAATGCCATGAAAAAAGAACTATTTCCAAAATGTATCCAAGAAGGTGCATTTACAGTATTCAAATAATGCACTTGGATATTTCACTGGCAAACATAACCTCACGCAACGAAAAAAAGCACGATTCAAAGATGAGGAGAAATCTATGCTGGTTCCCATGTGCAAGTGCTTTATTGATTGGATTACTATACTGTATACACTTTAGATGCCTTGTATTTACACAGAAAGTACCCGATGCCCTTAAAATCGAACTTTCCTATGACTCTATCCTTGTACGATTTCCCGCCATGGCACTTCTCTCGTACTTCAGAAATGTAAACACTTGCCGTGTCACAAAATATTCTAAGACCCATTAATACATGCAATCACTTCGATTCACAGTTTAAACCCTTCAAATACCATGAAAAAAACTATTTCCGAAATATATCCAACAAGGTACATTTTCAATGTTAAAATAATGCACTTGGATAAATCACTGACAAACATAACTTCACGCAACGAAAGGAAAAAATCACACAATTCAAAGACGAGGATAAATTATGCTGGCTCCCCTGTGCAAATGCATTATTTTTTGGATTTCTGTACTGTTTGCATTTTTAGATGCTCTGTACTGGCACGGAAAGTGCCCGACGCCCTTAAAACATTGTGGCTTATCGAACCTTCCTATGACGAGGGGATAAAGTTTCTCGCTTCCATGAGCATTGCAACGCACTACAATGACCCCCATCCTCCCCCCGTGTACGATTCCCCGGCTGGCATTTTCTCCTTTAACACTAGAACGGCCGAACATTCCTCATACCTATAAAGGCCGCAGGCGGTCATTTTGACCGCTGCAGCTTACTGACATATACCTAGGATCCAGGATCTGAGAAACATGCGAATGTTCAATTATTTATTTTAAAACAACATAGTTAACCATTAGGATGTATTGTATACAGGTCAATCCAATGTTAAATATTAATAATTGCTCATATTATCTCACTTCTGATAGGTAACAATGAAATATTTCGGCGGACTTGCTATTGAATGCCTTTGTGAAAAATTATGATAAAAATAACGGTCTCTATTTGTTTACAAGCCTATTTAGGCACTTGACAAGCAATTCATACAAGTTATTACCTTACACGAACATTTTCCACAGACTACTTTGTTGCACGAAGAACATGTGTCGGAGGTTTTGTTCTGTTTACAATTGGAGTTCACTTGACATTGTCGTTGCTTTCGACTGGCATACTGAACCTGAATCTGAGGCTCAGGCTGAAGTGTAGGGAGTTCAATCAACCGGGATCTTGTCTTCACAAAATCAGATCTTAGTTCTTGTATTACTTCAAGAATATAATCATGTCGAGAGATTCTCTGTCCCGTAACTTCCTTGTAGACTATCCATGAATTTATTGCTGCTAGATCAAGTACGTTGTAAAATACATGTACAGGCCACCTTCGGCATCCAGCTCTAGTGGAGTATTTACGCGCCATTTGATCAACTACATCCACACCATACTTAGTTTCGTTATAAAATTCAGTAGTACTAGGGAGCTTCTTGTTATCTTCACTGACTTGAACGCTTGGATGTAGAGTGCTTAGCAGAAGCACATTCTTGTTCACTTTTCCTTGATATACTGTGAGAGTGGTGTGATCTTCCTTCTGAAGTACGACAGTCTCGTACAGATTCATACGTAGTGCTTTGATTGACACCGAGATTTCCTTCCTCACTCGATTGATTGTTCCAACAATACTAGTTTTCTTCTCTTTCAGTCTCTCAGCCAACTTTACCGATGTAAAGAAGTTATCAGTGGTCACGTTATGTCCTTTCATGAGGTATGGGTCCATAAGTTTCATGACAACATTTTCAGGCAGTGACTCATTGGCGGGTCGCATTTCGTCTTTCCCAAGATAAGGAAACCCATTGCACACATACTTAGAATCAACGTCTACCAGTAGCCAGAATTTTATGCCAAATTTATCTGGCTTGTTGGCCATATACTGCGTGAACCTGCACCGAGCTTTGCTGGGGAAGAGTTGTTCATCAGCTGTGACATTTGCTCCTGGTTTATAGCACGCATAACGATTCTCAATAAATCTATTCCAAATAGCCGAAGCCAAAGCAAATGTATCTGTCTGCAAACGAGTGGATCTAGTTTTACGGAGATCAAAGCGCAAATACCTTAGAATTTCTTTGAACCTGTTTCTTGCCATAGTGTTAGTGAAAACAGGGGGACCCCATAAAGAAGACCACATATGATCTACAGCTAGACTAGTAAGTTTATAAGCTCCACGGGTGTATAACAAAGCAATAAAAGCATCTAATTCTTCCAAAGAAATAGACCAATTATTATCCATTGTCTGTCTACGAGCTTCGGTCTCTGTACACATCTTTATATGCTTCAACATGGATGCGTCAATGAATAAACGCCAGGCACTAACCTTGCTGTTAGTCTCTACGTTACGCTTAGCGTGAGAAGTAGGCCCTGCTGCCTCTTTCAGCACATTCTGAGCAGCCATCCTTCCAGGGCGGTTCCCACTACTGTCGACAACAGTCCAAATAGTTGTTCCATCATTACCACATAACTGATCCCCTGGTGCAAATGAAGAAGACTTTACCAGTTCATGACCTCTCCCACCTAGTTCCCTTCCTCTTCGAACAGGTTGCCTGCTGCTAAGAGATCGTCCTCTGCTGCAAGATTGATCACGGCTGGTTGAAGGAGTAACTGCGTCTATTGTAGGTGCAAAGTCCACTGTGTGCATATTTTCATCAGGCGAATCACCATCACTATCCGACATATTATCACACTGTTGAGTTATAAAATCCTCATCGTCACTCATTGCGTCTATATCTGATAATGTATCTTCGTCACCTGATTCGTCTTCTCCTAGCTTTTCAAGTTCTGCTAATAATTGAACAGGAGTAAGTTTTTGCCGCCGAGCCATTATTACGCACTATACGACACAAGGGACAGGCACTAACTCGTCCACTCGCAACCACTGCTAGAGGCATACTATTTAGTTACATCATACGCCCCTATAGCACCACTTGTAAATATATCACAGGAAGCAAGCAGTGAGCAGAATAGAGCTCACCGTATCAAGGAAGTGAAGCGGTCAAAATGACCGCTTATGGCCTTCCTAGGTATAAGGGACAATATCGATGTTCCCTTATTATCTACGGATGTAATTTTTGGCGTGAATGTACATAACCCTAAAAGATTAAAAGTCACAAAAGAACAACCTCGCGCGTAAAAAATTACGAGCGTGGAAATACCTTGAAATTCGGTAACGGTCAAAATGACCGCTCTGGCCGTTCTAGTGTTAAAACCATAAGACCATTTGGGCTCACATTAAAATAAAGCAATGCCGTTTTATCGGCAATGACAATAGTGTTCGCTGCCTACAAATTTTTTATATGAGCCACGTTTTTTCGTCAACTGTCGGCATCGCCAGTGTTCGCGGATCCTGTTTTTCCACACACTGCATGTTGCGTGATACTACGGCGTTCCTTAAAAGGTTGAATACAAAAGAATTCCAATTTCATTCAACTTAGCAATCATGAAGCGCACTGTAGACCCACCGAACTGAGTGTAAGTGCGGAAAGCTACCCCTCCACGTTCCGGAACACGCGTTCTATTATGATGCGGATAAATCGAGCTGAAATTACTCTGTAACGAATTATCCATATTTTGAATTAAGCAATTTAAATAACATGCAAAACTGTATCTCATTTTTGCGGGAACGAGAGTTTCTTCAAATTAGGCGGGATTTTGAATTAACCGATTTCGAATTATCGAGGTTCTACTGTATAGAGGATGGTTACCCATTTGTACTTCCTCTTAAAACAGTAATCACCAACACCACCCCCACCACGTTCCGCCAAAAACACAATATTTATGGGGAGTAGTGAATCATTTTTTCAATCTGCTTTACGTTGCACCCGCACACATAGGTCTTGTGGTGACAATGGGCTAGGAGTGGGAAAGAAGCGGCTGTGGCCTTAATTCAGGTATAGTCCCAGTATTTGCCTGGTGTGAAAATGGGAAACCACAGAAAACTATCTTCAGGGCTGCCGACAGTGGGGTTCAAAGCCACTATCTCCCAAATGCATGCTGATAGCTACGTGACCCAAACTGTACGGCCACTTACTCGGTGGGGAGTGATTAACTCAGTGGCTTAGCTGCTGGTTTCCCACCCAGAATGCTGTGGTATGAATCCCAGTTGATTCTGGGTTGAGATTATCATCTCAAAAATCACGCAGTGTCAGGAAGGGCCTTAAATTCCTGGCCAAATCTAAAATGAGCCTGGGTGGCTTTAGTGACTCCCACAAAGGACTGAAATATGCTGAAGAAAGTTATAGAAGACACAAAGGATGGTATGGCAGTGGCTTACCATTGTAACAGATACTTAACAGAATATTTCAAAATTCTAAGTCTATAAAACTTTAAATCAATCATTTCTGATGTAAGTAATGGAAAGGAATAAACAAAATGAAATCTTAAATTATGCTTCTATTCACTTGTGTTTATCCAATTGTGCATTCCTTTTCATTTTTGATGTAAAGTTTTAGTGAAATTCAGGGCTATTTGCCTCTCCAGAAGTAAAATATTGTTTCTAATTTTTTGAAGTTCTTGAAAGAGAATCAAATCCATACCCTTACTGCCTCAGCTTGGTGGTCTCCTCTCTAACACCATTACATGGGATAATTATTTACAGCTGTTAAATGTCAATGTTTAACTCCAGAAAATAGTTATATGTCTAAGAAATAAACTTTTAACAATATAAAATATACCGTATTTACGCGAATAATACCCGCATAATTTTTAAAAACATTTGAGGCACGAAATTGGGGTGCGGGTTTTATTTCTTTTTTTTTTTTCATAATCAGCCTTCCTAAAGTCAGGGTGCGGGGATTATTCGGTGGCAGGTATTATTCGCGTAAATACGGTATTACACTTATCTTAAAGTCTGAGTTAATTTTAACTGCCACAACAATGTAAAGGTGAATCCAGAGCATTTAAAATATCACCAGAATATTAGTCTGAAAATGTAATTTTATGAATTCTCTATCAAGCAAAAAATTAAGCAACTTACTGTACTAGGTGTCACTATTAATAACAGTACAGTACCGAGACTAATTTGCGTCACTAATGGCAATCTGAATGCACTCTATCTGAGCTTAAATATAGTCTTTTGACAGTTTTCTATTGAAAGAGCAGATACATGAAGCTAAGTCAGAGTGTCATCTTGATTATGTACCATTAATATTACTCACTTTGATCCCCTGAAGGCTCTTTGCGGGCTTCCAGTTCGCTGAAGAGTCAATAGTTACTTCTTCAACTTCCGAACTGTTGAGGGTATTGAGAATGCCCCACATGTATTGGTCCACCTCCAAGCCTTCTAGCTGAGCTGGTTTACTGAAAAATTGAATTAACATTAATATTCTAGACGGAAGCAAAACATAGGTGATGCTATCATTCTTAATACATGCATACAACTCACAGGAGAGATGAAGATTGGCCTCCATGCCCACATACCATTTGATATTATTTTCTGTTTAAAGTGGGTACACTGGCAAGGTAAAAGACCTTCCTGCAAAACTGTTTATTACCAATACATAATGTAACACAAAAAAAAAATATTGGTTCAGAAACAATTTCTTCTTTCCCTTTTAGTTCCCAATTCATATTCAAGATTAAAAACATTACCAACTTTTATAAAAAGCGCACTGCTAGGAAGTAAAAGAGGCTAGTGAAAATGCAACCCTAAAATCAAGCAGAAATCTTAAAAATGCTAGGGATATTACAAACAAAACATACAACTTACTTGCACACAGGACATCTCCAGGAGCCTCTTTCACAATTCAACTGAAGATAGGATTCAAGATCAAAACACTGAATGTGTTTACAATCATGGCCTCGTGCAGGAAGGGTAATTCTTTTGAAAGTGATTGGACACTTCAGCGACACCTATTTACATTAAGAAATCCAGTATTAACAAACATTGATACAATGCTTTTCAACCTATATCATTAACATAACTAAGCCTGTTGTACTACTCAACAGATAAGTATAAATGTTGCAATCTGAGAAGCACATCATCATTTATCAGTGAAAAGTCTCACCTTAAGAGCTGTCTGCTCAACACCATCCCTATCAGTTCCCATACCACCACCAGACGATGCTGTATTGCTGAAATTCCTCTTTATTTTAGCAATACAATGGTCAGCTGTAAGTAATCGTTTCCTCAGTAAACCTTGTAATACACTTCGTACGCTCGGCCGATGCACAAGTTGTAGCACAAAGAGATGGGACTGTAAACAACAAATAAAATAATTTCCTCTATGAATCTCAAAAGGAGCCAAGCTCGAAAGGTTCAATTTTACAAAAGTGGAACCTCAATTCTCTATTTTTGGAGGGACCATGGAAAAAAGCGTACAGTACAGGAAAACGGAAAATTCAGGGACAAATTAAAACAATTAAAAAATGGCTAAACACCACAATAATGAAATACCGTATTTACACGAGTAATCCCCGCATATTTTTATTTAAAACTGAGGCACGAAATTGGAGTGCGGGTTTTATTTGCGTCAAGGTTGGCAACATGCTCCTATTCACCTAGTTTTCGATGTCGGGTGTACAGTTATGCTTTGTGTAACCGCAGATGAAAGAAAACTGTCCCCACTTGTCATATTTAAACGGAAAACAATTCAGACTTGTAATTTAAAACTGCCTCTACATTTTAAAAAATAGTATTTTACAGAGTAATTTAAATTCAAAATTTCTCCGTGTCACAACAGAATGAGTCTTCCGGAACGTGCAGGGTAACTTTCCGTACTTTCACTTCGGTGTGTCGACAGTATGTTTCATAGTTGCTAAGTTTGAGTGAAATCGTAATTCTTTTGTATTCAGCGGTTTAAGGAACACCACAATATCACGTAATAGGCAGTGTGCGGAGAAGCAGAACCTCAAATATGTTCAAGCAAAGCAGCTATATCCGTAAATTTACACGTTCATATTTGCGTAAAGACCCTGTGAACTCCACAGAGTGATATGAATTGTTTGTTTATGCCTACGCTACTCTTTCGGTGGAAGGAATTTCAGTTAATTTCATTTTTCAAAATGAGCCTTCCTAAAAGTAGGGTGCAGGGATTATTCGCCAGTTATACGGCAGTTTAAAATGCATTCCAATCCTCAAACCAACATTTAAATCCCTAGACAAGTCATAAATTGAACCTGATACCTCAAATTAAGAAGCAGAGGTTCTTCCCCTTCACCATGGAGCAGACACCATTCCTAGTCAGAGCTCCATAAAGAGTTGAAACTTCTAAATTCTTGTACATTTATACACTAGGCCTAACTGTTATAGTGAAATTGCTACTGCAAGTTTCTAACAACCAAGAGAAGAATGGCAAGAATGAAAATCTCGTAGAAAAGAATAAGTATTCATGAGCACCACTTCCCATCTGCTAATCATTCATAGAATGTTTTAAGTAAAATATCTGCTACAATTTGACACAAAAATATAATCAATTTGTCATAAAAGTAAGTGGAAATGAGGCAAATCTGCAAAATATTGCAATATTAAAAAACCAGAGTGAAATACATACACAACAACATGCTGAAACTGTAATTTGGATGGTGTTTCGACCAGGTTGACAAACTTCCTTCAGGTAAAGAGGTTTATGGGAAGTTTTGTTTTCTCCTCGGTCAATACTGAGGGGGGTTGCATTCACAGAAACTTGAACACTGGCCGGCCAGTTGGTGTTCATTTGGCGATCCTCATGGTGGAAACATTTCAACTGGAGTTCTAAGTCTGACCTGTTGAATAAACATATGTTTTAGTAAAAAGAGAATTCAATATGAAAACAAGATTTCATCATTTTGTAAAATTTAGCTCTTAATTTAAATGTCAAGCACTAACAAATTCAAAATAAATGTACCTCCACATGAGGGTTTGGTGCACGGTGGGCTTAAGTTGGAAGACATGGTTGCTGACCGCCAGGTTATGTTCCAAACGGAACGGGGGAAGAATGATGCCATCACGTACAGGGAACGTCAAGCGTAATTCATCATCTTCTAGAAGAAATTGAGAAATATTTTAGTTACTGGTAAACTGAAGACATTTGTAAATATACAACAAATACATTTTTTTATAAACATCCCATCATAATGAACAAAAAGGTACAGATTGACTAATAAAGTTAAACATCAGAAAGAAAGAAAAAAAGACAAGCTGATCAAGAGTGAAGGTAAGGAAAGTATTCAGGAAGACAAGAATTGAGTTTATGACAACTGACATTAGTGTACATATACTGACTCATTTTATAGAGATAATTTTCTATAAAACTACTAATTTAGATTAGATAAGGGACACAAAGAGAAACAAGATCTGCTGATCTTTGAATAAGGAGCTGATGAAGGTCACATTAGGGACTGTAACATTCCACTGGATTAAAAATTATTAGGAACTAATTGTACTGAAAAAATCTGTTTTATATAAGCATCAAGCAGGTTTCAAAGGTCAAAGAGTTTAAATGATGATGATGAAGATGATGATTGGTCTTTAAAGGGGTCTAACATCTAGGTCATTGTCCCCTACTGGTGTATGAGATGGGAGAAAATGTAATGACAATTAAAATTCCAAAATCCATCCACTGACTAAAATTCAAAAAGACGATGAACAATGATTATGAACTTAAAACAATCAGTGAGTGGATCTGACCCACTATGCCCCTCCCTTCCCATAAAATTGCTTAAAACAATAGTATAAACTGAACAAGGGACTGCATTCCAAAGCAAAATCCTAAATCGATGATACTTTTTATCTAAAGGGGTCCAAAATCCAGGACACCGGCCCCTCATAATGGTAGTAATCGCTGGTAAAGTAGAACAATGGTGTTCCTTATGTAGTGGTACTAATCCCAGGTGACGGTGTTCCTTGTATAGTGGTACCAATCACAGGTAATGTACTACTCACAGGTAATGCAGACCTATGGTGTTCCTCACATAATACCACCACTCATAGGTAATGCTAACCCATGGGTTCCTCACATAGTGGTACTAATCACAGGAGCCTCCCAGAACCATGATATTCCTCACATAACGGTACTAATCACAGGACACTCCCAGAACCGTGATACTCCTCACATAGTGGTACTAATCACACGAGCCTCCCAGAACCATGATATTCCTCACGTAGTGGTACTAAACACAGGAACCTCCCAGAACTGTGATATTCCTCACACAGTGGTACTAATCACAGGCAACACCCAGGCCCATGGTGTTCCTCGTATAGTGGTACTAATCATAGGTAACGCCCATACCTGTGGTGTTCCTCACATAGCGGTACTGGTCCCAGGCAAAGTAAATCCATGGTGTTTTGCATATAGTGGTACATTCCTAATCTGTATGTAGGTTATCGTGTGACAAATATTCACTTACTCATCACTGTACCAATTAACATAGAATAAATTTCTAACATCTGACTGGAATGCAAAATACTGCCACAAACAGGCTTACCGAGTTATTAAACAATCTCACTGCTAACTGGCAAGCAAAACTGAATTTTCCTGAGACTAATGGATTGTTTCCCAAAGCAAACTTCCCCTGTGAAGTTCAGGAATTCAAGGCCTTTTCCTGTTATTGTGCAACTTTCACCAACTTGCCTTCTGTGGTGAGGGCCCTTACCTGTGTTGGAACTCATATTCCATTCACAAGGAATGACAAAGAACATTTTAAGGGCTGGAAAAAGTGTGATTGTACTATGATGTAATAGTGAAAATTTGTAATGCGAAAAGCAAGGTATTTTTGATAGATTTAATATGATGGTAATTGGGGCTTCGAATTTGCGATGTACTAAGCAAAATAAGGTCTTAATGATGTTTCATTGTATTAAAAAATTATATAATTACTAGAGAACCTCAGAGCAGGTTAACAGAAAATAAGATTACAAAGATTAAATATGCAAGTAAATCTCTTCCCATGTAAAAGAATTAATTCTGGCTTGAGCACTCTATACTGTTCCAAAAAACAAGTCTGGATTAGAAGCATCCTGACAAAAAAGTAATAAAAATAATAATAGACTCACTCTGAATAGGTAGAGGAGGCTTGAGCTCTGAGAAGTTGGGCTTGACATCAGGGTTAGGACTGATGTACGGTGGCATACTGCTTGCCGGGGTAAGAGGTGGAGTGGGGTTGCCGGGAATGGGACTGTGCTGGTAGCTCATGTTGTTTCGCATGCTGTTTACGTCTTGCTGAAACTGGCTAGCCGCTGCTGCTGCACTATACTGCGCTGCTGTTCCCGTACTCCCGTACTGAGGCCCAGCTCCTGCTTGGTGGTGAGGTGGAAACTGTGCGCCTCCTGCTGCACCATTGTGGTGCGCAGACATTGCACCAGGCATACCCCCTGCACCGAAGTATTGATGGCCAGCTTGACCATTCGTAGAGTACGGTGGTGTGTTTTGTCTAATACCCACACCACTACCTCTAACCCCAGTTCCAGGCCCAAAAGTACCGGTAGGGCCCATAGATTGCTGGGGTGGGTACTGATTTTGAAAGCCAGGCCTCCCACTACCATAACCACTGGGGTACTGCAACAGAAAACAAAATAAGAAATACTTCGTGAAAATCTTTCAGGATAGTAAACAACACATTGGAATGAAAATACAGAGCAGAACAAAATTTCAATTGAATGCACCTACTTTGATGACATGCTGCATGCTGTGTTGTTTAGGGTTCTGACAACTCATGAACCCCATGCCTTGAGGAGTGACGTGATTGGGTTTAATGTATCAGTAAATGGGTGGATCAAATGAAAACGGAATAGGGGCCACAGAATGAAATCAACAAAGTTTATTTCAAACGTTATCTCCAATGTTACACAACAATTTGTCCCACTGTTTTACCAAGCAGTGATTACCCTGCTTGTAGAACTCCTTTGACTGAGATTGGAACCAGTTACGAACACTGTCCAGGACTTCACTGTCCAAGTAGAAACGCCGACCCTTCATGTTAATTAGATAAAACAATGGTCCAATATGACAGCGAGTCTGAGACAGAAACAATGCAAAATGGATGCCTGCCGATGCACTTCTCAGAACAGTGAGAACAAGACATTGGAAGTCCGCTATAGCGAGTATGGGCGGGATATAACGAGAACCCCATTATAACCTTTTGAAATACAAATAATGTTGAATCATTTTCTAGTGGCTCAGCTGCTGATGAGCAAGACTTACTGTACCATTCATAGCATCAGTCATTTGTATCAGCCAGTTTAGTCACTTGGACCATACCTAATTCTATCTGATCTCTCTGATTTTATTGATGCTAGAAAGATAGTTCACCTTTAATCATATCTCACAGAACAAAATACAAAGGCACTACTCAATCTTGGTTAGTCGTGTCCTGTGTTCAAGGCTGGAAGATTGAATTCTGACATACACTCCATTGTGAGAGACCCTAATCAGTAGATTTTCTGTCATATTTAATAGTCTCATTTCAGGGCAAAATTCCAGTACTTTTTTAGATCAGTAGCAGTTGAAGGGACACAAACAAGTACCATAATACACAGTCCATTGAAAATATTCAAAGTAGAGAGAAAAAGAAAAGAACTTACTTGAGGAGCACCTGTTGGTGAAAATCCTGCCTGCATATTTGGTCCAGCTGCAGGATTAGGATATCCCTGCTGCCTTTTTTGGCTCATATGCATTGCAGGACTTGGATAGGGAGCCATCCGCCTGGGATACACTTGTGGCCCTGGTCCCTAAAATTAATAAATCACACACTTAATGTTGAACTAGGTGACAATGCCAGAATTAAACAACAAAAGTCAATTATTTCAAAATTTGATCACATAATATATAATTAAGTAATATCATGTAATAATTAGATACCATTATAGAAATTACCAGGTAACATTCAGAAGTAGCAGCTAAATTGTGATTAAAATCTACCATAGATATAAATATACTTGTATCCAAAATACAGCACAGCTTTACAAAGCTGCCTGTAGCCTATTCATGTGCAATTTTCATAAAATTTGCTGTTGTTATAATAAAATTCTAACAGATTATTACAATGTAGCAAATTATGTGTACTTGCATTAACTGGTAAACTATTCAGTTTAGTATGTAGAAACAAGCCAGAGCTGTCAATTTATCAAAACCAATTATTGTGTTTGTACTTTCTCATGTTTGGGTACAAAAGACAATAACCTGAGTTAAAAACTATCTTAGTGGCATAAGTACTCTATATTGGTTACCTCATTTTGGTAGCTTCAACAGTTATGTGACTTCTACGTTACTTAAAAAAATTGCTGCTTTCTTATTTTTTATTAATCAGGTAGTCTGATTTTTTAAGGAGGTAAAAGAAACTGCCAAAGACCCTACAAGAAAACATTCCTTCAGCAATTCAAATATTACTCTGCACATAACGATATCAAAAATGAGAATGCTATGAATATGTATTGCAATTAGGTACTGCAACTTTCATATTAATATAGATCTCAAGTTTCCACAGTAATGAAAGAT
Organism: Anabrus simplex; assembly: GCF_040414725.1. Lineage (NCBI taxonomy): Eukaryota > Metazoa > Arthropoda > Insecta > Orthoptera > Tettigoniidae > Anabrus > Anabrus simplex. The sequence continues at coordinate 1,327,975,708 of NC_090265.1, read as the reverse complement.
AAAGAGTCTGACTGTCTCCATGGAGCCTGATTAAAACACATTCACTTGGGATATTAATAACAATTTTGTGTGGCTACTGCTAGCCTGGTGTAGCCCTTGTAAGGCAAACCCTCTGGCAAGGGTGAGCGGCATCTGCCATGCATGGGCAAACTGCGTGTTATTGCGGTGGAGGATAGTATTGTGTGTAGTATAAGCATTGCAGGGATGTTGGGGGCAGCACAAATACCCAGTCCCCAAGCCAATGGAATTAAGGTTAAAAATTCCCAGCCAGACTGGGAATCAAACCCAGGGCCCTCTGAATCGAATGCCACTATGCTGGTCACTCAGCCAAAGAGCCAGACACTTGGGGAGTTGAAATGCTATCACATTCTAAAGGTGGACAAAGGTTTCTTTTAACCTCTTGTAGCAGATGGTATTTAATACACGATGAATGTAAAATTATTATGACTAGGTGGCTCACAAACATGCACTAGTGTCCATCATTTAATCATTCATATAAACTTGTGCTAAAAATTGAAGCACCATAAAGTCAAGTTCCTAGCAATGAGCACTGTACCTGCCAACTGATCTAAAGGGAACCATATGCAAGTATGCTGTGTTTAATCTTTCATTTCAATCAATTTAATTTTTTGTTCTTATCAATCGTCATAATCTAAATAACTACTAAAAAGGTCTCACGTCTAGATATTTATGAACTCAATCCGTGTTTCAAAAGTGCAATTTCGAACTTAGTGTAAACAACATACTATGGTGCTTAGCACAATTACCACTTTACCACTCCATAGTATGGCATCATATGCAGTAGTACTCTAGTCCAAAACATAAATTCTCTACTAACAAGACTTTATCACGTATCGCTCTATACTAATTCAGATTACTTTTTTATTTACCTGCATTCCCATCTTGTTCATGGGCATAGAACCTGGTCCCATTCCTCCCATCATGTTCCCATGCATTGCACCATTCTGTCCCATCATGCCCATGCTGGCCATAGAGTTCATAGGGCTCATGCCATTCATGCCACCACCCATTGAACCCATGCCCATGTTGCCCATGGTAGTCATAGCCGTAGTAGGATTTCCAATCCCCATGGGTCCATGACTTCGCTGCCCACCATATGCTGTCCCATACTGCTGGGCTGGCATACCATGTTGAGGAACACTATTCATCTGAAACAATTTATTCATATACATATAACTATATAGAAATACCAGATTCACTCAGAATTACACGTAAACTCCTTGGGAGAAATAATTACTATTCTGATAAGGTGTGGTGAAGACAACTTAAAAGCATCAGGCTAAAATAAGATACTTTCCAACATCCGCAATGTGAGATTTGTCAGTCTGCTGAAACCAAAATTAGAAAATTTTAACGGGCTGAAAAACCTCACAATTATAGATTAAACAAGTTGAAACTGAAAAGAAATGGCTTCCTCTATAACACATCCACAGTGGTTAATAAAGTATTCATGGTATAAATCATAATTGAAGTACCATGATCAATTCAACAGAATCATGGCAAATTAATTTCAGTACATTCTGTGAGTCTACTTCACTTGTAAATCTACATATCCAACTATACGTTCAACCATAGGGTAATCAAGACCTGATATCACTTCTTTCCAAACCAAGCAGATTGGAAACAACTCAAACCAAACCTATGAGATGCATATAAGTATCTAATCATTAAGGACGCATGAGTTATAAATACAAGATTTTTTAAATTATTTTTTTTTTTCAATACAAAGAATTACTAAACAACGCAGAATAGTGTACATTTGCAGCCATCATTCAGTCGCATGTCTGCATCAACCTTTGAAATCAGCCATTTTTAATCAGTTCTTCACTCCAAAGATAATACAGTGACAAATTTATCAACAAAGACATTCTGGAACCTGAAAAAGAAAAAGAGAGGGAGAAGTCCAGCTTACTCTTGAAGCAGTGGTAAAAGTAGTGTGTGCTGAAATTGAAACTGAGAATATTTTCAGTTTTTAAAAATTTAGTGAATTCATGCAGTCTACCTTATAACACCTTTGTTGCTAAAAGAATGAAAGCAATGAAATCAACTAGACAACGTTAGGTATAAATTTAAATGTGAACTCTTTGGAGCCAAACTCTTTGCAACCTACTTCATCAAGTTTGAGAATGATTCTGACATCCATAACTAGGTATAAGTTATATGAGCATGCAACCTGTACAACTATGTACATATTTCCAATTACACTGCATTTTTTACCCACCCAAAATCTTTCATACATCCAAATAGCAAATTGGGCAGTGCCTAACTTTTATGCAGTAATCTCATTTTATAATAAATTCCATCCCTCTTTATCTCTTTATAAGTACCAATATCATCCCCTGTGCAGACCTAATAAATAATAAATCTGAAGAAACGGCATCACCAGAACAACTTGGCAAATATTTTATTTACTACAACAGTATCTTTCAGATTGCACTATGCAAGTACCATAACAAAGAAAATTCGTAAAAATTGTTTAAAGTCTCAGGTAAATTACAAAGTTAACATCCTTTTCTACTGTGATTAATAAACTATTTGTTGAAAGTTTATTTCCCTAGTCACAGACTAAAAATCAAACCCAAAGTACCGGCAGTCTTCCTAAAACATGATGACTAAATACTGCCCACAGCATCCACAGCCTTCCACCCAACATCTCTCATGTATTTCTTCACTGGAATTTTTCCTTTATTCTTAATTCTCTTTCGTTGTGCTGTTCTGTCATCTCTTCATCGTGGTTTTACTTAGCAGACTTTCGATGGCGATGAGTTTCAGCTTCCAGTGATCCCATTCTGGTGTAAGCTACAGTGAGAGGGCACTGTCTCAATAACTCAAAATAATGCGCAATAAGCAATACATTAAAACAGCTAGGTTAAAAATAAGCATTTCTAGAGTTCATACTTAAATGTAAATAGATAAGACGTAAGTCAGATGTGCTTTTTCAGGTGAAAAGTATGAAAGAAGACAATCAGGCAAGAAAAGTATCTTCGTATTTATTAATGTTTCAAGCAGGTCAAGACAGTCTTAGCAATACTTTTTTTCCAAACTAATCAGTCAATATTTGAATATGATCCAGTGGCGAAGTTAGGAATGTGTTGCAGGAAGGGCAAAATGAAATGTTGTCTATGCTAATAGCTTTTCTAGCTTTAGAAATATTATTTCCTAACAATTACAATATTTCATTTCTTTTTCATTAGGATAAAGTGGCCCAACTCAGTTATCCTACAGCTACAACTGAAGTTTACAACCATTATGAATACAAAGCCATCTCATATTTCCATCCGGAATACATTTGTTTATTATACCATTTTCTTTGCTAGTACTGGATTCGTGTAATATTGCATGCTTGTTCTCATAGTACACAATCATAGATAAAATCATAAATAAAGTTTATCAGTATGATCTGGTCAATGTGATGCCATGTCAGTTCTTCACGGACTAATCCACGAAAGGGCTCTAGAGCAGTGGTGGCTCATGGGTTCATGTTACGAGGAGGCCAGTGATAATAAAATTAAATGCACATATGTATTAGTTGTATGAAATTAGATTAGGTGCATGCTCACAACTAATAATAAAGCCACTGTTTACCACACAAACTTCCATGCTTGTGCTTTACAAGCAGCTCTCGGACCATGTGCATCACATGGCCTGTGATGCTAGAATGGGAGTGGCCTCTGCTGAATTTGAGTGCTAGCATAGGAGGTTGACTGGTTACCATGGCAACGATGACGTCATGCGTCTTGTCATGGCCAGGCAGCACACCTACACCGTCAATAAGGTCTCACTTTTAAAGGCTTTACATCATCAACCAGCGCATGTACCAGCTTACATACTATGTTTAATTACATCACATAATCTTTCCCATATGAATCATTGCATTACATCTCACACTGTACATATGAAAATATTACTTTATTATTTACTATGCGAGAGAAATCCAAACAAAGGGCTATGAAGTTTGGTCATGAACTTCTGACAGGAAATAAATTAGGTCCTCAGTTGGTTCACAGGAAAATCTGAATGCTTCTGAAATACAAGTAAAGGAGGCTGACCTCCCATGCCTCAGCCCAAAAACCTCCTCTGCTCTAGAGACCAGTGGGAAGGTCATCAGTAATGTCAATGGACACTAGCCACTACGTAGGTATTTTTTCAAGTCTGGTTTAGAGCAACCAAGCAAGTGGCCATGCGGTTAGTGTTGCGCAGCTGTGAGCTTGCATCTGGGTGACAGTGAGTTCGAACCCCACTGTTAGCACCCCTGAAGATGGTTTTTCGTGGTTTCTCATTTTCACACGAGACGAATCCTGGGACTGTACCTTAATTAAGGCCACGGCAGCTTCCTTTCCACTTTTAGCCCTTTCCTATCCCATCAACGCCATAGGACCTATTTGTGTCGGTGTGACATAAAGCAAATTGTAAAAAAAAAAAAAAAAAAAAAAAAAAAAAAAAAAAAAAAAAAAAAGTAAAGCTAATTCCAGAGAGTGTATGAAGGACATGTTGCAGGAACAAAATGCATATTTCCAACACTCATTAACTAACCAGTTGAAGTTCACATTTTTTAAAAATATAATCAACCTATGAACATAATACCTCCTGGACTCCCCTTACACTTCGCCACTGAAAGCCATCACCCAATCACATAAGGTCATTTTAAAAGAAGAAGAAAACGGGGGGAGGGGGCTTCATCCTCTGCTGATGATGAAAGGAACTCACCTGGTTAAACTGCGAGTTCATCTCTTGTCGCTCCTGGAGTGCCACAACGCTGGCGGTAGCCGTCGCGGTGGCGGTCGCCGCTGCCACCATTGCTGCTGCACTAAGAGCTGAAGGCGAGGGATGGTATTGTGCACCACCCTCCTGCACCCCGGGGTTACCCGGTCCTCCGCCGGCTGTGCCTCCCGCTGCACTCATCCCCCCACCAGTCGACTGGGGCCCAGGTCCGCCATACCCTCCACCGACACCACTGCACAACGTGGGAAAACCACATGTTAAAAACTCTCATACAGAAAATTCTTTGACCTTCTCCTTGCTTAAAAAAAAGCTATTTTGGTTGGTTTACACTGAATTTGCAAGGAATAAGTGCATACACAATATTAAAGACAAGATCTTACACAAACAACATGCTAGCAGGGACAAGAATGTGTCTTCTCCCCCGACCAAGGTGCAACTGAAATGCTGTCATTCATACTGAAATCAATCTTCAAAACGGCCATCTGTAACTTCAATGCAGATGCCTGAGAGTGCTGTATGCTACTATCGCTGTCATCTCTACCCGTCTCCCAAAAAGACATCGGCACCAAGGCTCTGATCCAACTTAATTGGCAGTCCTAAAGTTCTAAACATTTTCTCAAAAACAGGAAACTCTTCTTGAATTAAAAAAATAAACGGAACGATGTTAAAATATGGTAAGGTCGATAGGCTATATCGTTTTCGCTTAATCCAGCGCTTTGCCGGATCGGGAAAGCAGCAACATTATATGCAGGGGCGGCTCTTGGCTCGTGCAACCCGTGCCGTCGCACGTGTCGCCGCCCAGACTGTGGCGCCGAATCTAAGGTCAGTAAAAGGTTTATTTCCGAAAGGATTCTTTTTGTTTTTACCTCAGGCTATAAATATCGTGAATAAAACAAAAAATAATTTATTAAACTTGGATAGTGCGCCACTACTACTAGCCTATATTACCGTATCGGGTAGTGCAACGGTGCTATAGCGTTAGCATTTGTACCTTCATTTGTATAATTGTATTTTTCGCTTCTATGAAGATAATATTTCCTTCCTTCCCCTGTGCTTCCAAGAAATGATAATGGACTCGTTGGTGGCGCAAGGAACGTCCCCTCCGTCACTCCCCTAGAATTGGAGATGGCCAGACGCAAAACAGCTAGGGGAACCGTGGTCGCCAACCCAAGCTCCAAGTTGAGAGGCCCTGGTCCCCCTTTTAGTCACCTGTTACGACAGGTAGAGAATACCGTGGATGTATTCTACCGCCTCCACTCACAGGGGGTTATAAGTTATTGGCACAAAAAATGGCGTATGGTTTTAGTGCCGGGAAGTGTCCGAGGACTTCGGCTCGCCAGATGCAGGTCTTTTGATTTGACACCCGTAGACGACCTGCGCGTCGTGATGGGGGATGAAATAATGATGAAGACGCCACATACACACACATACACCCAATCCCCGTGTCAGGGGAATTAACCAATTATGGTTAAAATTCCCAACCCTGCCGGGAATCGAACCCGAGACCCCTGTGGCCAAAGGCCAGCACGCTAACCAATTAGCCATGGAACCGGGCAGTTATTGGCACAGATAAATGAACGCTTTAGCATCAGAATAATAAGCAACGCGTGTTTCGATGGAGAGTTGGGTCGAGTCGGTGTGTGGACGGCTTAGCGGGTGGGAGATAAATAGAAGGGGGATAACGTGTTTTACATGGGTACGAATTTGGTCTCAAGCTACCCCTGAGCCTGTGGCCTCAATTAGTGCCCTGAGGTTTTGATACACATTCAACTTCAACACTGCTCTCTGAATCACAAGGTTGCGAGTTCGACACATGTGTAGATACGCTTGACAAAACAAATTAAAGTGGCCTACCCAGCGACTGGCTCCAGACTACCCGTTCGGAATTACAAAATAAAAGAAATTACCGTGTACTATCAAGTATTAATATGCTAATGATGATGTGAAGGAGATTCAGTAGAATAACCTAGCAGGAAATCTGCCAACAGATACTTCATCCACCAAACAAGTATATTGGTTGGAGGCTACTAGCTGCCTAACCGCTATCACCACTCGCACATCCCCCCAAAAAATAAATATTGCAATGACGTTCTGTAAATAATCACAATAATGGATAGCGAAGAACCGCAACCAACGTAGCTAGATCTCTACTTCAAATTTTGTTTCGTACATCAATTTACCAACGGTGAATCGTATAAAATGCGAAGTTGCGCTGTACAAAACTTAAGTGACACTAGCCGATAAGACTTTTAATTCGAGTAACAGTCTGCAGTTAGAGCACTACAGCAATCGTTCGTCTATCTAGTACCATACATGTGGCCAGAAGGCGCCTGTATCATACCCCTCCCTTGACGGTGACCTACATCGGTTATCTGACTTGCTCGCTTCTATGTACTCTCATGAGATTGCGCCCCAAGCGTCTCAGCACGACGAAGCGAAGCCAAGCTGAATTTGCCCGTATCTCGCACAATACTTCGTAGCGGCTACGAACACAACACATTGAGGACGTCCCCACAACGAGGGGGGAGAAGAAAACTACCTGCAAACATCAACTCCCTCCTACCACTAACCCTCCAATCATCGAACAACCCTAAGTTCCCCTAAATATTTAATCATAACAGCTTTCCCTCCACTAGAATCACAGACTGCAGATAATGATTTTTGACAAAAGCAATAAGGGGTTTCTGTTTATCGAAGACTAATCGATATTGATCTCTACAATAAATAAATACAAGACATCTACAGGGCAGAAGGAATTGAACATTTCGCACTTGCGACGCACAATTTACAACCACCATGAATCCGATACAAATCGCCGGTCTGATCTCATTCTTGCTCTGCGAATCACAAGGTCGTGAGTTCGACACGAATGTGTAGATACGTTTGACAAAACACATTAAAGTAGCCTACCCAGCGACTGGCTCCAGATTACCCGTTAGGAATTTCAAATGAAATGAAATCACTGTGTTGTCGACAGACGTAAATTGGGACACGAAGTTAAGAAATATTACGACAATATTGTCAAATTGCAATTAAGGGTTTGCAAGTAAAACATTTCTTCAACTGCCTGAAGCCAACTGATACCGAAAAGAACTACGGTAGTCGCCTCTATGTGCATAAATTCAGATGCTGTTAACCGAACCAAACCGTAGAGACGTTTAGCTAATCAACAATATGAGAACAAGAAATTTGGGGATTTATAAGTTGGATCCGCACCTTTTTATTCCTGGGTGTCCCAATTTTCCATTCATTACTCCAATCTACGACCAATAAACGTCTGTTTAGATATTAAACGCCAGGAACCTTCAGTATCATGTGCTTATTCACCTCCCATGTAGATACAAACCCTGTGGACACTCGTAATAAACATTATGTCTATAGGTTCAATTGTTTCTCAGAAAAGTGTGTGTACCTATGTGGTAAAATACCATGCACTTTTTTTCTTGGCGACTGTACATTGATCACATCCCTTATGAAGAATGACATGTTGTAAAGGTCACAATTATATGAACTTTAATGGCATACTTTGGTATCTTTTCTGGGATATAAACAGAGATAACAACTGCAAGTGCTCCGTAGCACCCCATTCCCGAGCGATCACCTCGTTCGGTTTTGATTTCCTGGCTGGGACAGAGACCAGTTTGTATAAACTGATGTCAGTGTTGATGGGATACAAACAACAGCAAATGTAACCTCGACTATTTCAGCCTTGGCAGCTTCCTAGCTCTCACAGACATATGTACGATATATGCTCTTGAACATTTACGACATCACACTCCATGAAAACTTGTTAGGTCTGCATTCTATTTAACACTATCCACACATACACGCAGATATACTGTAATTTTCTCATGTAGAGACTGAGGACAATGTTGTTAGTAATCCCATGTATTCAGTATGTATGGGAGTGTGGGGACCGAACGAGTTGGCTGCGTAGTTCAGGCCGCGTAGCTGTGAGCTAGAATTCGGGAGATGGTAGGTTCGAACTGCATCATCGGCAGCGCTGAAAATAGTTTTCCGTGGTGTCCCATTTTTATACCATGCAAATGCTGGGGGCTGTACCTCAATTAAGGCCACGGCCACTTTATTCCCAGTCCGAGCCCTTTCCCACCCTTACGTCACCGAAAACCTTCGATGTGTTGGTGTGACGTTAAACCACTAACAAAAGAAAAAAGAACGTGCGTGGAGTCTGCTTGATAACTTGACGGTCTAGTGCGTTGTATGTTTCCTCTGGACGTCCTGACATTCGCTCGGAACTGAAGTGGAATACACCGAAATATATGTCAGGGTGTCATGAATTGAATCCAAGGAGTCAAGGAAACCGGAAAAGCAACAGTGCTGGCCGCATATACAACCATGAAAGTGTTAAGTTCATTCACAAAGCCTGGAATTCTGGCGAAAAACGTGCATATACAGAGGGAATGAGAGAATTTTTCGAATCAAATACAAACCTAAATTCCTTTTCCCTTGTCTGTCATAAATAAAACTTCAACACAAAGCTATATTTAAAATAATAATAATAATAATAATATATTATTATTATTATTATTATTATTGTCCCACTATTTTTACATTTTTTGGAGAACATTTAAAACTGCATTATGTTAAGAGTATGTTTGGAAACACACACAACCTAACAGTTAGAAGGCCCTTGTGTCGTGGTGTTCTGTTGCACAATAGCTGCTACAGATGGTGACTGATACAAAGGAAGAATGCTACGCAAACTGGAGTCCACAGTTATTTTAAACACTGACCCATGAACAGAATCAACCCTTTCAAAACATGTAGAAATACAGTAACTGTCCCACACTAACATTTTAATCGTTTACTGATGTTGAAAATTTTGATCACGTTATACTTTTTACGAAATTATGACAAGGAAACCGGAAAAGCAGCAGTGCTGGCCGAGAATATACAGCCATGAAAGTGATAAGTTCATTCACAAAGCCTGGCATTCTAAAACACTATTTAATAAAAATTATGTGCAAATATAACTATATTTTATACTGCAGATTTCTTTTGTCAGTTTTTGAATAAATACAATCAGAGAGTAATTAATCAGGAAAGGGCATGGCCCAAATTGCAGAAATAACATTAGAAATTTCTAAAAGTAGAAATACACCCTATTTTTTATTAAATTAAAGCATATAATTTTCCAGATTTTTCCACCGACTGACAAAATACAGATAAATAGGTTCCTAGCATTCTGCCAGGTTAACAACACTATTTACCCTCATAATTGACAGTTCAGCAGTAATGGGCTGGTAACTAGGCTGAGGTCAAATTTTCCATGGACAAATAGTTCCAAGGATGAAACATCAGTAAATGAATTAATTTAACCACTCGAGACTTGTATTTCTTTCAAGTAGAACAACTGCCCTCTCAAATGAATAATTAAATTTAGAACTACAGAAACCCAAGTCATAACATCACAAAATGAACATAAGTGAAGCATCTTAAGCCTAGTACCATAAGAAGACTAACAGAAAGAACTATAACTAAAAATAACACATTTTTAAACCACACCATATTTAGTTAACTTTGTTACGAGAACTTCTGGCAGTAAGAACCATGTAGTATATTTTATGATACACATATTAGGGGCCCTTACTTCGAGGCTTTCTAAATTATCAAAAATCAACAGACCCTTGAAACTATAAACAGAAGAAGTTATAACTTAAACCTAAATATATATGCACTAGTACTAGCCTAATATTATGTTGATAAAAATGGGTCAATGAACACTGAAAATTCCACTAACAGGAATGATCTGTAAGCTGAGGCTACTACAAATAAGTCAGCATTCCTCACACATCACCCATCCCTTTTCTGAGAAACTCTCTTAGTATAGTAATTTTCTTACTCTGTCCAACTTGGTGCTCTAATTTTTCTCCCATTCTTTGTAACTAAATGGATTACCCACCTCTTTAGTAATGAACACATGCTCTTCAGAATCTCACTCTGGCTGCTGCAGAATGAGACTCAACAACCTGAAGTTCACAACTTCAGAACACCATTCTAAAGAGTTCTTTTAATACTACAGGTTACTCAGTTAATAGATTAGAGCAGAGTTAAATTTTGGCTACCCCCCCCTCAATCAGCAATGGACTTTAGGACAACAAGAAACCAGCTCAAGGAACCTTGCACCAGAAGTCACAGGTAACACTTAAGGATGATTGATTTTTAAAAGCAAAAAGTGTAAAATGATCCGTGAGCATGATTTGATAACACTCCAGGTAAAAAGTACATTTCATTTCTATGTTTCAACATTCCATGAAAAACCATCTATATTATTTCTCACAATACAGCCCAAATTGAAGAAATTAAATATCAGTGAGAGAGAGAGGTAATTTGGAAAACTAGGCCATCATGCAATGCAGCTCATAACAACGCCCTTTGCCAAAATCAATTGTAATGACAAATTTTCTAGCCATCCTCACTGTTTTCCATGTACTGATTTTCACTTTGCTTCTCAGGATTTCTTCTAACAGGTAATAAAGGACCAGTGAAGTTTGACCAATACAAACTATACTGTGTGTACAAGGATATTTTTCAATTGCATGAATTAGGCAGTTCATTCTCGTTTCAAATGCAAAAACAAAAGCTCCTTTAGAAGAAAGTGGTACCTTTAGCTATCCAACTGATGTTTCACTCAAGACACTACCAACAAATGATACTGAAAAAACAATGAGTGACTTTGAAGGGTGAAGACTCCCTCAAAGAATTAAACTTATTAAACTACGCAACTTCAAATCTCAGAAACCTATAACTCAGAGGCCCTAAAGTTTTATCTGCAGTATAAGTAACATAACACGCAATAGCTGACGCTCTAGTCACAACCAGGTTGGCAAAAAGACAATCATGCTAACTTTGTTATTACATCTAATATGGTACTTTAAACCAATCTTCCACAAAAATTTAGAACCAAGAGAACTGTTACATCTGGGTAATGATATACTGGTAATAACATCAATAAGTCTCATAAGTAAGAAAAATTATGAAATAATTGGTGACTGCAAGCATTGCTTCCCTTAAAAAACAAATTAGCCCAGCCACAATAAACCTATAATTCAGACAGTGAGCAAAGAAAAGCCCTCTGTTGTACATAAAAGTATGTAGTATTTGACAAACAAGTAGGTTACTGTGTCTACTTTAAAAACACAGCAGTACACATTCAATTAAGCAGTTACAAGTTATACCTATTTCTACAAAAACCGTTCAGTATAAGCCAGGGGATATAGATTATCAGAATGCTAATTTCTCAAGAATACCAATAAGCAGGGATGCAAGATACAGGAAATGCAAATATGAGATAATTGAAAATTATATCAGCCAGCCAACCAGCTACCAAAGAAACATATACCTATCAATGTTATGTACTTCTATTATGAAGAGATTATTTATTATAGTTAACCCTGATATTTCAGACATACTACCTGCAGTATAAGTTTGGTTTTTGAAAATGAATTTACTGCATTTCATTAGGTATAATTATATTCACCACCAATCACAGTAAACATATTTTACAATACATTTTCTTTGTTATGTGGACAAGAGTTTGTAAAAAAGAAAAATGAATTAACCTCATAAATATGGGGACTTGGTAAACTGAATACATAAAAGCTAGGTTCAAAGAATATGTGAAATACTATCTGCGCACTTTTTAGTGATAGATTTACACCCTAGTGCTGAAGAGGTCGACTTCGGTTATCTTCGAGATTCGTATTGGCAACCTTTGAAACACAAACTAAGAATCGCTTATCATCGCTGTGCGCCATCTGGCGTACACTTTAAGTACTCGTACTGTTGTTGTTTACACAGCAAAGCCAAACTATAGAATTCATGCTAGGAACACGTTTTGCAACGGGAAATGTTATATAGTATTATATATTGTGTGTGTGACACAGCTGTTTGCTTAAAATAATAAAGGTTTATAAAATTCATATCGATCGATCATATTATCGATTCAATTCAGATTTCATTTCCATTCAGTTGGCAGTATTAACGGAACCCTTCTTACTTCTCCAACGAGTACAAAAATCTATCGCTAAAAAGTGTGCATACTATACTTATCTGGCAAACTTATTAGACCTACAGAAAAGCACAGTGACAGTTTCTAACTTAATAACTGCAACTACAGGCTTTGAGATACTTTTACAAAATACTCCACGGCATTCAAAGAACAAGCGAGTCCCAACAGCTATAGTGATTTTGCTTAACTATTATCCATGATATTACTTTGTACAATGTATCAGGTAGGGTCCAAAAGGCAAAAAACAGACATGGTTCCCTTTGTTGGTGCTCTAAATTCTGTATTTCATGAATATTAACATATTAGACCCTACAAATGAATAGTTAACTCTTCAGAAACTGACTTTTATAACAAATTGAAGCTCACTGATCTAGATTTCTGAGATTTAAATAAATATCCTCATGTAAAGAGATAATTACATAAATTCTACACTGACAATGTAAAAAACATTTCTTCCTCCTGAAGATACAGGCAACAAGACCTGCTTTTTTGATGAAGGATTTCATCCTTTAAAAAGGTCCGGGGGGGGGGGGGGCAAGAGAACACAAAAAATTCACTGGCAGGTCCCAAAATATCATATTAGCTTAACATATGCAGTAGGCCTATGGCAGGCATAAAAAGGTCAATTAAGCATTACAGATTATTGGGTAGCTAATCCACTTAACTCTTGGATTTTCTTTAATGAATACATAGCAGGTGGTTGTAATCTATGGGATAGGTGGCCATCAGAGCCCACAGGAACGACAAAATTAAAACTAAAAGAGATTGGTGAATAAGGGGCAACGGTGCGATTCTCTGGTGTAGAACTAGGCTACAAAATATTGCATGACGACCAAAGCATGAGAATTATTTTAAGTGGCATGCAGCATGGCTCATTTATGTATAGCTGCTGAACGGTCATACATTCGCCAATCCACTCTAAAGCTGCACGTTGAAGCAATGACATCACATAATAAGAATCACAATCATCGCAATGGGGGGTTCTTTCCAAATACCATAATTGCAGCTGACCTCATGACTTGACTATAAAGAACCAAAACCAACTATTGAATCACAACTCTCGCTTTCGTATTACTATCGCACAGTCACCCCTTAACACCCGACAAAAATAAACAAATTAAAACTTTGCGCGCCAACTCACCCTGGGGGTACGCCCTGACGATAGCCGGCCGCGAACGGGGTGCCCTGTTTGGAGGGCGGCCCTTGCTGTGCGTAACCCGCCGCCCCTGGCCCAACGCCGCCCGCCCCCGAGCCCGCGCTGCCCGGGAAGTTGTTGTGGGGACCCGACTGCGTGGAGGTAGTCACTCCCCACACCGTGGTCACCACTGACAACTGTTGCTGCGTGGCGCCGCCCGGCGACCACTCCCTGAAACACAAGCCAACACTCGCGCCTGAAGTTGGCCTAGGTCGCCTACCGTAACTGTAATTTTTTTTAAATATATATAAAACTAGATCAATTCCTCACAAGTCGAACACAATTTTGCCCGGGCAATTTTCCGATTCAATCAGCGATACACATGAAACAGCTGATGCCATATGTGCGGTACGGAAAATAGTTCCACATTCCGATGCATTTATAGTAAAAATTTAAGGAAGGCAAATAAAGCCGTAACATTCCTATACAACGGTTAACACTTCCATGATAAACACAACATCGTAGAATTAGAAACATGAATATTTTCAAACTACCACATATCTTATTCCTCCGGCTGATGAATGAACTATTTAACACAACTCAACTGCATGCCCCATAGCTTACGTTCGAGTTAATTAACATAACTGCAAACTTGCTTACTACATTATACAATCTTAAATCGTTTGAAAAAGAGGGAAAGAAACCACCTCTTCGGCACCATAAGTAAAAACAGTTAGGTTAACCGGGATAAACTACATTTCTCGTGCGACATCGTATTCTTTCCAGGAAGGGAAATCCTCACACTTCGATGGGAGAGCACCACCATGGAAAAACTTCAGGAGAATGTATAGTTAATGACACTGATGTCAAGAAGTATCCGCTTCCGCACATTAACGAGATAAACAGGAGGAAATAAAATAATGTACAACATAATTACGCCCTCAAAGAAAGATAATAAATCACTCACATTATTACGTAAGATTTTTAAAGCAAGAATTTGTTGTTAAATACATTATATGGCCAATTCCGGTATGTTTAAAGGGAATATGTCGAAAGACGGGTTTGTATATCTGGTCCGAGAGATAGCCTACCTTCAATAAATTAAAAATACGGATCACGACTGTAAAAAGTTTACTCGTCGCACAGAGAACAAGAAATACGTTCGACCTGTGGGGATTGACATCATGCAGATTTTATGTTATATAATCTACGTTAAAAAAATAGGACTAATTAATTTATAAATATACTAATAGCACAACTTAAAATTAGCCTTACATCTAACGCTACAAAAGAAACACACTGTTTACGTTCTCGTACATGAAACTAAATCGAACTGTTAACTTTATCACTATAATAGGCTCAGCAATAAGTAATAATTATATCCTATGATCAACAATAAATAGTTTTACTCTAAATAAAACAATTATTCATAATAATTCTCATCATTATACGAAATACGTGCACCAAGGAAACAAAATATCCAACGGTAATCTTCTTCCCTTATATTCCCAAAATTACAAGGGCCTCCGCCGAGTATCTACACCCGATTCAGCAACATGATCACGTAACGTTGTTCATAATTCCACCCTAAACTACAACCTTTAAATATAACACTCGACAGCACCTGGCAATTTTCCATAGGAAAGAGAAAATACAGACGTCCTAGATCAAACTCTACGCAATTTCTGAATAATTCCATGGAATGACGCCCATCACCAGTTAGACACATTTCACTTGCTGTTTATCCCACTAAAGTAGTGTGTTCTAAACAGCGCATTTTACAAAACACGCAAAAATATGATTTTTCCGCCAAATATTATGATTTTAAATTGTCACTGTCCACTCTTCAGATAACACCGATTCATTTATTATCTTGACGAAAGTTAAAATACGGGTCCAACGATAGAAAGTAATTAGTACTTAGATTGAAAGTAACAGCAGCTGAAATGATAGCAGTAATAAACATTGACCTATTCTCTCGCCGAAATCATAGAAATAGTAATGCCAATCATAAACCTATTTTTTCAACTTGATGAAGTAGCGAAAAACTATATGTCGGTAAGTTAACCTAGACCACCCCGATTCCTTTTTGAATTTACTGGACTATTAGGGCAGCTAAAATGCTTATTCTAGAAAAGATATGAACTCAAATTTCTCACGAAGTTTGTAAGCAGTTAAGGGCTACAGTTTATATGCAGCACTCACTTATCCAATAAGCATTTATAACTTACATTTCCTTAATCATTTCGTCCTTTACGGGAATACGTAAATCATTCGTGCGAGATATTAAACGTTTAAGCAAAAATCCTCCCACTCCCGAGATTTAACACGATCTGAGCATTGACATCTATGCTTCCCTCAAAAGCATACTTCTCTTTGATGCTAGCCCACCCAAAATGAAAAATTTGTAAATAAATTAACTTTACACATTGCCACAGAAATGATTCGGATGTTCGCCTGACATTGCCAAGTGCAGTGCAACAACTTGAGGTTGAAAGTCCGTTGGCTTTTTTAAGGCTAAAATAAACTGTTTGGCCGATGACCTAGCTGCTAGGCCCCTTTACACAACAAGCACCACCACCAACATCAAAATAAACTTGTTTTACATGAATTTCTATGCTATCTTTCTCTACAGATCATGCCTATTACACGCTTAATTTAGAAATATGCACATGTAATGCTGGAAATAAAGGAGACACTTTAGAATTTAAAATGCTGTGAGCAGTTCGACAAGTCAGGTTTCATAATTTCTTAGAATTACGAATAATTCAGTTAAACCAATGCACCGCACAGATTGTTTCAACGTTTAGTAAGCTACAGCGTCCCTATCCTAATGCCCATTGCTTAAATGGAAGCCGCAAATTTTCCAACATCGACGTAAGCATATGAACTATCAGTTGGGCATGTATAAAATTAAGGTTTTAATTCCTACGAAAATGTCATCGTCACTTTAGCTTACGCACAGTATTTTGTAAAAGGAAATGTTCAATCGTGGCATGGCCTCTACGATTTAAAAAACTGAATGAAGGAACTCACGTCTGATTTCACACGTGGTCTTAGAAATACAACAATAGTATTCAACCCGCAAGGTAGTCGTAATATACGTTCAGTAGCTGATATAACAGCAAACTTTGGGACTGTCAAAATATCCTACGTATTACTCTAAGCCTCCACAAGTAAGCAGCGCCTCGTGTCCCACGAAAACGGGACCAAACGTTCACTTGTCATTCAGAACAACCTTGACGTGAATATTTCATTTCAGTGGTGTCTCATGCAGAATGTTCATGGCCTACAAAGCTACAGCTACATGTCTATCAGCCGTGGCAAGCAAATAGGATGTATTTAATGTGTTTTATACTACTCACGATCCTTCGCATATGAGGGTCAACCGTACTTCTCCTAGCATGTGAAGTAGTCCTTTTTAAAGTGATAAAGGCCACAAAGAGCACATATGCCCGCATGTAAGTAGGTGGAAATGCTTTAAAATGAGAACAAACGTGCTGAGGAGTATACTGACTTGCCTGGCTGGTGTCGGGCTCTAGCGAACGAACTTCATAACACGGTACCGGATGACAAGCAGAGCTATCATTTATTATTAGCCACTCCTGCGAGCGAATCCGCAGATAGCTCCGCTGCATAGCCACATTCACTTGCCAGAGGCTATAAAAGACGGCTCCCGTAAAACTCGAACGTAATTTGTTCAGCACCTCCGAGAATCAAAGAAAGTCTCTTGTCACGTTCCTTACCATTAATATTTTACAAGAGAAAAATACTCACGACTTGTCCTAGTGTAATGATATAACTTTTATTCGTGACTAAACTGTTACGATATCTGCTTATATCCAGACAGGCATGCTCATGTTAGAATCAGCTATGGGTTACTCCAAGTACCTTGAATTTTATAAAAGCTCGACAGGCATCGCTAAGTCATCTATTAATAGAATTAAAACACCGCCGTGTTTTGAGATTTCATAGCTTTACCTGAGGGAAACCATCAACACGAACGAGTACTCACCGACCAACGCAACCTTCAAAGGATTGATGCCATCTAATCGACATTCATCACAAGCGTAAGTATGGCACGAAAACAAATAAAAACACAGTGTAGGCCTACGTGATGCACTTACGCACCCGTGTGATGAAAAAAACCTTTTTATATCTCGTCCCTCTCCCGTTGTGAAGTTAACAAGATTCTATCATTTCAACTGCAAATATATGCCTAATTATTGGAAGTTTTAATATAAAGCATTTTTCCAGCACTACTTCAAAAGCTACAGAAAGTGATCTAATCACCCGTTATTTCAAAATCTACATCACCACTGGAAAAACCTACCATGATAATATTTTATTATAAATTAAAATTTATTAATAAGTAGGACCATAATTCTGAAGGAATCACTAATATTTACAACACTGACTACAGCATGCGGCATATTCGCTAGAGTGCAGCTTACATGCCAAACATCGGCTACGTTTCAGTTGAAATGCATAGTGCCCATTGTTGGCACAGCTGCTATGAACCGTTCACTTCAACACAAAACACAACACTTCCTCGTGAGTTTCATCCACTGCGCTCCATATGCTGCCAACAATCCGATGACTTAATCAAACATCCGTAGGTACCCTGAATCACTCAATAATCGACTATCACTAATTGTTGATGAATTTCAATTATCATCCTCGCACAGTTTTTCTAAGTCACAAACTATAACACCTGGCAAAATATTTTCCTAGGTTACAGATAATCCAGGCACTCGAAAAAAACCTGCTCTATGTCAATGAAAATACTCAATCACGACACTCATAAATATCACCAGCAAGTTGTACTAGTCAGGCTAGTTGTCGAGAAGTGTCGGCACCTGGTGGCAGGCTTGTAAAGTAGCACACGCTTTATTCACTTGATAAATTAGAACAGCACTTCTCGTAATCCATTAAGAGTGGAGTGAACCTAATTTAAGCCTACCAATAATCTCGTTTAAATGTAAACCGATGACAATGGTGTCGACAGACAACCATGTTTACAATCACTTAACACAGTTAGCGACACTTTTTATCACTTCACTGTTGTAAGAAGATTAATTTAGGAACACTTATGTTGTGTGGCAATCCAATTAGTTTCCACTGTAAAGCACTGGCTGTAATAACGTAATCCAAACGCGTGGGTCGACACAAGGAACATAAACACTGTCTTCAGGTCGAACTTTTACTATCAATTATCCTCAACGCCTAATATGTACGTGATAATTTTAGAAGTAGATATATTTAAGACAAATAATCTACCTGTAGGAAGTATAGCCCAGCATTGGAACACACACATAAAGATGTTATGAAGTTGACGAAATCCTTTACTTGTATACGTGCGTGCAAGCACAAACCAAAATAACACTTCAAACTTTATCTACATGTACATATAGCACCACGAACGGTTCGCCAGCGCGTGCGATCGCTAAACGGCTGAAGGTAAAACTGTCCGCCTAAGCTTGGTGAGAGGTTGTTGAAGCTAACGGAGGAGGAGGTGGAGGAGGCCTCGGTAGTGGGGGAACTCGAACGAGGGGAAGGCAGATAGGGAGGGTAAGGAGAGGTACCGCGGAGGGGGGACTGCACCGGTCTGACCCGGTCTTCCCCTCCCTTGCATTCCTTTTCGCCCTTCGGACGGCCACAATATCGGTTATAGCTACACAACGTTGCCACATTGTGCGCAGAACCAATCCTGTGGATCAGTGTGGGTGGAGCCTCGGCCCCCTTCCTCTCCGCGGCTCTATCAGCTAGGGTTCACGCATGTTCGCGGAGTACATTGCAGAGCGGACAACAGTCGGAGAAAGGTCGGAAATGACCGAGGACCAACTGCCGGTTAGTCTTTCATAGTCTCAATATTCACTCTCATTCACGTTTCCTATCACTTTACGTAACGTTCTGATTACCTATCTGGCCTTCCTCGTGGGCGAAATCCAATACTTGTATAAGTACGACCGGCAAGATACGTTCTAAGAAAGACTCAAACTGAGTGGTTCGATTCCAGTGTGGAATTCCCACACTTTTTGAAGGTGCATGGTGATTTATACATAATGTTATGGAACTCGTCCCTGTAAAGGAATTAACGTTATCACAGCCCAGAACATAAGAGATTTCATTTGACATGATTAGAGCGTGTCCATTTTATAATCCACTTATTTGGGTAAGAGATATCCATGGTTTGACATCACCAAATATCCCCGGCCCCCTAGCTAAATCAGCAGCATGCTGGCCTTTGGTCCAAGGAGTCTTGGGTTCGATTTCTGGCCAGGTCGGGAAACTTAACGATCATTGGTTAATGCCTCTGCCTCGGGGGTTGGATGTTTGTGTCGTCTTCACCATTAGAATTCGTAGTAGGTAGGTCACAGACGCACAGGTCGCCTACAGAGCATCAAATCTAAATACCTGCACCAGGCCTCTCCGTCTCTATTGTGATTCGAACCCGAGTTATTAGTGAAAGGCCCGCGGAACTGGAATTACCTAAGTCTTTGAAAAGCCGGGATGAGTGGCTCAGACGGTTGAGGCGCTGGGCTTCTGACCCAACTTGGCAGGTTCGATCTTGGGTCAGCTCGGTGGTATTTGAAGGTGCTCAAATACACCAGCCTCGTGTTGGTAGATTTACTGGCTCGTAAAAGAACTCCTGCGGGGCAAAATTCCGGCACCTCGGCGTCTCCGAAAACCGTAAAAGTAGATGGTGGAATGTAAAGCCAATAACATTATTTATTAGTCTTTGAGAAGTATCACCAACTATGCCATATGCATCGCTAAAAAAAGTGCGCGCTAAAACAGTTGTCATGTTAGCAGCATACAATAGTAGATCGAAAGTATCTTTATATTTGAGCGATCACTATTCTTTTAGCTGGCTGTGGGAGCGCTGCTCATCACTATTAATCTCACATCCAGTACTATCTACTATATAGTACTACTATCTGTATTCCTTTCATTTCACAGAATATTTGTGTATTCATAATTTTTTTCACTTCACTCCGATATTGATTAAATAAGAACTAGCGTAATAAGAAAGATGAATATACCGAGCTCGATAGCTGCAGTCGCTTAAGTGCGGCCAGTATCCAGTATTCGGGAGATAGTAGGTTCGAATCCCACTGTCGGCAGCCCTGAAAATGGTTTTCCGTGGTTTCCTATTTTCACACCAGGCAAATGCTGGGGCTGTACCTTAATTAAGGCCACGGCCGCTTCCTTCCCACTCCTAGTCCTTCCCTGTCCCATCGTCGCCGTAAAACCTATCTGTGTCGGTGCGACGTAAAACAACTAGCAAAAAGAAAAAAAGATGAATATGACCGTGCGATTAGGTGAGCGCAGCTGTGAGCTTGCGTTCGGGAGGTAATGGGTTCGAATCCCACCGCCGGCAGCCCTGAAGATAGTTTTCTGCGATTTCTGATTTTCACACCAGCCAAATGTTGAGGCTGTACCTTAATTAAAGCCACGGCCACTACCTTCCCAATCTTAGCCCTTTCCCATCCGTGCATTGCCAAAAAACCTTCAATGTGTTAGTGCAGCGTTAAACAGGTAGAAAAAAACTGAATATGTTAAAGAAATTAAGCGCAAGAGAATTACAATAAATAGCCTGCAGTTTTAAGTTCCTCGCAGAGCCTCAGGATTGACGAATGTACTCAAATCTGTCCTTTATACTATTTAATTACTTTGTTGAACGTTAGCCTAACCTGGGTTATAAGATTCCAGCTCGCTTCATCACCGTAACATAATGTTGACTAGCAAAGCGTAGAGCCAGAAAGATCTTCCCTCTCGCTTGCACCTAACCAGATGTTAGTTGAGATTGTGTTCAATAGAACTCGCCTCTGTCTACATGTGGCGATGTAACCTCGAGATTCGGACGGTGAGGAGGGGAAGGGAGGGAAGGGAAGGGCAGGGAAGACTCTTGGAAGTATCAGTGGAGGAGAGCAGCGAGCTGAGCAAGTCTTGTGTATTGTGACGAGTGTTGGATCAAGCCGGCCAGCCGCCGCCCGCTACTCTGTTGGTAACAAAAGTTTATATTTGACCGGGCTGACGAGCGATGCGCAGCACAGTTGACCCATATGCCAGGCTAAGCCCAAGCGGCCGAGGGAGATGCACGGGCTTTTGGCTGCGTCTGTACGTCAGCAGCAGTCAGCCGTTTGGCTCGTGCGCGTCGCGCCTGTCTCCCCTCCCTCTCCTTCGCATTCCCCTTGTCTCACTTTCTATCTCTGTCCGAAACGCTCTATCCTCGTCATCCTTCCTCCTTGCCCTCCCTCACACGACCCCTCTTACTCTCTCACTTTAGCAGCCATTGCCTCTGTTACGGGTTCCAAGTAGGCAATACTCAACTTCCACAAAGTTAAATCCCAAACTAACAAAGGTCAGTTGATAGCAAGCGAAGATAATATAAAATGTTTATTCACTGTTGCAGTATTACCTATGGCTTGTCATCAACTATCCCTTTGTTAATCCTGAGGCGTAGAAATAAATCACATTGTAATTACTGCTGAAGCTGCGAAACCTACGGCTGTGGAACTTGAAAACAGAAGGGTGAGTTACCCGTTCTGAAATATATCGGTCCTTTTATATAAATTAGAAAGAAAACTGTTCCCATCAAAAGAACATTGGCATTCCCAGTCCGATACATTACTAATATAAAAACCATCTGCTTTTCGTTCAAATTAATTTAGTCGTTACGGATCAATAGTCGGAAGAGCTCTTTATTACACCATTGTCTACGTAACGTGATTCTTTTCTGGTGCAATAGAGAGGAATTAAAGTATACCGGTGCAGGCCGAATGAACCTCAGAACCATGTGCCTCTCCAGAAGTGGAAATCTCCTTTATAAATTTGTCGACTTCCTGGCTGGGAATCGAACCCATGTCCTTCCAGGTGAAACGAGCAGGCCTTTACCGCCGCTTCGGCTAGAGAGCCCTTATTTTGCGTTGCATCCTCAGCCCAAAGGTTGATCACGACCCGAACAGTTCCGAGAGAAATGAAGATCAAGGTAGTTAATTACCCCATGCTCTCCTCACTAAGCCCGAAAGTGCTATTAGCCTTCGGTTCTTAAGGCCCGTAAAAGCCTCTAAAAATGATCAAAGAGGCACTAAAAATAGTTATATTGTACTTTAGTACAATTTCACGTATTTAAAAATAGCCTATTGTATGCACCCAAAATATATATTTACTTACTCAGATAATAATTATAATAATTTAATTAGTACTTTATATAGTCACAAATACAAAAAAAATATTGTGGTTAGAAACCACGAAAAACAATCTTCAGGGCTGCGCGACAGTGCAGTTCGAATCCACTATCTCTCCGATGCAAGCTCATAGCTGTGCGTCCCTAACCGCACGGCCAGCTCGCCCGGTGATGCGAAGACTGGTGTATTTCTTGTGCTTGAGATAAGTAAGAAAATAGAGGAAATACTTTCTCCTAATTATCAGAGTTTTGTATTGGTCACTTGTGGGCTTTTATCACTGACAATAAAGAATACATGCACTAATTAAGAAAACATTTTAAAATGGTCTAAAAATTCTTCAAAATGTTATATATTGACCGAAAACCTTGAAAATTAAGATAATGACTGATCATCCCAAATCGACAAAAAATGCAAGATAATGCAAAATAAAGTCCACCTCTGTGGTGTAGTGGTTAGCGTGATTAGCTGCCATCCCCGAAGGCCCGGGTTCGATTCCCGGCTCTGCCACGAAATTTGAAAAGTGGTACGAGGGCTGGAACGGGGTCCACTCAGTCGCGAGAGGTCAACTGAGTAGAGGTGGGTTCGATTCTCACCTCAGCCATCCTGGAAGTGGTTTTCCGTGATTTCCCACCTCTCCTCCAGGTAAATGCCGGGATGGTACCTAATTTAAGGCCACGGCCGCTTCCTTCCCTCTTCCTTGTCTGTCCCTTCCAAACTTCCCATCCCCTACAAGGCCCCTGTTCCGCATACCAGGTGAGGCCGCCTGGGCGAGGTACTGGTCCTCCTCCCCTTTTGTATCCCCCGACCCAATGTCTCACGCTCCAGGACACTGCCCTTGAGGCGGTAGAGGTGGGATCTCTCGCTGAGTCCGAGGGAAAAACCAACCGTGGAGGGTAAGCAGATTAAGAAAGAAATAATGCAAAATAAAAACTTGCTATTATCGTTTGTTATATCGGATGAATTTCTATACTACTGAGCAGCGACCTAACGCAAAGGGGAAAAAATATGGCATTTGAACAACATCCGCCCCCTAATTATTGATGGGCTATCCCTCGTTGACGAATATGATTGTCTTCCTGGAAATGTTTTTGTGAGATCTTTAATTAATGACTGTAAAGGCCAATCCTAGAAACGCAGATTTTTCCGCATTTTTAACACACATATGTTCAGTTAGGCACTGGCTGTGTAGTTTGGTTTTTCTTCAAGAGCTCCTGTTGTTTTCTTGCATTGCGCTTGTCAATTTCTGTTCTCCGCCTTTCTTTCTCGAAGCGCTGAGTTCCTCCCCAGACATTACGACGCCAGACTGTGCGGTTACGTGCAGTAGCTTCCCAGTTGTTAGTTTTGATTTTACATTTATTCATGTTGATTTTTAGCGCATCTTTGTAACGCTTTTTTGGTCTTCCAAGTTTTCCATGACCATCCTTTAGCTGGGAGTACATAATTTGTTTTGGGCGACGGAATGCAGGCATGCGAACGATGTGGCTGTCGAGCGGAGTTGGTGCTTGATAATCATGGCCTCAATGCTAGTGGAGTTAGCTTCTTCCAGAACACTGATGTTAGTGCGTCGATCTTGCCATTTCACCCTCAGGATCCTTCTCAGACAACGTTGATGGTATTTTTCCAGGCATCGTATGTGCCTTCTGTAGGTAGTCCGCGTTTCGCATCCGTATGTAGCCTAAGAGATGGTATAACGGTAGCTTTGTACACATAAAGCTAGGTCTGAGTGCTGATATTATGATTATCAAAGACCCTTATCCGAAGACTACCAAAAGCCATACTAGCACATTTGAGGCGGCGTTGAACCTAATCATCAATACTTGTATTTGCTGAGAGATGGCTGCCGAGGTAGGAAATGTTCTATGTTCTTCAGAACTTTGCCTTGGACTGTGATTGTAGGACATACGGAGGTGGACATGGGTGCAGGCTGGTGAAGGATCTGCGTCTTCTGGATGTTACGGCTTAGAACAATTTCCCATCAACAAATATTGAGAACAGAATGGGAGCTATCACACAACCTTGCTTCACACCTGCTGTGATTTCAAAATTTTCTGCAGGGTTATTGTTGACAAGAATCATGCCTTTCATATTATCATGCAGCAATCTAAGAATATTTATGTACTTCTGAGGACAGCCTATCCTTGCTAGGATCTTCCACAGGGCATCTCTTTTAACCGAATCAGAGGCTCCGGCAAGATCTATGAATGCCATGTACAGAGGGAGATCTTGTTCTTTGCATTTCTCCTGCATTTGTCTAGCATAGAAAATCGTATGTTTTGTGCTGCGATTGGGTCGAAATCCACACTGAGTTTCAGGTAAGCAGTTTTCAGCGAGAGGCATCAGGTGGTTGGATATAATTCGAGCAAGTATTTTCCCAGAAATAGAAAGAAGGGTTATTCCACGGTAGTTACCACAGTCAGTTCTGTCTTCTTTTTTGAAGATTGTAACTATCAGAGCATCTCTGAGATCAGGAGGTATTGTTTCAGTGTTCCATATTTTGACTATGAGCATTGTAGAGATGAGAATTATAGACACTAAAAACAGTTGAAATAGGCAGGCATATAGGCTCTTAAATCAGCCAAAATAGGCATTTAAGTAGGCAATTAACGTGTGAAATAGGCAACAAAATAGGCATGAAATATACGTCTAATTTAATAACACACTCTATTACTATAAAAAGAATTTACAACAAGTGACTTTTCAATGTTTTCCTGTCTCTCCTGTCATCCAGGATGTTTTTTTACTGATAGAAAGAGTCTCTCAACATCACAGGAAGTGATTCGACAAAATTTCAATGAAGCCACTTCATCTGGTTTTAGTTCAACAGTTTCATCTACCTCACCTCGTAGCACCCTGGCTACTTTTACCATCGCTTTCCATCCTGGATTCTGCTGCAGGACTCTATGGAACGTTTCGCTGACAGCAACTACCTTTCCAGAGGTTCGGTCAAAACTTCCCCTGACTTCTTCCACAATCCTAAATGACTCCACCAGGGACATGCCACTCTTCTCCAACTCGGTGATTGCTCCCGGCAGCTTGTTGAAGTTTGAAGATGCTCCTGTTTATGCAGGGAGATATTAGCTCCCACCATTGCAGTGCATAGGTCTATAGAAAATTGTTGTTGGTCGCTGTTCACGGTGGACTAGTAGAAAAGCTGCGTTGACACAGCTTTCTGTACTCGTGTCAAATGTATCGCAGTATTTCTATGTTGATCTATATGGTATTTTTTCACATTTGATCTGAAAAATAATAAAATTAAATTACAATATTCCTATATCTTATATTTCTACAGCAGGGCTAATTGGCAATAATGCTTAGTATATAACATGCATTTGTTTCATAAAAAAGAAAAAAGACTATTAGAGGTGGTGTTTCTAGAAGTACAAAACTTTAAAGTAGGAACAAGAGAATCCGTAATTTACATGGAAATATGTCCTCAAAATGTTTTCTGTTATAATCTGGCAGTTTCCTGTCAAGTTCATCGGGTGAAAAAATAATAAAAATGATGTGAAACGATACCTGAGTAGCGTAGAGGAGAGATCCTTCCTATATGCTTGTCAGGGACTCACTAAGCTGCCCCTAACAGTATTCTTACTTATATAGAAGAATTAAAATGGAGGCACTCTAAATCTCAGATTTGTGAACATTTTATTTGTTGCTATTCGCCGGCTTTGGTCAGTAGGGTCAGCTGTCATGAAAACTATTTTCTGGTTGTCTGCAATAGGTCCTGCATCACCTGTGCTCATAAGACTGCCGCCCTTGTTGAAAATTAGAAAACCGCGTAATTTGAAATTGTTGTGACATGCGCCCATAATCTCACTTTTGTCACAATTTAGAAAGACTCTAGATGGGATGCTAGAGCTTACCCCCCCCCCACTCTCTTTGCTTGCCCCCCCCCCCCCCAGCATTACGGTTACTAACCGGACCTCACCAATCCAGACCAACGGTCTTTTCGGCCTGGTCTTGTAAACATAGTCTTGGCAGCCTTATAAAACATTCTGTGACATCGTTCGAGCCGTGCCATCTTGTAGGTCTAGCCTCTGTGACACTGTCCTAGCCGCACGACATTCGATCTTGAACCTATGTTTCGCGAAGGCTTAGTGGAAGCAGAATAGAGTTCACTAGAGCCTGGTGAAAGTTACTCACGATTTCTTAAAACTGCATTTCAGTTGTAGTCCGCTTCTGTGGTGTAGTGGTTAGCGTGAGTAGCTGCCACGAAATTTGAAAAGTGGCACTAGGGCTAGAGCGGGGTCCACTCAGCCTCGGGAGGTCAAATGAGTAGAGGTGGGTTCTATTCCAGCCTCAGCCATCCTCGAAGTGGTTTTCCGTGGTTTCCCACTTCTTCTCCAGGAAAATGCCAGGATGGTACCTAACTTCCTTCCCTCTTCCTTGTCTGTTCCTTCCAATCCTCCCATCCCTCTACAAAGCCCCTGTTCAGCATAGGTGAGGCCGCCTGGGCGATGTACTGGTCCTCTTCCCAGTTGTATCCCCCGACCCAAAGTCGCATGATCCAGGACACTGCCCTTGAGACGGTAGAGGTGGGATCCTTCGCTGAGTCTGAGGGAAAACCCGACACTGGAGGGTAAACAGATTAAGAAAAAAAGAAAGAAAGAAACGAAAAGAAAAGTTGTAAATCTCTATTTTCATAGGAAATGAATCAGAGTTCAAATTACCGATTTTTAATTTTCATCCACTCTGTGACAAGAGACCACTGACGTTGTAACTCCTCGTTCAGTAATTAGCAATATCAATTATTGAAAGTTCACGACTAATACAGCATTGCAACAAAACAACTTTCCATAATACGTAAATTAATAGGCGTATAAATGCTACAGTGAAATGCGATCGTAGTTAAGACACAAAAAAAGATAAAAGGAACAGACGAACTTACCTCTTTACAGCAAGCTTGGCAGAAGACTACCCTTCCATCCGTAGTGAAATTGGGATCCCCTGTGATCCACCGCTTCAGCCAGTAGGACTTCGACGATTTTTCTTTGGGAATTGCCACAGACACACTTCTTCTTTTTCTTATTCTTATTCTTCTTCACAATAATTTACAACACGTTCTGAAGATAAAACGTACGCGTACAACAGTTTACATCGAGAAGGAGGTAGAGGGGATATGGGTTGTGCAACGTAGTTCGACGTTGATAGGTTCTCGCATATGTTATGGAAGGTTGGAAGGGTTGAAGACTTCGAGGTCAAATTGTTCCTTGTTTCTCCTGATGGAAATTTCCCAAGAACTATTTATGGTGACTTCTAAGAATTCCCATTTTTGTTCGTGGGCTAAACAGATATCGAGAAATGAGAAAATAATTATGTCGAGCACATGCACTGGAAGAAAATCGGTTTCTTTAAAATAGATTCAAAAGGCATCAAATAGGCAATTATACTCCAAACAGGCACAAACCTCTGAAACAGTCATTTATAGGCACAATAAAACCAACGAAATCTAGCTCAAAGGTCCCTAAAATGAGTTTATATCTCAAAAGCCTACGTTTCTGAACACAGGAATAAAATAGGCAAATAGGCAAATTCCCATCTCTAAGCATTAGTGTATGTTCAGCAAGAATTCGTCCACCTTCCTTGAAAAATTCAGCAGGAATGCCATCTAACCCGGCAGCTTTATTATTTTTGAGCTGTTTAATAGCATTTTCAACTTCCTGTAAAGAAGGAACTTCGCCAAGATGAGATTTTGTACGTATTTGTGGAATTTTCAAGACTTCTGCGTCGTTGATCTCTGGATCCTTGTTCAGTAGTTCATGGAAATGTTCTTTCCATCGTGCATTAATGGAATTTCTGTCTTTCAGAAGAGTAGAGCCATCCCTAGACTTAAGAGGGTTTAGTCCTTGGGATGTTCAATCAATCAACACGGTTTTTATCATGCTGAAGAAAGCTCTAGTGTTGTTAGTTTCTGCTATATGTTGCATTTCTTGAAACTTCATCGTCCACCAACTGTTTTTCAGAACACGGGTTTTCCTCTGAGCATCTGCTTACGCTTCTTGATATTCTCGTTTCTTAGAGAATGAACTAGGATTTATTTGCCAAGCTTGGTGTGCTGCTCTCTTTTTGTCTATTAGAGTCTGAATTTCTTGGTCATTTTCATCAAACCAGTCTTAGTGTTTGACCGTACGGTATCCTACTGATTCTTCACCAGCTGATAGTATTGCAGTCTTCAGTGTTATCCAGTGTTCTTCAGTGCTTTCAGGGTATTCATCCGGCAGTTGGAATTGTTGAAATTTTGCTTTAGTGCTATAATCCTTGAGACGGTCTGTGTTCATTTTATGTCTCGTAAGTTTTCTCTGTTTCCTTCGCTGTACGTGGATGTGAAAAGTCATCATAGACCGTATAAGTCGGTGGGCCATCCAGCAGTCGTCAGCACTTGTTAGAGCCCTTGTAATTAACACATCGCGTTGGTCTCGGGCGCGTGGAGGGTTCCATTAGAGTTGCATTTCTCTACTCCCTCTTTTCCAATTACTTTGGGCCTTAGTGTTGAGTCTCTACCAACTCGCGCACTGAAGTCGCCCAAGAAAATGATTTTATCAGCTTGAGGTATTCTCGTTAGAAGTATGTCGAGTTGGCAATAGAATGTTTCCTTTTCATCTTTTTCACAGATGAGGGTCGGGACATATGCACTAATTACTGTAACTCGTTGATTGTTGGTGTGCTTGAGGCGTAAGCTCATGAGTCTTTCATTTATGACAGAAGGAAGTTCATCAAGGTGAGGAACAAGTTCGTTTGCGATGGCAAAACTAACACCATGAATTCAGGGCTCATGAATGTTTTTACCCTTCCAAAAGAAAGTGTGTCCACCTCCTTGTTCTTTAATTTGACCTTCATCGGGCCTTCTAGTTTCACTCAGTGCTGCAATATAGATGTTAAATCTTTTTAGTTCACGAGCCACGAAAGCTGTTCTCCTTTCTGTCTGGTTAGCTGTATCATTGCAAAATTCATCTTTTTTTCTTCTAACCGCTTACGGTGTACCCTCTGGGAGCGGTTTCCCATTCGGGTTGTGTTGAGGCTGACTATGTTTAGGGCACCTTTCATAGCCCTCTCTCAATTCAGCGTGAGCAGAGTGGTTCCTGAATAGGCCTGCTTAGTCACGAATGCAGCACACGAGTTGCTTTACAGACTTTCCTCAAGCAAAACGGCAATCACACATTCGTCGCCTACGTGTCGGTTTGTCACTAGGAGCTCTCAGACTACACAAACCTGCTCTCGTCACAACTCCCCGATCCGATTGTCGCAGGACTTGTAGTGTATGTGCTGATTTCTTCAGAAGACGCCTGTGTGTAGCAACTTTCAGTGTGCGAATGCCGCTGCACATCAACAATCACACATTTCTTGACAGGCTCAGCACCTATCCCCAGTGGCATAAGAGTTGCGACTGGAGGCTCTGAGACTGTTGTAGCATTCGTCCTCCTTCCCACCGCCAGGGAAGCTTTAGTTGTTCCTACGCCTGGTTCGCCGTTGAGGACTTTCTATGCCGTTGACCATATACGGTTCTTCTGCCTTAAGAGGCTGTTTCCCACCTCAAGGGCAAAGAGAGTGCCCCAGCCCCTGCCAGCTCATCCGCCTTCATAAGGACCCGTTGGTATAGCAGAGGAGGACTCCCTATCCCGGAGTCGCTCGGTCGCCAGAGCCTCGTCAGTCGAAAGCAGGGTTCACCACGTGCAGGTGAGGTTGACATTTAGGAGAACCTACCCCTTACAACCCCCCTAATTATTAGGCTTACACTAAACGAAGAAAAATAATTTTATTCCATACTATGACGAAATTGGCTTCTTTCCAGACCCAGAAATGTTAGGAAAACGATACATTACGGTACAGTCGCTACTTTCCGGACGGACACTTTTATTAGAAATCTTCTTTGATTGGTTGAACTCCGGTTCACAATAATGTAAACACGCAGAGCCAGATATATTATGAATAAGCGAACACCAGACTTAACTTTGTGTAGAATTGTTTCTCCACCTGATTGCAGCACTGTGGTTCCATGTCCATCTACACCAAAAATGGCGTTTCTGCATTCCCAGCTCAAGTAATCTGCCGGCATGGCCATCTTGACTGTTGTGTAGGTTAATCAATTTTTGACAGATATCGCATAGGCTATATCACAGTATATCATAACATTCGTATAATCTTGATTTATCCAGGACCGGAGGACCATGTTTACGACTCTGGAGACTCCCTGACTGTTCGCTGCTTTCAATAACATTAATGTTGATATTTCATTACCATATAACTTCATGTACACAGCTCTCATATCTTTCATAGCAACACACACACACACACACACACACACGCCAAAACAAAAAAGGTCATTGCATGAGTCAACATGGGTGCTTTGGGTGACACCGTGTCAAAATTATACACTGCCGGAAAAAACACGCAACATCCTCAAGGATAAGGTCATTTTATTCACAAACGATGTGACAGGTAGTTCATCATTGCAGAAGTATATTATTACAAATTCAGACCAAATGCTTGCTACACACATACCACAGTAAAGGGTGCACAAACAGTCGCATCAATACACAGTGTAACCCCCCCCCCCCCCTCTGGTGGCAATGTAGGCGTGTATTCGCGCATGCCACAGTAAAGGGTGCACAAACAGTCGCATCAATACACAGTGTAAACCCCCCCCCCCCCTCCTCTGGTGGCAATGTAGGCGTGTATTCGCGCATGCAAACGATCATAAAGTTGTCGAATGGCATCCTGCGATAGGTTGTTCCAAGCAACTTGCATCTTTTGATGCGATTCGGCAATGGTTCTTGTAGGCTCTGGAGAACGCGTAAGTTCCCACTTCATCATGTTCCATACGTGTTCAATTAGCGAGAGATCCGGTGATCTTACCAGCCAGGGCAGTTGTTGTACACCACGCAGAGCAGGTTGCGTTGCAGCAGCTGTCTTCAGACGTGCATTGTCCTGCTTAAAAATCACATCACCTTCCTACCGAAGAAATGGCAGTAGCTCGGAGAGAACAACCTGTGCAATGTAGTGGACACTGATTACGTTACCCTGCAGAAACACCAGCTGTGACCACGACTTGTAACTGATGGCCCCCTGGGGTGGGACCTGGGTGTCGTGGGCGAATGCACTCTGGATTAGGCCACTCAACAGGTCTACGCCATACACGTGTACGTACATCACTTGCATACAGACAGAACCTACTCTCGTCACTGAAGACAGCACAGCGTCCATTCCCCTAACCAGTCAATACTTTGACGACACCAGAGTAGCCGTGGTGGTGTCGTGGTGTCAGTGGTAGACTGGCCAGAGGCACACGTGTTCGTAATCCTGCTGCAAGGAGATGGTTCCCAAAGATCATTGGTGACACAGCAGGTGCAACATGTGACCGGATTTCCTTTCTGGATGATGTTCGGTCGGCCACCGTTTCTCGCACAATGCGTCGATTTTGACGTACGTCTGCACAACGCGGACTTCCGGAGCCTGGTCTACGGGTGTGGGAATGTTCCACAGACCACTGATGAAAGCAGCGACACATCACCGATACATTATGTCCAACATATGCAGCAACCGTCGATATGTCGATCCAGCTTCCTTCAGGCCCGCACTGCGACCCCGTTCAAATGGCTTGCAGTTGTTCAACATTAGTACGTACTCGTCGGTGGGGCATGGCTGTACCCTAGAATGAATGTTGCAAATACTGTTCACATCTAACCTCAACACAGTTACTACCTGGAGAGTCAAAACAGAGTGAGCACGGACAGGCCTCCTGAGCGCCATCTGATCGTCAATGTCCGTAACAATGAATCACTAACACAACAACCCCTCAGTATGCACATATTGCATACTGGTGCCGCTGAACACAGTCCTTGAGGACGTTGCATGCTTTTTTTCTTCGGCAGAGTAGGTTCTGTTCTTGGTCCCCTTTTGTTTGTCCTCTATATAAATGATATCTCCTCTAAAATAAAGTATAATAGATATCACCTCTTTGCCGACGACCTCCCAATTACTGCCACGTTAATATAAATGATATATCGAATGCAATAAGAGATATTAACTCCGGCTTTCAACAACTTAGTGTGTACGCCAGTGAAAACTCTCTCCTCCTCAACCCCCCAAAAAACTCAAACAATTATTATCGGTTCTCAGAAATTATTAAACATCATGTATAAAAATTATGCTATTCCTCCGGTGACATTAAATGCCACCGTAATCCCGTTCAGTAAGGAAGTGAAGAACCTAGGTATGACCCTGACTGAAACTCTTGACTGGTCTGCACACGTAAGAAATACATGTAGAAAGATGTACGCGACGCTACACCCTCTGAAACGACATAAGGACATTTTTAGCCACAAGACGTAAAGATAAAACTACTCCAAACTTTGATACTACCAATACTTGACTACTGCGACATTGTCCTCATTGATGCAACCCGTGAACAAACTATGAAACTTCAATGAGCATTGAACTCTGGTCTTCGATTTGTTTTTAACTTGAGTTACGATGCTCACATGACCCCTAGCTACACATTTCTTTCCTGGCTGAAACCCGAGAGGCGACGGAAATTCCACGTACTTACGTTGATATATCGAACTCAGAAGGAAAATCTACCCAAATACATCTCTTCAAAATTCCATTTATTATCCTCATTCCATAATTGTAACACTAGATCTGGCACTTCCCTCGCTATTCCCGTCAACCACTCTTCAGTATATAACAGATCTTTCGTTGTGGCTGGGTCACGACTTTGGAATTCACTCTCAGCTGCTGTCAGGAACTCAAACTCAATATCGAAATTTAAGAATGCATGTAGAGATTACCTGTTGAATACCGCTGATTGTTTCGTGTGTATGATGACGTATGATAGGTTGTGTGATTATTATTATTATTATTATTATTATTATTATTATTATTATTATTATTATTATTATTATTATTATTATTATTATTATTATTATTATTATTATTATTATTATAGTGTAATGTACATAATATTTAGCTTCTAACTCATGTACATCACTTTTATGGCCATACTTATATTTCCATTTACTTTATTACTTATTGTGTTCTCTTTATGCATTGCTTAGTTTTTCCAGTTTGTATCTTACTTTTTCATTATGACATTGTCTCTTTCTCATTATCTATACGCTCCGAATTTTATTCTATTTTATTTGTTGAACTCTGTTTTCTTTCTTCATCATATGTTGTCCAAATCTGTAATTTTTAGCTTATCCTTGATTTTATGATAGAAAAGTATATTTCTTTTATATATGTATTAACTGTAGATTAATTATGTGGTTAAATGTAAGAGAAGGCCACGAGCCCTAACTTCGCCACTGCTAAAGTCAATAAATAAATAAATAAATAAATACATAAATAAATAAATAAATAAATAAATAAATAAATAAATAAATAAATAAATATTGAATTTAAAATAAGTAAACTAGCCAAAGTATGGAATAAAATATTGTACGCAATAGCCATTAAAGTGGTAAGTTTACATTACTCCCTTCGAAATTCCGTTCTCGCCGCATCTCGCTCATAACGTGAAACATCACTTTCCGTGGCCGTTCCGTAAGTAACAGATAATACGTATATAATAATGTTATTGGCTTTAGATCCTACTAACTACTTTTACGGCTTTTGGAGAAGCCTATGTACCGGAATTTAGTCCCGCAGGAGTTCGTTTACATGCCAGTAAATCTACCGACAGGAGGATGACGTATTTGAGCACCTTCAAATACCACCGGACTGCGCCAGGATCGAACCTGCTAAGTTGGGGTCAGAAGGCTAGCGCCTCAACCGTTTGAGCCACTCATCCCGGCGTAAATAACAGACTATTGATGTATATGGAATTTCTGCCTCCCATGCGACCCATGTGACCTTGCCTCGTTGGGGAGGCTTGTGCGTCTCAGTGGAGCAGACAGCCGAGCATTAGGTGCAATGATATCGGATGGGACAATCATCAGAAAGATGGATACTGACATTCTGCGAGTCGGAGCGTGTAATGTTATAGGTTTGAAACGTTGTGGTAGGTTAGAGAATCTGAAACGGCAGACGGATATACTAAGATATAGTTGATATAGTTGGTATAAGTGAAGTACGTTGGAAAGAACAGGATTTTTGGTCAGGCGACTACAGAATTATCAACATAAAATCAAACAGGGAAAATGCAGGAGTTGGTTTAATGATGAATAACAAAACAGGGCGGCGGGTAAGCTACTATGTCCAGCATAGTGAAAGGATTATTGTTGTCAAGATAGACAAAAAACCAACGCCCACCACAATACTGCAAGTCTATATGACAACTAGTTCAGCGGATGATGAAGAAATCGAAAAAATATATATGAAGAGACAGAAGAGTTAATACAGGATGTAAAAGGTGACGAAAATATAATTGTGCTGGGAGACTGGAATGCAGTGATAGGCCAAGGAAGAGAAGATAGTACAGTAGGAGAATCCGGATTGGGACAAAGGAATGACAGATGAAATCGGCTGGTTGAATTCCGCACCGATAATAATTTAGTCCTTGCTAATACTTGGTTCAAAAACCAAAAAGGACGGCTGTGTACGTGGACGAGACCTACACACTGGAAGGTATCAAATTGATTTGATTATGAAGATGCAGAGATTCAGAAACCAGATGTTGCAGCAGATGCGGACTCTGACCACAACGTGTTGAGCATGAAATGCCATCTGAAGTGTAAGAAAGGAAGGAATGCATGCAGATGGGATCTAGATAAGTTGAAGGAAAAGAGTGTGAGGGATTGTTTCAGGGAACATGTTGTACAAGGACAAGAGGGAAACACAACAGGGGAAGAATGGACAGTTTGAGGGATTTCTTCAGGGAACATGTAGCACAAGGACTAGGCTAAATGAAAAGGCTGAGGGAAACACAACGAAGAAAGAATGGATAGTCGTGAAGAATGAGGTCAGTAGGGCTGCTAAAGAAAAGTTAGGAAGAAGGGAAAGATCAACTAAGAATTAGTGGTTAACTCAGGAGATACCAAGCCTGGTTGATGAGCAATGAAAGGACAAAAAAGGCAAAAAATAAGGAGAGAAGAAAAAATACAGGCGATTAAAAATGAAGTGGATAGAAAGTGCACGACAACTAAGGGAGAATGACTGAAAGAGAAGTGCAAAAATGTTTAAGCTTGTATGGTCCTAAGAAAGGTAGATGCTGTATAAGTTCCAGGAAAATCAGAAAGGAAAAACTAGGAGTATGAATATTAAGAACTCAGATGAAAAACCACTTCTGGGGAATGAAGACAAGACAGAAAGATATCAGCAACGTATCCAAGAGCTGTATCAAGGTAAAGACGTAGGTACTATGGTTCTGGAACAAGAAGAGGCTGTTGATGCTCATGAAATGGAAGACCCAATTTTGAGGTCAGAATTCGACAGAGCTTTGAGAGATCTAAATAGGAACAAAGAACCTGGAATTGAATACATTTGTAACGTTCCAGACGTTACAGTGTAATTATGTTAATTTTATTATGTGTAATTAATTCAGGAATTTAACGTCATGATATTTATTTTGGTATGTAATTGTATTATAATTCATGTTTAATCATTTGCTCACTATCATTTCATTACTTTGTAACTACGACCTGTAAACGAGGGCTGAATATCCTAATATTCACTTAGATTCTTGCGACAGTTGGTTAAAATTAACTTGCAGTAGATTTCCTTTATCTTGCCACATCACCGAGGAAGTTGGAAGGACAGATTTAGACACCAAGTTCTGAGAAATGCGAGCACGTGTTCACGCGTCCTAACGTAAGCTACCGTATTTCGACCAGAATTATTCGAACTGATCAACGCCTATATTTTCAAAGGAGCGTCATGTTGCCATGGATACTGAGTGAAAGGACGAATAGAAGAACAGTTGATATCATGATTTTGGCCCGTCAACTCTAATATCTGGAGTGGGGAGAGAGGTGTCATCTGATTGGACCACGTGTAAGCGACCTGTAATTAGCGCGAGAAAAGGTTATAAAAGAGCGTGTTGGAGCTCGTGGCATCACTTATTCTGATTCTTATTCGCTCTCTACATTATTCTACGAGTTATTCTACAGCTTCTACTTGATTTTCTACTTGATTCTTCGTCTCGATACTTAGAAATTCTGAATGAGGGGTGTATAGCCACTCTCATCAGGAAGTACGTACAGCACGGCTATAAGACCGGTTTGAACCAGTCTAAGTCAATAGATAGTTTTAATCTAGATAGAAATGAAACTTCAGAGAACATTTTCAGTAAAGTTGGAAGGATTCTTAATTGAGTATCCTCTCCATATAACCCAAGGTGGTTCTTCTAACGATGACTTAGGGCTTATCTCCAATATATGGGATAGAGCATAATAGGGAGTGTTAGTTTTGAAGTCATCTTCCAATTAGTGGTGGGTGCAATTGGCAAGGCAGGAATGGTACTGAGCTGCAGATGAAGAGATCTCAAAGACGAACGGTGATGTTCCCGCTACAAGGAGGGAAGCTTTCCAAGGACCAGCAGAACAAGACGACATGGTGAGCAAGCGAGTTAAAGATATTGCAAGTTTTCGCGAAGTAGAGTCATTCAATTTTTTATTAAATTCATTTTCTATTTTAAATTCAGTTCTCGTTAAACCGTCGTCATTTATATTAAATATAATAAATAGTATTTTTCTAGTTTACTTTAATCAATTTGCCTTAATCAGCCTTTTAATTTCTAATTCTCCTGCTTAATGATTAGTGCACTATCACCTCACCCCTGTGATAAGAGTCTGTCCAAGCTTGATTATAAATTTTATCTTTAAGTCCTCAACTTAAAGATTGGCGCCCTTTGCTTGCTTGGTTGCATTTCTCATTTGATGATTGTTCTCAGAGAGGGGAAGTCACATAAATGGCGCCCAACGTGGGGCGAGAAAATCATTAAGTACGGAGCAGTTAATGACAGTAACGATATCAGAATTCGTATTATGGGCAAAATTTGGATATCCACGTTTCATTAAGAGTGTTTGATTGTGGGAAGGGTCATGGCTGATCAGACGAAAGAGGAGAGGATGTTGCGCAGTGGACGGGCGATAAAAGGCAATAACGTATTGAGTTCAGAGGAAGAGTTGTGTAGTCTAGTAGAGGAAAATGAAGATAGAAGTGTAAGTAGTATGGAGAGTGAAGGCAAGCAGAAAGAAGTCAGTATGGAGTCAGATGATAGTAGGATGGGGGGCGAAGCGGAAGTAAACTCTAACAATGAAAGTAATAATAATGATCAGTTAATGGGAATGATGCAGTTAATGTTAAGTAAGATAGAGGACAGTAAAACTGAAATAAAAAATGAATTGGAAGAAATTAAAAGAGAATTAGAACAAACTAAATCTGAGCTTAAAGGTGAATTAGAACAAACTAACACTAAAATTGAGAATATTAAATATGAACTTAAAGAACAGTTAGAACAAACTAAAGCTGAATTAAGCAGGGAGATGAGGGAAAATAAGGAGGAAGCGAATCGGAGAATGGACGAACACAGTAAGCAGTTACGCGATCTGGTGGTAAAAAATGAACATTTTAGTAAGCGATTAGAGGACCAGGAAAGTGAATATGTACGGCAAGGGAAAAAGGTAGAAGAAAAGTTTGCGGAACAGAGAAGTGAATTCCTGGAATTAATGGGGAAGGAAAACAACTCTACTAGGGAGGAAGTAATGAGGCACGTCACTAGTATTGATAAGAGAGTTGAGACTCAAAGAGGGGAAATACGGGTATTTAAAGACCACGTCCAACAAGAGATTGACACGGTAAAGCTTAGAATAGAAGATGAGACCCGGGCAAGTGAAGAAAGGTTTGCGATAGCTGAAGAGAATAAGATTGAAATTAGGACATTGAAAGAGAAGCAGGTTAATTTGGAGAGAGAAATTGATAGGAGAGACAGAGATGTAGAATGCCGGATGGAGAAAGCAGAGAATAAGTTAAAACAGGTGGCAAAGGATAAACAGGTTTTCACGGGAAGGCAATGTCTAGGAAATAGCTACATTAGGGAAATTGAACTACCTAAATTTAATGGGAAACAAACGAACCCGCTAGATTTCCTTAAGATGATAGAGAAACGGTTTGAAAAGCGTCTAGAGGAAGGGTCTATGGACTGGGAAGACGTTATGGAAAATATTGACCATGCTTTTGTAGGAGAAACTCGGTCTTGGTTCATGGTATATAGGCAGACGATGACGAACCTGAAAGAATTCAGAAATAAGTTTAGAGAGAAATTCTGGAATGAAGCGATACAAGCTCGGGAGAGAGAAAGGGTGGTATTTGGGAGGTACAAACAACATGAGGGAGTTACTATGACCGAGTACTTCCTGGCACATGTCATGATTTGTCAGAACTTAGATGGTATAACCGAGGGGTCTGATGTAGTAAGACTACTTTTAAGACATTTTCCGGACAGGGTGAGAGAAGCGGCCTGTATGCAAAAAGTTGGAACTATTAAGGAGATGGAGAATCTACTAGGCAGTTTTGATGCGTTAGGTAACCTTAGAAGTAGAACGGAGAATATTCAGAACTTTAGTCATCACAACGGAATGAGACATAACGGTAGTACACAGAATTACGAAGCTCGCAATCAGTTCAGACCTCAGCAGAACAGCAGGAGCGGAGCACAGGAATATAGAACAGGAAATTCCCAACGGAGGCCAGAGCAATGTACTAATGAGTCCAACGTCAATACACAAAGGGAAACTTTAAACTAACTAGAGGCTGTAATGTTAGGTCAGAATTCCAGCCTAGTACGAAGGTAGCGAAGTGTCTTGCCATGAAAGTGTTACCATATGACCTCGATGTTAGAGACGATTTGCTGTATGAACCCGAGCAGAATAATGGAGATTCAAGTAATAAAGTAGTCAATCCCGTTGTTAAATTGAAAGTCTGGGGGGCGTGGGTTAAAGTTTTGATTGATTCTGGTAGCCAAATATCATGTATTAGTTCTCAGTGGTATGAGTCATTAGTGAAACAGGGTATTCAGTTGGAGGAAATGCCTGTTAAGTCTACTTTCATCATTACGGCTGTTGGAAAGAGGTCTAAGCAAATTTGTAAACAAGTAGCTGTCCCGATCTGTATTAATAATTTTATTAGCGTTCAGATATGTTTGGTAATTCCGCATTTGATATTTGATCTTATCTTGGGATCTGACTGGTTAACGTTAAAATTGGCTCAGTTAAATTACAATGATCTAGTGCTAAATTTGAGGTGGAATAATGAGGATATTAAGGTCAAGTTTGAGGAGGAAATTCAGAGGAAAACGGAAGTTAGTACAGTGTGGAGAATGAGAGAGGTTTCTAAAGTTAATGAAGAGGCTAGTGAGGGCCTGAAGTTGTGTCCGTTGTGGATTCATGAGGATAAAATATGTGGTTTGAAAGAAGCCGTAAGTAGAAATGAGTTAAATGAAATCCAGAAGGACAAGTTATTTGAAGTGTTATGTGAACACGTGGAGATTTTCTCCGAGAAACCTGGTGTTACCCATCTGTATGAACATTCTTTTTCTGTGCTGGATAAGACTCCATTCAGCGGACCGCGGTATCCGATACCACACAAATATGCAAAAGCAGTAGAGGATCAAATTCAAGCTATGTTAGCAGACGATGTGATTGAGTTATCAAACAGTCAATATGTTAATCCCTTAATTGTCGTGCCTAAGTCTGATGGATCAATACGTTTGTGTATTGATGGCAGGGAGAGGAAGAAACGTAAGGTACGGGATAACTTTGAGGTAGGTGATATGGTTTTGTTGAGAGTTCCCATGTTGTCAAACAGTGAGGATAAGGTAACGAAGAAATTTTTTCTTTTATATCAAGGCCCTTATAATGTACATAGAAAACTAGGACCCTGTGCTTACAAGTTAGCGGATGGCGAGAGCGTAATGAATGGTTCATACAACATTAGTAGTTTAAGGAGATACCTGTCGTGTGAGGTGGCTGAACCGGATTGTGAGATATAGGTCAGTAACTCGGGGAAGTTGCTACTTGTTATGTCAGACTACGAGCGGTATGTGTTTACGTCTCAATTGTGGTGGTATTTCCTAGTTGTGTTTGAAAACAAGGAAAGTGTTTGTGTGGCGGTAGATTTACGCGTTCATTGACGATAGATCATCTGTTTTCCGTATGTGAGGCCATGAAATTTTATATATTTGTTTTCTGAGAGGTTACATAAGGCTAATTAAAGCTGACGACGGCAAATAATTAATTTTCCCGTATGTGCATTTCTAACTTGCAATAATTTTACCGTGAGCTTAAATCACGTGTGTATTTGTGTGAAGTGTATTGCATCCTGCTTCAAGATAAGGTGAAACATTCGAAAGAGTGATAAAAGTGTAAATTATTTGTATCATATGTTTTCCATTTTTTTTATGTAAAAGATTGGAAGAGAACGTGTTACTGCTATCTAGCAAAGCATGTCGGAAAGATGGGGAAAAAGGACAAAAAGACACTCGGCAGAGTTTGTAATCTGAATTGTATATATTATGTTATATTCTCTAGGATAATCTTGTTCTTTTTTTTTTACAAAAGTGAAAAGTTGCTTATGATGGGCATAATTTAGCATCTAAACCTCAAGATGAACTGAAATAACAGACATTCGCAATGGTAAGAAGTCTAAGAGAGATATGGAAAGAGTGAGATATAATTAATTGTATGAAAATAATGTCGCTCGTTATGGGCAGGTAATAGAGGTATTTCAAGTCAATGTGGGAGTAAGTGTGTGAGTTCTCAACTCATGTGATATTTGTTAAGAACTCATGGGGGCGTATGTAACGTTCCAGACGTTACAGTGTAATTATGTTAATTTTATTATGTGTAATTAATTCAGGAATTTAACGTCATGATATTTATTTTGGTATGTAATTGTATTATAATTCATGTTTAATCATTTGCTCACTATCATTTCATTACTTTGTAACTACGACCTGTAAACGAGGGCTGAATATCCTAATATTCACTTAGATTCTTGCGACAGTTGGTTAAAATTAACTTGCAGTAGATTTCCTTTATCTTGCCACATCACCGAGGAAGTTGGAAGGACAGATTTAGACACCAAGTTCTGAGAAATGCGAGCACGTGTTCACGCGTCCTAACGTAAGCTACCGTATTTCGACCAGAATTATTCGAACTGATCAACGCCTATATTTTCAAAGGAGCGTCATGTTGCCATGGATACTGAGTGAAAGGACGAATAGAAGAACAGTTGATATCATGATTTTGGCCCGTCAACTCTAATATCTGGAGTGGGGAGAGAGGTGTCATCTGATTGGACCACGTGTAAGCGACCTGTAATTAGCGCGAGAAAAGGTTATAAAAGAGCGTGTTGGAGCTCGTGGCATCACTTATTCTGATTCTTATTCGCTCTCTACATTATTCTACGAGTTATTCTACAGCTTCTACTTGATTTTCTACTTGATTCTTCGTCTCGATACTTAGACATTCTGAATGAGGGGTGTATAGCCACTCTTATCAGGAAGTACGTACAGCACGGCTATAAGACCGGTTTGAACCAGTCTAAGTCAATAGATAGTTTTAATCTAGATAGAAATGAAACTTCAGAGAACATTTTCAGTAAAGTTGGAAGGATTCTTAATTGAGTATCCTCTCCATATAACCCAAGGTGGTTCTTCTAACGATGACTTAGGGCTTATCTCCAATATATGGGATAGAGCATAATAGGGAGTGTTAGTTTTGAAGTCATCTTCCAATTAGTGGTGGGTGCAATTGGCAAGGCAGGAATGGTACTGAGCTGCAGATGAAGAGATCTCAAAGACGAACGGTGATGTTCCCGCTACAAGGAGGGAAGCTTTCCAAGGACCAGCAGAACAAGACGACATGGTGAGCAAGCGAGTTAAAGATATTGCAAGTTTTCGCGAAGTA
The DNA here is from genome assembly GCF_040414725.1 of Anabrus simplex. NCBI lineage: Eukaryota > Metazoa > Arthropoda > Insecta > Orthoptera > Tettigoniidae > Anabrus > Anabrus simplex. Next base: position 1,327,932,760 of record NC_090265.1, on the reverse strand, counting down.
GAGTCATTCAATTTTTTATTAAATTCATTTTCTATTTTAAATTCAGTTCTCGTTAAACCGTCGTCATTTATATTAAATATAATAAATAGTATTTTTCTAGTTTACTTTAATCAATTTGCCTTAATCAGCCTTTTAATTTCTAATTCTCCTGCTTAATGATTAGTGCACTATCACCTCACCCCTGTGATAAGAGTCTGTCCAAGCTTGATTATAAATTTTATCTTTAAGTCCTCAACTTAAAGATTGGCGCCCTTTGCTTGCTTGGTTGCATTTCTCATTTGATGATTGTTCTCAGAGAGGGGAAGTCACACATTCTCTCGGAATTACTGACTGCCTTAGGATAAACCAGCATGGTGAAGTTATTCCATTTAGTGTGTAAGATGTGCCATCTGATTTTCGGCAGAATGTTCATATACCTATTCCCAAGAAATCCGGTGTTGACAAGTGTGAAAACTACCGCACCATTAGTTTAGTATCTCACGCCTGCAAAATTTTAACACATTATTTACGGAAGAATAGAAAGACAAGTTGAAAATGAGATGGGAGAAGTTCAATTTGGCTTCAGAAGAAATGTAGGAACACGTGATGCAATCCTGACTTTACGTCTGATCTTAGAAGACCTAATTAAGAAGGACAAGCCCACGTACATAGCATTCGTAGGTCTAGAAAAAGCATTTGAAAACGTTGATTGGACCAAGCTATTTGACATTCTGAAGATGATCGGAATCAGATGACGAGAACGAAGAATTATCTACAATCTGTATAAAAATCAGTTTGCAGTGATAAGAATCGACGGCTTTGAAACAAAGCAGCAATACCGACAGTAGTGAGGCAAGGCTGCAGTTTGTCCCCCCTCCTTTTCAATGTTTATACAGACAGTAAAGGAAATCAAAGAAGAATTTTGAAAGGGAATCACAATCCAAGGAGAGGAAATCAAAACCCTGTGATTTGCCGATGTTATCATTATTTTATCTGAAACTGCAGAAGATCTGGAGAAATTACTGAATGGTATGGACAGAGTCTTGGGTCAGGAGTACAAGATGAAAATAAATAAGTCCAAAACAAAAGTAATGGAATGCAGTCGAACGAAGTCCGGTGATGCAGGAAATATTAGATTAGGAAATGAAGTCTTATAGGAAGTAGATGAATATTGTTAGTTGGGTAGTAAAATAACTAACGATGGCAGAAGTAAGTAGGACATAAAATGCAGGTTAGCACAAGCAAGGAAGAGCTTTCTTAAGAAAATACATTTGGTCACTTCGAACATTGATATAGGAATTAGTATGATGTTTATGAAGACTTTCGTCTGGAGCGTGGCATCGTATGGAACTGAAACATGGACGATAACTAGCTCAGAAAGAAATAGAATAGAAACGTTTGCATTGTGGTTTTACAGAATGATACTGAAGGTGAGATGGATAGATCGAATCACGAACGAAGAGATAGTGAATTGAATTGGCGTGAGGAGATCGATTTAGCTAAATTTGACGATAAGAAGTGATAGAATGTTAGGACACATCTTAAGACACCCAGGACTTGTTCAGTTGGTTTTTGAGGGAAGTGTAGGCGGTAAGAACAGTAGGGGTAGCAATATATGAATATGACAAGCAGATTAGAGCAGATGTAGGATGTAGTAGTTACGTGGAAATGAAATGATTAGCAGAGGACAGGGTGGAAATGGAGAGCTGCATCAAACCAGTGTTTGAACTGATGTCTCAAACAACCACATAGAATTTCTGATATAATTATTTTTAAATGAGGTTCAAAAATCTGTGTGAAAACAATGGAGGAATAAATATATTTGAATTCAACTTGATGTTAATATACAGGGTTATTCACCTAAGATGTTACACGGAACTCCATATGCATATTTCATAAATGTTTGCAAATCTACTGTAATATATACAACTTTTTCTTCAGTTATAATTGACTGTAATAACTAAATCAAAGTATTTTATCAAACTCCTCCTGTGAAATTCAAAACTTTCCATTTCATTGCCTATTGCCCTATGCAAAGCAATGTCTTCTCCACACAGGCCATGAAGGCCCTGGGAGTGGTGGAAGTTAAACGTTTCCACTATCCGTAACTTCGGTAGAGTGGTTAGCTCTACACCTGGTCGCCTTTGCCCCCAGGAATTAACCTGGTACTCATTTTTGATGTAAGCTGATTGAGCCTCAGAGCCATGTTCACCTCCGGAAAATTGCTCTATGAATTTACATAAAAATAAGTTATGCATTTTGGGCACCATAAATCCCTACAAACGTTCGTGTCCTATACTAGCAAGAAACTCATACTTTGCTACGATGTTAAACCGAAGGTTCTCTTTCAAAGATTTAAATTTTGGCGATCCCATTGTCAGTGTAGCCTCTAGAATACACCCTCAGTTCGTACGCCAAACGGTTTTGTAGGAATGAATATGTTTGTTTTCGGAGCCAATCCTCATTTTAACCCACAAGAGAGTAATGCTTTTACATATTAATTTTATTTTTCACCTAGGACTAAAAGAGCAACCTTACTGTGAAATTTCAGCTTTGTACGTCAAAGAGTTTCGGACTAGTGATGATTTTAATTTTCGGAGCTAGACACCATATTAACCCTCTAAGAGTGGAATAAAGAGTAAAATGTATCATATTTAACATCTAGGACATGGGCTGAAAGAACAATCATCACGTGACATTTTAAGTTCGTCAGTCAAACGGTTTTGGAGCAATTAATATTTTAGTTTTCAGGTCTTATCACCCATTATTATCCAACAGGTGAAAGTTTTTTTAATGCGAACGGTTTCGGAGAAATTAACATTTGATTTTCCGGATTTAAATCCCATTTCATCTCCTTAGGTGTGGAATTCTTTCAAACCGTTCCTCAGTGAGCTCTAACCTATAAGAACAACAATAGTGCGAAATTTCAACTTTTAAAATGTCATTGGAGGGTTTCGGAGATACAGTGATCAGTCAGTGAGTGGGTTTTTCACTTTTGTTAGGTTAGTGCATAGGTCCATAGCATTTGGATGTAGGTTGGAGCCACCAAGATAGCCAAGAACTTGTTTATCGTTTGTCAGTTGTGATTTGGAGTGACACGGTTGTGCTTGTGGATATGCATTGCATTGCGCAGCTCCTAAGAAAGTCAAGTGTTAGAAGCACGGTCGAAAATGGAGTACCAACTGGCAAAACACGAACATTTCCGACATTTTCTACTGTTCTAGTTTAACTGAGGAGCAAAAGTAGCTGAGGTGGCTCGAACCATTTGCATTGTGTACGGGGACGATGCTATCGGGGAGAATAAGTCACGAAAGTCGTTTAATCGTATTAAACAGGGTGGCTATGACCCGAAAGACAAACCACGCCTTTGAGAAAGACCAACTCAACGAATCGATTCATGATGACCCACGTCAGTCAGCTCCAGAATGAGGAAGTGCAATTAACTGTAACCAGTCAACCATCGCGCGACATTTGCACTCCATGGGAAAGGTTCAGAAACGGGAGGGGTCTACCATATTATTTAAGCGAAAAAACAAATAACAACGTGTAACCATTTGTGCGTCTTTGCTGGATCGTTGTCTTTTAGCTCATGAACAGCATCAAACATTCTTGTCCGGGATTGTTACGGGTGACGAGAAATGGTGCCTTTATCTGAACATCAAAAAGAAAGAAAGAAAGAAAGAAATGGGTGAGCTCTAAAAGAACGGACAAGCCCACGTCCAAGAGCTATGTCGTATCCCTAAACTGTCATGTTGAACATCTGGTAGTACAAGGAGTGTATCGTGTTTTGGGAGGTGCTTCCCCGAAATGTAACAGTCGCTACTTACGTCTATTATCGACAACTGAAACGCCGCAATGTAAGAAAATCGACCGGTTTGACATCAAGTGTTGCCAGTGCACGATAATACACGCCCGCATGCAGCTGACGTGACAAACACAGTTATTCAGTAGCTTGGTTGGAAGATTTTTCCACATCTGCTTTACTCTCCCGGTCTTTACCTCTTCCGGTCCTTATCGAACAATATGCAAAGACGCTTCCTTCATGATGAAAATGATCTTAGAACTTGGCTTGTCTACTTCTTTAACGCCTAACCAGTAGATTTCTTCAGACGTGGAATTGAAAAATCGTCCCAGTTTGGCAGAAAGTCATTAATGCAAAACATCATATTGCTGATTATGGTGGTGATTAGGGACACTAGTGTCTAGTTTATATCGCCATTGCACTCCATTATCCCAAGTGTGCAACAATTAAAGGTGTAATAAGATTAGCACCTCTTGTCACAGGTTAGAACGCTATGAACTTACGTATCAACCCAGTATAGTGTGTACTGTATAAGCCTATAGATAAAGCTTGAGGATATTTAATTAGTTATAGTTTGGCCAGATAGAAAACAATAGGGAAGATCCGATGTCTATTTATTACGCATTAATCTGCCAGACCCCTCACAAATCGGCTCTACAATTAGTACCATTCATGATAGGAACTGGCTGCATAAGGAATGCCTTTACTAACATCACGTATACATCAGTCACTTCCATACTGTCAAAATCAAAGATGAGACTGCGGGTTACTCGAGACTACAGTATTGTATGATTTAGTTAAAATGTGGCAATTAACTTCACAAAGTTTTTGATTGCTTTCTAAAAGATACGTCTGAAGTAGCAAAAACATACTCAAGGCATTTGAAAGGACGTTCGATTTTTCGTCGGGAAGACAGAATGGGCCAATGGCCCTCTCTGTGAACCAGTGGTAGAGTGTCGATCTACCCTTGCCAAGATCGCTGGTTCAAACCCAGCATTGGTCGTCTGATTTTTGAAGGGCGGACAAAAGTTAATTTGTTACTCGATGTTGTACGATATCGGCATCTAAAAGTTATCTAATGACACATTTTGTGTTCATCCAACAAAATTATTTAAAGCTCAACCATAGCACATCCGGTTTCTCTACCATCTGGTGGAATAGAACAGAATGTCGAAATTAATACACAGCCAGCCCAATGGCGCCAAATCAAAAAGCCTGCGCGCAGTAATTTTTATTATTATTATAATTAGAGCTCGGTTGTTTAGGAAAAGTCATATTTTTTTCTTTGTCTCTATTTTCTTGTCTTATTGGATTTTGGTGCAAATCAGGTGATTATCGTCACAATTAAATGATTTTTATTTGCCATATAAATGCACATTTTGGCTATTTTTTATCACAAGGTCATATTTTGAGCTATTTTCATAGAAACGTCATATTTCAGTCATATTTCGGCGGTTTGGTGAAGCAAAATCGTCAACTTACCGAATGAGAACTAGTATTCACAAACCTGATTTTCCGTATCACATTTGTAGTTAATACAAGTGGAATACTCTGCCTCTTCTATCCAGATTGCGTAGGAATTGTTATCCAACAGTTTGTCAGAAAGCCTGGCATATATTAAATCGAACTTTGGAATTATATTGAGTACAATTACTCGTTTAGAAGCTGCTAGCTTAGAAATTCATGCAAGTATTGAAATCGTGAGAAGTGTTGACTTTTCAGTACAACAATCACATGGAATAGTTGGAGTGGGTGTAAAACGGAAACTTGAAAATGTGCTTAATGCGTACTCAACAACAGCGATTTAACATTATATAAATATGCACCAAGAACGCCTTGTGACGTAGAAAGGAGCTTCTCTTCGTACAAGAATGTGTTAAGTGATAATCGGAGATCTTTCGCGCCTAATGCTTTGAAGATGAATCTTGTCATACACTTCAGTTCCACAGGCGGAAAAGAATGAAAAAGTTATGTGAGTTTGCACTATATGCCCTGCCGCCCTACCATAATGTATTGAAAGACATCTACTTAATTTGTTTCGTGGTGCTCAATTTAAACTTCAACGCATTTGAGTAATATTAATGTAATCTGAGCTTAAATTTTCCAAAATATGTTTTTAAAAATAGATTGATTTTTAGTTTTCTTGTATTTCAAACCACCAATACAAGGTGCAAACATGTTTTGACTTTTGAAATGTTGCGGGATCTGATAATCTTAGCGAACTTAGTACTTTATAGGTATGTATTCACAAATGTTTGATAAGTGCAGGCCCCGAGTTACAAATGGGCGGACTGGGCATTTGCCCAGGGCGCCAGTTTTTGAGGGGCGGCGGCCGGCGGATCGAGTAATTATGGACTGCGTGAATTACGTCTTAAATTCATTTCCCTCAAATTACTTTTACATTCCACAAATTATTCCAATTATTTTATTAGACTATATAAAACACTTTAACCTATTCTTACTTTTAAACCTAAATTTAATCTATATATTTAAGTTTTATGAAGAAAACGTGTCTTATTTCTAAAATTATTTACTTACATACAAACTATCAAACTGAACCAACGGTTTTTTAAAATAAAAATAAAAACAGCCTCATTCTTATTTGGCCGTTATCTTTGTTTGGCTTGATAAGCCTAATTATGAGAACTGTATTTGCATAATGTGCTGTTTTAAAACTCATAATCTTGAAAACTGTAATATTTAATTTGTAAACAATTATTTTTAGAGGAACAGGAAAACGAGTAGAGGGGCGGGCGGCTAAACATTGTTTGCCCAGGGCGCTAACTACTTGAAATCGGGGCCTGGATAAGTGAAGCGAGGACAATAGACTGAATAACTGCTAAACATGTATATTCAGAAAATTAATATGAAGGTATGAATATAGAATTTAGTTAACAAATATGTATCAAAGGAATTGCCGTTTCGATTTATAACTTATTTTAAAATGGCCATATTTATATTAATCGTTTTAGGGTCATATTTTGTAATTTTTAAGTCATATTTTGTCACTTTTGAGGTCATATTTGCTTGCTTACTTGAGCTACTTTTAGGTCTAAAACATCCGAGTCCTAATTATTATTATTATTATTATTATTATTATTATTATTATTATTATTATTATTATTATTATTATTACATGGAGACATACATACGTCTTCCTTGTAGATTATAATGCCTTTCAGCGTTCAGTCTGCAAGCGTCTGTCAATTAACTAAGTGTCTCCACAATCGTCTTGCTACTAGCTCAGTAGTTTCGTTTCGTTCCACATCTTTTAGCATTAAATTATTATAAAATGAGTCTAACCATCATCGCCTTGGTCTCTCTACCTCTCTCCTTCTTTCACCATGGCCAAAGTCCATTCTTCTCTTAGGTAACCTATCCTCCTCCATTCGCCTCACATAACCACACCATGAAGGATGGTTCAAACGTATAACAAAAGCGAGCTCAGTGCGTTAACTTTGCTACACCTTAATTTGATTTGATTTCTCTTAGTATATTCTGGGGGAATCTATCTGTTTGACTTTCGTATTATCTATCTGACATTCATCTATAACTGTGGGGTTTTTCAGTCTGTCGAAACTAGTGCAGGAAAAATACAATTAGAAAATACCCAAAAGACAAAACAGATTACCTTTCTTTCTTTCTTTCTTTCCTAATCCGTTTACCCTCCAGGGTTGGTTTTTCCCTCGGACTCAGCGCGGGATCCCACCTCTACCGACTCAAGGGCAGTGTCCTGGAGCGTGAGACATTGGATTGGGGGATACAGCTGGGAAGGAGGACCAGTACCTCGCCTAGGTTGGCCTTGTGGAGGGATGGGAAGATGGAAAAGGATGGGACAAGGAAGAGGGAAGGAAACAGTCGTGGTCTTAAGTTAGGTATCATCCCAGCATTTGCCTGGAGGAGAAGTGGGAAACCACGGAAAACCACTTCGAGAATGGCTGAGGTGGGAATCGAGCCTACCTCCACTCAGTTGACCTCCCGAGGCTGAGTGGACCCCGTTCCAGCCCTCGTACCACTTTTCAAATTTCGTGGCAGAGCCGGGAATCGAACCCGGGCCTCCGGGAGTGGCAGCTAATCACGCTAACTTCTACACCACAGAGGTGGACAAAAAGAGATTATACCTGAAAAATATATTATTTAATAAAAAACAGAATTCTAATTTTATTTATCGTGCATTAGTTTCAACAGACTGAAAATCCTCAGTTATAGATCAAGTTGAAACTGAAAAGAAATTGTTTCCACTAAGAAAATATTTGACATTCATCTTAGGCTTCTTCCGAACTGACACCACTTTCGCCTGTTTTTTATTATTATGCAAAGATTCGGAAACCAGGTGTTGCAGGAGCAGACATGGAATCTGCCCACAATTTGTTGGTCATAAAATGCCGGTTGAAGTTGAAAAAATTGAAAAACCGAGGGAATGCGAGGGGATGAATGAAAGGATTGAAGGACTGTTTCAAGGAACATGTTGCACAAGGAGTAAATACAATACAATAGATGAAGAGTGGACAGTCCTGAAGAATGCTGAAGAAAAGTTAGGAAGAAAGGTAAGATCAATTAAGAATCAATGGATAAGTCAAGAGATACTGGACTTGACTGATGGACGATGAAAGTACAAGAATGTAAAAAATGAAGGGGGCAGAAAAGAATACAGGCGAATAAAGTAGAAAGTGCAGGACAGCTAAGGAAGAATGACTGAATGAGAAGTTCAATGATGTTGAAAGTTGTATGATTGTAGGAAAGGTGGATGCTGCATGTAGGAAACGTAAGGAAGCATTCGGAGAATGGAAAAGGTGCATAAATATTAAGAGCTCAGATGAAAAGTCACTTCTAGGAAGACAAGGCAGAAAGATGGCAAGAACACATTCAACATTTCTATTCAACGAAAGAAGTACAATACATGATAACGGTCTGGAACAAGTTGAGACTGTCGATGCTTATGAAAAGGGAGACCCAGTTTTGACGTCAGAATTCGACAGAGAGACTAAAAGAAGAACAAGGCACCTGAAATTGATGACATAACTTCAGAATCACTATCTTAGGAGAAACGTGGCTAGTGTACCCTTAAGCAACGGGATCGCTGATTAGTAGGGGTGGTGATTTTTCGCAATAGCGATATTAGACGGAATGTTTATAAAGGCTTCTAGTTTTGTATTTATAACGTTTGCAACCTGTAAACCACATTTTAATGTATTTCGAAAATGTGATAAAATGCGAAATTTATTCAAAATGCGAAATGTATACTAAAATATTATACAAATGCGTAACCGACGATTTTTTTCAAATAAAATTTGATTTACGGTTTTTGTTGTTTTTTTTAATTCTGGAAACCTAAACCGAGGAGTCTGTGCCCCCTTAGACTGTCTGCAAATGCTATTGGCTGTTAAGCTCAGATACCCAGAGTTTGCACTAGTTGCTGTGTTGTCTTTGGAATCCTAGCAACAGCGTAGATACCGAAATGTATTTCAGTAAATACAATTTAATTTCTACTGATTTGGGAACGCGAACGAAAGTATAAAATGTACAGGTATGTTCTATGATTTCCTTCAGCAGTGTCACTGATTCAAGAGCATGACTTACTTTTGCATATTTTATTTTTATTAATCTTATGCTTTAGCCTACTATATCGATTTAAAATAAATGTACAATTTGATTATACTTCATATATTGAATTTTATTATTAGTGCTGTGCAAGTGCCATTTTAATTTCACGATAGTGCTCTCAAAAGACACTACCTATATAGGGCCTATTAGAGTTAACCCAGATTTTAGGTTTTTTAAAGTGCAATGAAGTACTTCATTACAAATGCATAAACTCTATAAAATGCCAATTTATTTGTTTCAAAACGCTAAAAATGACCGCCCCTATTGGTGAGGCATCCTGAGTAACGACTCGTATGCGGTAGAGTGAACATTTTCTTTCTGCTCCGCCATCAGGTAACAGCACGTGGTCCATTTATCGAAGTACCGTACTCACCACGTCCAGTGTAACTTAACTTTGAGGATCTCACGGATATGAGTTGGCCTTCTTAATGCAGTGATGAGGTCGACTATCTGGAAAACAAATCAAAGTACTTTTCTTACTAGTAGCTCTGGTACTTCTGATTTGAGGAATTCTCAATGTACGGAACATAATTTCTATAGAGGCTTAGACTATCAGTGACCTTGTTCGGAAGTCTCAGCCTCTTTTATGGAAGCTGCTAGGTTCTGAGTAATGATATACATAGGACTATTCGTATGTCTGGGTGCTGTGAAAGGTGATACTAAGAGGTGAGTAGTGCTACAACAACATTGTGTGGTTCGGTGAGGAAAGTAATGACAAACTATCTCACTCCTCATCATGCCTACTACGCCTCGCGAATTTATCTCGACAGAATCTGAAGCTCCAGCTGTACTTATTTTGACTGTTTAGCAAATATAGGAGCTGCCTGGCCGAGGCGGTAAAGGCGTGCTCGGTTCACCCGGAAGGACGTGGGTTCGATTCCCCGTCAGGAAGTCGTAAAATTTAAGAAACGAGATTTCCAGTTCCGGAGGTGTGCACATGGCCCTGAGGTTCACTCAGCCTACACCCAAAACGGGTACCAGGTTAACTCCTGGGGGCACAGGCGGCGTGGCGTAGAGCTAACCTTTCAATCAATCAATCAATCAATCAACAAATCAATCACTACTGATCTGCATTAGGGAAGTCGCCCAGGTGGCAGATTCCCTACTTGTTGTTTCCACTCTACCCCACCAAGTGCCGAGGTTACGGATACCTTCCACCCCTCCAAGGGCCTTCATGACCTGTGCGGAGATGACTTTGCTTTGTTTAGCAAATAACTACAAAATTAAATAAGTAATGATAATGAAACTGCACAAAGATAAAACTAATCAAATATACTGTACGGTATAGGTATCTATAACCTATACAGAGTCCGGCTCCATAGTTAAATGGTTAGCGTGCTAGCTTTTGGTCACAGGGGTCCCGGGTTCGATTCCCGGCAGGGTCGGGAATTTTAACCATCATTGGTTAATTTCTCTGGCACGGAGACTGGGTGTATATGTCGTCTTCATCATCATTTCATCCACATCACGACGCGCAGGTTGCCTACGGGAGTCAAATCAAAAGACCTGCACCTGGCGAGCCGAACGTGTCCTCGGACACTCCCGGCACTAAAAGCCATAGGCCTACGCCATTTCACCTATACAGAGAACAGAACTTTCAACACGTAAATTTAATGTGTTATTTTTGCATTTGGGCCGCAGTCTACAAAATGAATCGTCTGTCGGCTTCACGAGAATAGCCCGCCCGGTGGCCATGATCGTTAAGGTGTTGAAGTCAATATGGGCTGACACCGTGATTAACCGGTTCGAGTCCCGTTGGTCGAAACAATTTTCACCATCAGAATGTTGGGGTAAGGGAGGTGGTGATATACAATTTCTAAGCACTAGATTGCGAACCAAAAGCCTGGATTAAATACCAATCCTCTCCGCAGTGTTCATATGGAGTGATGGAATATGACGTTGTTGATGGTAATTCGTCCGTCGGATGGGGACGTAAAGCTTTGATCAGACCTCTTGGTGCTATTCGACAGGAGAAGGCTATGTGCCGGCACCGGGTTTTGCCCTCTCCCTACCTCATCATCAGCATCATCACACATCCAGATGCGCAGGTCACCTATGTGTGTCAAATAGAAAGATCTGCACCAGGTGCGCCGAGTGCCTTGCAGTCCTGTTAAATGTGGTTGCAATGCACCCGCTGTTTGACGTCACTTCTTGCCTTTTGCACAATGTAGCGGTCATGTGCTGCTGTAGTTGACCGTGGTCGACCCTCTCTTCTCCTTCGGGCAGCATTGCTGTGGTTCGGAATGCTCTCCATGCACGCGAAACAATGCTGTGAGCAATGACTATACTCGTCACACTTCGTCCTTCTTCCAGTTTCCCGATGATTCTTCCCCGTGTGAAGTCATCCAAAGGTTGTCTCCAGGCCATGTTGTAATGAATAACACCACCATAGTGCACTGTAACAGCTTGCTGATTAACACACTGTTTTATCTCGTTCCTTCAACTGCCTTGTTTTGTGGGGTCAGACCCATTTGGCGCTACAGTCGCGCTGACCTCACGCCACTGTCTACGCACGCCTGGGAGACCTCTGGCAACATGTTACCGCACTTTCATTCATTTCCACTGAGTAGTTGGTATGTATGTTGCTATATCTATCTCGTCCTGTGTAGTTCTGTGGCCTCGCTTAGTTCTATACCTTAATAAATCGTTAGAAACTGAGTCTAAACATCGTCGTCTTGATCTCCCTCTACTCCTCTTATCCTCCATAACAGAGCCCATTATTCTCCTAGGTAATCTACTATCCTCCTCCATTCGCCTCACATGACCCCACCACTGAAGTCGATTTATGCGTACAGCTTCATCCATCGAGTTCATTCCTAAAGTATTCTTTATCTCCTCATTTCGAGTGCCCTCCTGCCATTGTTCCTACCTGTTCGTACCAGCAATCATTCTTGCTACTTTCATGTATATTACTTCTAACTTATAAACAGGATAACCTAAGTCCAACCAGCGTTTACTCTCGTAAAGGAAACTTTGAAAACAAACCGATGAAAAATTGTTTCGTCCGGAAGTTGACTTCCTTACAGAATACTGATGATTGGAACTGCGAGCTCTTTACATTAGCTTTACTGCACCTTGATTCAATCTCACTACCATCCTGGGAAAACGCACATCATAAATACTTGAAATTATGTACGTGTTCCAGCTTTGTATCCCCAATCTGACAATCAGTTCTCTTGAAGTTCTTACCTACTGACATCAATTTAGTCTTACAAAGACTAATTTTCATACCATACTCATTGCGGCTATTTTCAATTGCCAAGATATTTGATGGCAGGCTTTCGGCAGAATCTGTCATTCAGACAAGCCGTCATCATAGGGCAAACTGCTTACTACATTTTAACCTAACTTAATCCCTCCCTGCCACTTAATACCTTTCAGCAAATGATCCATGTAAACTGTGAACAAGAAAGGTAAAAGATCTGTAAGTACCTTGAACCAAGAACTCATTCTACCATCAATCCTCGCCACTGCAGCCCAACTGTTACTATAAATGCCTTTGATTGACTTCAATAATCTACTTTTAATCCCATAGTCCCCCAGTACGCCGAACATCTTTTCCCTCGGTACTCTGTCATTTGCCTTCTCTAGCTAGATCGGTCTTTCTTTCTTAATCTGCTTACACTCCAGCGAGGGATCTCACCTCTACCGCCTCAAGGGCAGTGTCCTGGAGCTTCAGGCTCTGGGTCGGGGGATACAACTGGGGAGGATGACCAGTTCCTCGCCCAGTCCTCTTCACCTGCTATGCTGAACAGGGGCCTTGGTGGGGGATGGGAAGATTGGAAGGGATAAACAAGGAAGACGGAAGGAAGCGGCCGTGGCCTTAAATTAGGTACCATCCCGGCATTTTCCTGGAGGAGAGGTGGGAAAACCACTTCCAGGATGTCTGAGGTGGGAATCGAACCCACCTCTACTCAGTTGACCTCCCGAGGCTGAGTGGGCCCCGTTCCAGCCCTCGTACCACTTTTCAAATTTCGTGGCAGAGCCGGGAATCGAACCCGGACCTCCGGGGGTGGCAGCTAATCACACTAACCACTACACCACAGACGTGGACTCTACCTAGATCTACCAAACATATTTCTCTCGTATAATTTTTTATTTACGTGGCGTATACTGAAAATCTGATCTGTGGTCTGCAACCACACTGGTTTTCATTCAACTTCCTCTCCACCTCTTATCGCACAGAAAGAGGAAATAAGCTGGTGTTGTGGAGAACTCCGCCTGCCCCTGTTTTATCAACACTTCATTTTATCCCTTCCAGTGAGAAGTTGTCTATCCTTGTCCATAGTCGGACCTCTCTAGGTCAATAGCTTCACTTCATTCTCGTCTCTTCTAGTGAGAGGTTATCTTGTGGCAGCTATACAGAGAAAAGCTGACACTGGAAAGGTGTGAAGCTGGTGGGCCTAGATGTGATCTTCGTAAAGAGGACCGTATATTAGAATTTTTTCCAGAGGACCCCAGCAGGAGTACTAGCCTAATAGCGGTAGGTATAGAAATGACCCATTGGAGTGTCCTACGAACATTACAGCAAGGCCGGCAACATCTACAGCGTGTTCAGCAACTGTCGGAGAGAGTTTATGCATCGAACATGGCATGGGTCAATCATCAACCCGAAGACTTTATGGATCATATTTCGTTCACAGACGAAGCCTCATTTACGAGGAGTGGCTGTTCAATTTTCACAATACGCATATAGCCGCTGTTACAGCAAAACTTCGTATCTCGTAGGGTTCCGTCTCCTTAAGACTGGTCACGTCTCCTGTCACATATGGATATGAGGTCCATCAGTACAATTTTCACATTTTCGGCCATTAAGATGGCTTATATGAAAGAGATTCCCAGTCCATTGACAATAATAGACGGCATTTCGTGTTTTAGTAGCAGCAGATACGAAGCGTCACCGGCTCTTCTATCACTTTGTCCTATTTATTGTACTGCGTGACTTTAAGTCTGAAAGGAAGCACAGTAGGGAGCACGCTATCGAGGGTTCTGGGGAGGAAAATGTCAATAATCTAGCTCACAGTAACCTGGTGAGAATAAGTGTGGATTATTACCACATTGTGCTTGTGCAGAATATCATCGATCACAACAATTTAATTAAAACTCTTAGCAGTGATCGACAGGGGCAGGTTTTTAAGGAAGACCTGTGTACTTTCAAGATTTAGATGCCACATTATCAGCAAAACCGTTAGCAGCTTCCTTGAACATGGTTTGTTACTCTTTGTTATTGACTGATTTATTCTTTATCCAGAGTGTATCCGTGATTATGTTACAAACTTTCAGGGATGATGGAGGACGGCAAATGAATCAATTTGAAATAATGAACCATATTCCGGAAATGATCGAGTCAAAAGTTAAGAACAATTCTACTAAGTCCGTTTACCTGCACAAGTTTCACAAGCTGCTCCATTTACAACAAATGTTCTAAATGGCCTCCCCCTGCGTCAAAGCAGGCATGGCATCGTTGCACGAAGTTCTGTCGTACCCGTTCGAATATGCCCGGTATCGTTTGAACAGCGTCGCAGGCAGCGAGAATTCTTGCCAAGAGATCCTCTTCAGTCTCGACAGGTGTCTCATACACAAGACCCCACAAGAAGAAATCAAGTGGGGTGAGATCAGGTGAACGAGAGGGCCACGGACCAGGACCTTCTCTTCCTATCCACTTTGCAGGGAGTGTCTGATCCAGATGTTCACGAACTCTTAGTCCAAAGTGAGGTAGGGCTCCATCATGTTAGAACCACATCCTTTGACGAAGGGCAAGTAGAATGTGTTGTAGGAACGTCGGTAGTACATCTCTGAGCACAAATGTGTACACTGCTGCATTTAGGCGGGGAGGACGTTAAACAACTTTTGATTCGAACGTTTCCGGACTACGGTTCCTTATCTCAAATTGATTCATTTGCCTCCTCCATCATGCCTGAAAGTCTGTAAGGTCATCACGGATACATCCTGTATAATACGACATCGAAGTGGGCGTTCACTATCGTCTACCGATGAGCTGGTGCTTCTGGCTCTGAAAAGAGATGATGTATCCAATAATGAGACAGCGTGTGGATACATATACGCTGAGATCTGTCAGCAAGTACGGATAAATCTGAATACCTCGCAGCGAGAAGTGAAGCGGGATCTATGTCTTTCGTCTGGCAGTAAATGAAATGGCGTATGGCTTTTAGTGCCGGGAGTGTCCGAGGACATGTTCGGCTCGCCAGGTGCAGGTCTTTCGATTTGACGCCCGTAAGTGACCAGCGCGTCATGATGAGGATGAAATGGTGATGAAGACGACAGTGAGAATGGTATTCGGGAGATAGTAGGTTCGAATCCCACTGTCGGGAGCCCTGAAGATGGTTTTCCGTGTTTTCCCATTTTCACACCAGGCAAATACTGGGGCTATACTTTAATTAAAGCCACGGCCGCTTCCTTCCCAGTCCTAGCCCTTTCCTGTCCCATCGTTGCCATAAGACATAGCTGTGTCGGTGCGACGTAAAACCATTAGCAAAAAAAAAAAAAAGTGAGGATGGTGGATATACAGGATGTGTCTCTTCTCTAGGGAAAAAGGCAAGGAGGTGACAAGGAAGATAAACCCAAGATGTATAGTCCAATTACAGATTCCTGTACGACAGCTTGTAACGGTCCAAATCCCGTTATAAATATTCCTCTGTTTGTATTATTATTATTTTATCTGTATTATTAATATTATTCTTACTATTATTATAACTATTATTGTTGTTTTATTCAATTCTATCATCTGATTTCGCTATTGATTGATTAATTATCGCTTGTTTCATTTTATTTCATTATATGTGTGTGTGTTAGCATTAAGATAATATGCAGTACTGGCGAGATTTGCTGCTTTATACAGAGTGAAGCGAAATTCGCGCACTCGGGCGTCGCAGCGCGACTCCTCACATGCCAGCAATAAAAAAATGTCTCTCACAAAAGTTCGTCCTGAGAGTATACCAGGCAGAAAAAGGACGTTGAAGAATGGCAATCTGGCAACACTGTAACCACATGTACGGTAAGTAGCCTACCTCTGTCAGCAAATATTATCCGTGTCGTACAGTTGGTGCAGTGGATAGAGTTTTGGGTTGGCATGCAGGAGGTGGGGGGTTCAATCCTGGGTTGAGGCGCAATTTTGTATTTACTCATTTCCATCGGACATTACATACTGTAATACAGTAAGACACCGTGCCTTCCGTCACATGTATCCTACATCTACAACATTTTGTAACGCTGAACACAGCAAATACTTTGCTAGGCTTACTGGTAACGTAAGGCCCTAACGAAATGTAATGGAGCTGAACGAGGCAAGAAAAATAGTTGGTACTAATCTATGAGACCATTGGAGGAGGGTACAAAGAAAACTGGTTTCTCATATAGTATATGAAGTGGTGCGAATACATTCACGCCCACGACGTGGAAAGGGCGTCTTTCAAAGCTGATCAATGAAAACGATTGTTCGTCAATTTCTAGGATCGTAGTATGTGAGTGCAAATGGTTTCTAGAGGACCCGCTGCAATCGCTGTTGACGATTAAGTTGCCAGATACCATACCACCTGGACTACATTTACGAAATAAAAACGTACGCTTCAACCCAGGATCGACGCCTCGACCTCTTGCATGTTAACCCAAAACTCTTTCCACTGCACCAACTGTACAGCGCGAATAATATGTGCTGACAGAGGTAGATACCCTACATGTGGTTACGATGTTGCCAGATTGCCACTCGTCAACGCCCTTTTTTCTGCCGAATATACTAGAAGGACGAACATTTGTGACTTTTTTTATTGCTGGCATGTGAGGAGTCGCACTGCGACGCCCGAGTGCGCGAATTTCGCTCCACCCTGTGTAGGATATATATTTATTTTGTGAAACGACGTTCAAGACATTGTATTAAGTGGTGCAATTATGTCAGATTTTGTGTCGAGTCATCGCGCTGTCATTGCTTTCATTGGTTCAGGGAGTTCACTTAGCCTACGGCTATTTTAAACATCATGTGCTATACGTCGACGATTGGTTTGAGTGATGTCATGGACTGTTTTAACCATGACGTGGGTGTAATACCATGTGACAACTAGTGTCTATAAAAGGATGTGTCTCCCATAGTGGAAGTCAGTTGGATACAGAGCCTTGCCATAAGGAGTTCTACTGAGATGGTAGTGAACAGTCATATGGATAGTTAGGCCTTAGTCGGCTAGTCAGTTAGATGGAGAAGAAGCAATTATATGGGTACGGAGTCTTCAGTGAGCAGATGGATTAAATGTTCGGAGTGTGTTTCGTGCATATGTTCGGTCGAGTTCTTGTGTCAGTTCGGTGACAGCCGAATATTGAGTCTTCGTAATGCAGACTAACAGTTCAGTGAATTAAGTGTAAAGTTGACTGTGCAGTGTGATTATATTTTCAAACCATGCTATACCTCGTTTGTGAAATTAAAAGGATACGTCACTAAATTAGATTTGAGATGCCTACACCTCATAGTCCTACCAGTTCCAAGGAATACGTCATAATAACACTCAAAGTGTTCAAGGTACTGTTAAGTGAAACAGTGAGGGATAAATTTCTTGCACAGATTTTAAATGTCCGGTCAAGAGGATTTCAAATTTAATGCCTAAGAGTTTCTTTCCGCTGTAATTTCAGAGTTTCATATTGTCATTTAAATTAGCGCAGCAAGTCTCACCATTTCAATTCAAAATTTAAAGAATATATTTAGTTTAGTATCAAATACAATTAATTGTTTTATTTCAATGGTAGATCAGATAACTTCAAATTGTAGTTAGAAAACTAAACGTCAATAGCCTTTTCCCAGCACCTACAGTGACTCGCATAATTATTCGGACAGACATGATTTATTATAGTTTCCTTTGTATTAGTGGTTTCAGTAATAATAAAGCACTCGTATAAATTAGATACAAGTTTCTGTATGGAATATAAAAGATAAGCATCCATCATTCTTCTAATGAACACGTTCAATGAAAATATAATCATTAAAAACAAAATCAAAATCAAAACCAATATTGCACAAAATTATTCGGACACTTGC
Source organism: Anabrus simplex (assembly GCF_040414725.1). Taxonomy (NCBI): domain Eukaryota; kingdom Metazoa; phylum Arthropoda; class Insecta; order Orthoptera; family Tettigoniidae; genus Anabrus; species Anabrus simplex. The sequence goes on along the minus strand of NC_090265.1, from coordinate 1,327,914,338 downwards.
CGTTTTACTTATGGTCCTAAAGGTTTAGTACCTGGTGGGCTTTCCTTTCATTATAATTACTTCCCTGAGTCGACTTGGCATGCTCTCCACTAATTTCCGGATGTAATCGGGAGATATCTTCTGCCACTCTTCTTGAAGTCCATTTTTCAGTTATTCTCTTGATGTGATTGCTGTTTCCCTTATTTCTTTATCCACTTTGTCCCAAAGATTCTCAATCCCATTCAAGTCTTGTGATAGAGGGGGAGGATGAAGCACCTTCGCGCAATTAAAAAATAACCACAACCTTACATTCCAGGCCATATGCTGTAGGTCGTTATCTTGATAAAACTTAAAATGTTCACTAATCCCCATCTTTTCGGCACTCTTTTTCATATTGTCCCTCAGTATTTTAAGGTATTGAAAGTGGTTCATTTTACCCTCAATAAAAATCAATTCACCAACTCCATTCGCCGACATGCACCCCGTTACCATTACATGTCCACCACCATGCTTCACAGTTACTTTCAGATTTTTCTCTTGAAGCTCAGTATTAGGACGCCGCCAAACTGTTATCCTCCCATCAGGCTGAAATATGTTAAATTTACTCTCATCAGCAAATATAACGTCATTCCACCACTCGTTGTCTTCTTTAACATGCTCTTTGGCAAACAGCATTCTCTTTCTTCGATTTAATTGATTTATGAAGGGCTTCCTTCTTGCAATATGGCCGTGAAAGTTACCTCTTCTGAGCACTCTCCGTATTGTTTAGGGATGCATTTTCTTTCCGGTGTCTGCGGCAATCTCCGTAGCGAGTTTTGGAGCACTTAACTTGGGTGCCTTTTTCATTTTTCTGATGATATAACACACTTCCCTCACAGAAAAAAGTTCTTGGACTCCCGTATGCGGTGGATGTCAATTCTATTTTCCTCCCGGAATCTTGTGATAATATCAGAAACTGTACTTTTCTTCATTTGTAACATTTCAGCAATTTTACAACTTTTACCTTTAGCCTGGTGAAAAATTACTAGCTGTCGCTGTTCCATTGTGCTCTCTCTTCCTCTGCGGCCCATTTCACGTACGTTGTACACAGCACTCTAACACACTGAATGTTTACGTTCACACTGCCCGTGACTCTTTTACATATGACCTCTGCACGGCAACTGACTTTTGTCCGAATAATTTTGTTGAAGCACGTTAACTGCGTTCTGAGGTTCCGTGGTCACTGGTTCTCATCTGTTTTCTAAAAATACACATTTGAACGTCGTGTTGAATCTATCAAACAGGGTTCTGTCAGAAACTAGTTTACGTGTACGATATTTTCTCTGAAATATAGGGCCAGTGTGTAGCAAGGACTATAATTACTAACGTGTCCGAATAACTATGTGAGTCACTGTATATGTTATGCTGTCAAAGTAAGCTTATTACCTCAGACCCGTTCAACCACAAGCTGTATGCTGCTAAGACAGTAATTGCACACCCAGGCTTGCATCTGATGACACTAGAACAACTGTCAGTCCTTAGTACAATTCATAACATATGTCATTTAAGAGTAAGTGTGAAGAGTAAGTGTGTATGGGACATTTTCGTACTGCAGTCTGCTGGCTGCTCGTGTTCTAACACGGTCTACGCTGAGCCGGTCGGGAAACAACTGGCGATACAACCAGCAAAGGTGGCGGTAGCTTCCATTGAGAAAAACTCCTTTCGCTTGCTCGAGCCAACGCAACACGATGTGCGTTCTCCTCCAACCGTGATAAACTGTAGTTAACATGCAGTAGTAATGTACAGAGGCCGAGGTCAGAGATTTTTACCTGGATCTGAAAGTTGGTTCGAGTTCCACTCAGCCTACGTGATTAAAATTTCCGAGCTATCTGACGGTGAGATGCGACCCCGGTCTAGAAAACCAAGAACAACGGCCGAGAGGATTCGTCATGCCGACCTCATAATTTGCAGGCCTTCGGGCTGAGCAGCGGTCGCTTGGTAGGCCAAGACCCGATAGGGCTGTAATACTGTGGAGTTGGTTAGAAGTGTACTGGACCGTACGTTTTTCTTACAGTCTTTCTTATCATCATCCCACTCATCTCCTTGGGTTTTGTCATAGAGGAGAGACTCATCCTGTATGTATAAGTACTTGGGGTCAGTGTAATGTTGATACTTAGTTTGAATGGACCAAGCAAGGACAGCTATTAAATATTTGTTTCTGATTCAGCAAATGAACTAGAAATTCAGTGAGTTCTAGAAATGATCAGTTCTACGCTGAGCCGAGCGAGAAACAACTGGCGGTACATTCTCGATGCGGTAAGTAAACTTTGAGCAGCGTGGCGATAGTTCCATTGAGTAAACTTTTTATAAGTATGTGCAGAAATGTCATAGGATCATTCTCTCTTCATATTTATAGGATGTCTAATCTGAAATTTAAAAAAAATCGTTTTATACTCTCATTAGTGGGTGTACTAATTTTCTGCAATTAGGGAACCACGTGTGTATGTTTTCAGATTTATATGCAGATTTTACATCTTGAGCGTCATACATGCTTGCATGTTCTAATTTTCGCTGTACGAGAGCATTATACAAACGAATACAAGTTTTTAGTTATTTAAATGATGTTTTTAACACGAACCCGAGGGTCGCATAAGCACTTGAGGAGTGAAACTTATGCCTGTTGTACATCATTAACATTTTCTTCCAATTCAATACTTCACAAGAACAATTGTCAAATCACGTCAAAGATTTTTAAACATTTTTGAAGGTTTGACAAAATTTGAAAAGATCTAGCAAGGTTTGATAGCATTTTGTTTTAAAATTGAGGAAAGGCAAGCAGCAGTTGTGGTTCTTGGACTAGCAGTGGGATATACTGTATTCTTAAAGAGAAGAGAAACGCACAATAAAATATAATTTACATGGTTGCCTTCTGCATAATCTTTGCATAATATAATAATATAATTTGCTGATATTGTGTTATATTGCATTTACTCAGATGAATTGAATAAACAGAACAGCGATGCAACGGAAATTCATATCTTAATTACATGAAACATATTAGGAATACAATAATAATAATAATAATAATAATAATAATAATAATAATAATAATAATAATAATACCGGGCGAGTTGGCCGTCCGGATAGGAGTGCGCAGCTGTGAGCTCGCATCCGGGATATAGTGGGTTCGATCCCCACTGTCGGCAGCCCTGAAGATGATTTTCCGTGGTTTCCCATTTTCGCACCAGGCTATACGTCACACCGACACAGATTGGTCTCATGGCGTCGATAGGACAGGAAAGGCCTAGGAATGGGAAGGAAGTGGCCGTGGCCTTAATTAAGGTACAGCACCAGCATTTGCCTGGTGTGAAAATGGGAAACCACGGAAAACCATTTTCAGGGCTGCCGACAGTGGGGTTCGAACCTACTATCTCCCGAATACTGGATACTGTCCGCACTTAAGCGACCGCAGCTATCGAGCTCGGTACAGTGCATTCATGAAGAGATTTTGGGAGGATAAGAAGGCGAAAACCATCAAGCCACCGAACAAGTTCAAACGTGCTCTTTGAATGGGCATAACGAAGAAAGAAAAAGAAGAATATGCAAAGACCGTCAAACATCGAACACTGCTGATAGTGTTTACACATCAAATCTGTCCACTTCCTTGAGATATTTCTCTTGTAATCTCCTCGTACGCTGCCGTCTTATTAATTTTATTATGGTACTGTATGAAGCCCACTGAATATTGGCAGGGATGTGCCTCTTACTTAGCAATGAATGCACACACACACGCGCGCGCACGCGCGCGCAACATCCCTCGGCTATAAAAAACCAAGTCATTTTTGTTGTTTTGATTCCTAGGATCCCTAGTGGCCTAGCGCGCACAGTTTATACTCGATTTCCATTGGTCAATTCTGTCAAAGACTTGCAATTCTTTGACCGATTAGAACATGTTCTCGTTCAGTTTCAAGATTTTTGAAGAAGACTTTTTGAGACTTGTCAAGTATTGCAAGCGATTTGATAACAATGTTGTGTTTTTTTACGTCCTTCTAACTACTTTTGAAGGTTTTCGGAGATGCTGAGGTGTCGAAATTTTGTCCAGCAGGAGTTCGTGTACGTGCCAGTAAATCTACCGGCACGAGGCTGACGTATTTGAGCACCTTCAAATACCACGGGACTGAGCCAGGATCGAACCTGACAAGTTGGGATTAGAAGGCCAGCGCCTCAGCCTGCTGAGCCACTCAGCCCGGCGCAAGCGATTTGACAAGTAAACTTGTAGATTATTAAAAAAATTTCTCAAGTCATGAATTTGACAAAAATTTGTCAAATAATATTCCAAGGTATTTCTCCTTGTTTACTGTTCGTAGAACATGCATAATTTACTAAGTGAATAAATTAGGAACTTAGGCTATCAGAGTGATCATACTGTGTGTTCTTTTGAGTTAATGCTGTACGCTAGCAGTGAGCAGAACAGATATTATTTCAACCTAGGCTACTCTGGCTGTGAATGTATAGTACTGTCACAGCATGTTAACGTAATAAGTATGAAAACTACGAGAGGTCACTCTTAAAATTAATTTTCTCAGCAGTAGGATTCGACCTAAGAGGTGGGAGAGTACAAAACTGGAACAGGTGGATCACTCCAAGTATTTAGGAAGTGTATCCGCACAGGATGGTTGTGTACTAAGTGATATTGAATCAAAGTGCAGCAAAGCTAATGCAGTGAGTTAGCAGTTGCGATCCAACGGTAATGTTACACTTTTTTTATCGATCTAATATTCAAGATTACCAAATTAGAACACACACACAATTATATTCAAGCATAAATGACCACAATTCAATAACTGCTGTCTATTAACAAGTTTCTCACAACAGGATTCCAGCTGGCTGCCTTTACCTGGAACGGGCTGTAATAGAGAGACAACGTAACTGATCCACGCAGTGAACTAAAGCCTGACAACTAAACAGTGGTCACATAACAGCAACAACTCAGCAGTGCTAACCAGCACTACACTACTCCTCACAGTGACAACTGACACTGTTCCGACTCTACTCACACCAATTGTTCCACACACTGACTCCACATCGGTATACATACAGTACTCCAAGACAGGACACACACAGTACTCCACTCACAACACTCAATCACGACGATACTCCAACAATAACTCTGGTGGGACACCCACCACACCAACACTAATTACAGCCAGTATTACTGCCGTGCAGCTTCAACTACTCCATCCTCTGTTCGCGGCTAGCCTCCTATTTTTATATCCTGATGATGGAGTACTAGAATCTTCGGAACTCGGTCACAATGAGAACATTCTCGTTTCATGTTCCAGAAGGTGCGCGGGGAAACCAGGCGAAGAGAACAGAAAGAGACGCCATGGCATATCCTCGGGCCAGCTGGGACGTCCCTAGCCTGACTTAATTATCCTTTCGAGGAAATACCGAAAGGGGCTACGACAGGGCTGGCACGTAACAGTATTATGTAAGAAAGAAGTCAGCTACCGGATGAAACTGTCTTTACACCGGTCTCTTTTCTGATCGACTTTGCTGGACGGGAGTGAATGCTGAGTGGACACCTCTAGTGTGATAACTTCTAATCTCACGCACGTCGTTCCAAAACCACAATTACGCTGTAGAACATTCTAAAAGTTCAAGACGTTCTTCACGACGACGCACGAATAGCCTAATTGAACTCTCGGAGAAGGTAAAAGAGACCTATGGCTCAAAAAAACGCAAAATTCGCATCCATAACATCCTGCATCTTCACGACAACGCTAGGCCCTACGCCTCTTCTGCTATGAAAGCCAAATTGGAATAATTGCACTGGTCAGCTCTGGATCTCTCTCTCACCTCCTACTTTATAGTCCAGATTTGTCATCGTGTAACTGCCATTTATTTCGACCTGTGAAAAAGGTGGAAGGACATCTTCCAATGATGAAGAGGTACGAGACTTCGTGTGCAATTGTCTGCATAACGTCTAACATTACTTTTTATTAACAAGGAAATATTAAACTGTCTGTGGGATGACAAATTTGTGAAGATTTTAGTTGAGGCTGTGAAGAAATGCAAAAGTTGGAAATTGAAATAAAAATCTCATTCATATTTGATTGAGTTTCGTATATAGACCAATCATTTATTTGTACTTTCATGTGTTTGCATAGGCTACAGATGACGAATGTTTTGATACGGGTGGAATAATGAAAATTCACAGCTTATTTCCAATCATTCGACCGGGCCAGGAATGGAATGAATGAAGCCCCCATGTAGCGGCGAGGATAGGAATAGTGCCGGCTGCCGAAGCCTGTCGCACTCCTCTGGGGCAATGATTAATGAATGACAGATGAAATAAAATGATATTGGAGATTATTGCTGGAATGAAATATGACAGGGAAAACCGGAGTACCGGGAAACAAACCTGCCCCGACTCCGTTTTGTTTGGCGCAAATCTCACGTGGAGAGACCGGAATTTCAACCACGGAACCCAGCGGTGAGAGGCCGACGTGATGCCGCCTGAGCCACGGAGGCTCTACGGATGGAATAATGTGAAGTGAAAAAAAAAAAAAAAATAAGTAAGATCTCAGGTACCGTGTTGCAGGCATTTGGATCTGATGCAATTTAAGCTACCTGCGAGTCAGTTTCTTTTTTTTTTTTACAACTTGCTTTACGTCACACCGACACAAGTAGGTCATGGCGACGATGGGAGTGGAAAGGGCTAGGAGTCGGAAGGAATCGGCCGTGGCCTTAATTAAGGTACAGCCCCAGCATTTGCCTGGTGTGAAAATTAGAAACCATGGAAAACCATCTTCAGAGCTGGCGACAGCGGGGATCGAACCCACTATCTCCCGGATGCAAGCTCACAGCTGCGCGCCCCTAACCGCACGGCCAACTCGTCCGGTGCGAGTCAGTTTCGATGTCTCGTTTTACTCTACCAGATGACAGAGAATTGGATTCTGCTGGGTGGTCTATGGCTGAATTTTAAATTATTTTGTCACATGAACACCAAATGTGTCGCCAGAGATATTTTACATGCCAATGTCGTAAGACATGAAGTGCTGAACGGACATGTTCCCGCCCTTCAAAATTATTACTGCCTCCGCCGGGTTTGAATTCATGATCTTGGGATCCGGGGACCTGACACTCTACCACTAATCCTCAGAGAGAATTTAATAATAATAATAATAATAATAATAATAATAATAATAATAATAATAATAATAATAATATGTTTAACGCCTCTTAAATTTTCCAGTATATGGCGGTATTTTGCGTTGGAAACGGGTTCTGAATCTGCTGATGAACCTACTGACACGGATCTCATAAATGTCATATGACTGCATGAGTATTCGGTCTCACAACGTCACGCTTAGAAAATTAGGGACTAAATAAGAAACCTACGAACCCGGTTATGGAATATTTGGTACCATAGTATAATATGTTAGTGTAAATAGGTACCAGTAGAATCAATGCAACTTCTTGTTTCCTAACTAGAGGTATGGCCGAGAATGACAACCACAACATTGAGTGCTGTCGCTACATTCTCCAGAAACCTTGACATGTTCTGAATACTGATTGCAGAAGGATCTACAAGGTTATGTTATCTAAGGCAGAGGTGTGCAAAACCCGAAATCTAGGTCAAGACATGTTTAGTCTCACAATAGAAGTAAATGACCTTCCCGAATAAGTCAAACTATGTATCTGTCTGGCAGAAGGGGAATTGTAAAAGCTTCACAGACAAGTGTAATCATCCTTATGTGAAGATCTTCGTTAATAATGACTCAATAAATTTTACTCATCTTCCAGGTTTTCTCAGTATATTGAAGCACTAGCCTTGGTGGCCACGAGTCAACCTTTTGGAAAACAAAAGATTTTGAAAATCACTAAACGCGTGCTTAGAGCCTACATTTGTCCCTTAAATCAACGAATTGTTATTGCTATTTTGTGATTTCATTTTCCAGTCCCTTGTTTTTGTGAAGTCAGAATGCTTGGACAATATGCAGTTTACAAGTGGTATCTTTTACGAATGAAAACAAAGATGTTATTCCCTACTAATTTAATGATGACTGTATGTTGTAAGTGTTTCTAATGATAACATTTTCTGAATTATTCTGGTGTATTGGAATTTCTTTAAACCAAATAATTATCCCCTGAAAGTAATTCACTTAATTAAACTGAGAGCATTATTTTGCTCGGCTCCTTGGCTGAATGGTCAACGTGGTCGTCTTCAGCTCAGAGGCTTTCGGGTTCGATTCCCGACCGAGCTGGATATTTTAACTGTGTTTGGCTGATTCAGGGACTGTTTGTGTTCATATTATTACACTTATCACATCTACATACAATATACCATACTAGCAACCATCACAGAAACATGCAATGTGAATATATCCTTCCAAATAGGGTTGTCGTCAGGAAGGGCATCCCTCCAGCTGTAAAACAGGTCCAAATCCACATCAAGTACCGACCGCAAGAAACTGTGGAAAATTCCAGGAAGAAGAAGAAGAAGAAGAAGAAGAAGAAGAAGAAGAAGAAGAAGAAAAGAATTTTTGGCACTATTTTGTATTGCCAAATCATTGTCTAAATTAAAGTTAAATGAATACGAGACGAATTATTGATTACTAAAATCAAAGACACATCCAGCAGCCCAGTATCATGTGACAAAGGGTTGTTGTATGGCAGGTAGCATCTGCTCAATGCCCTATGATAGGGATGGTGAACGTATGACACGCGTGCCACTAGGTGACACGCGAACACGACTTCTGTGGTACGTCCGGCAACAGAGTAACATATTTTCATGCTTTTAACATGTAATGAAGAGGTCGAAAATCTAGCAATATAGCATATTTTAACTAATTCTTCTTCTTCTTGCCGGGCTCAGACGGTTGAGGCGCTGGCCTTCTGACCCAAACTATGCAGGTTCGATCCTGGCTCAGTCCAGTGGTATTTGAAGGTGCTCAAATACGTCAGCCTCGTGTCGGTAGATTTATTTGCATGTAAAAGAACTCCTGCGGAACTAAATTTCGGCATCTCGGCGTCTCCGTAAACCGTAAAAATAGTTAGAGGAACGTAAAACAAATAACACTTCTTCTTTTTATCCTCCAGGGTCGGTTTTCCCTCGGACTCAGCGAGGGATCCCACCTCTACCGCCTCAAGGGCAGTGTCCTGGAGCTTCAGACTCTGTGTCTGGGTATACAACTGGGGAGGATGACGAGTACTTCGCCCAGGCGGTCTCACCTGCTATGCTGAACAGGGGCCTTCGGAGGGGATGGGAAGATTGGAAGGGATAGACAAGGAAGAGGGAAAGAAGCGGCCATGGCCTTAAGTTGGGTACCACCTGTCATTTGCCTGGAGGAGAAGTGGGAAACCACGGAAAGCCATTTCGTGGATGGCTGAGGTGGGAGTCGAACCCACTTTTACTCAGTTGTCCTCCCGAGGCTGAGTGGACTCCGCTCCAGCCTTCGTACCTCTTTTCAAATTTCGTGGCAGAGCCGGAAATCGAACCCGGGCCTCTAGGGGTGGCAGCTAATCACGCTAACCACTGCACCACAGAGACAGACTTTTATGGTTCTTATTGAGGAAAAACACGTCAATTCATAAAATTCAATCACCAGCGGTTTTGAACTTTCCTCTAGTAAACTAAATTGACGCCTTTATAGTCAATAAGAGCCAAAATAAATCAAAGTAAGAACAAATTAAATGCATTCAAGGCAGAAAATTTTGAAATTACGCACGGTTTATTAAAGGTATATAAATCAATTTATTTCAAACGAAATAGTTTCAATGTCAAATAAACTAATTATTAAACTGATATTAGGAGCACATTCAACAAAAGTTCTAAATAAATAAAATACATATTTTTATCATTAACAATTCAACATTCTTACCTCATATTAAACCATATAATTACCCAACTCTTATTCTTAATTTATACTTTCTACCTATCTTTTGTTCTTGACATTAAGGGACAAAAACTGTTTATACCTCTCGATTACATCATGAAAAGTTGACAAAAGGAAAACCCACCTAAAATCAAAATTGGAGCAAAATCCTCAATAAGAACAAACAGCCTGGAGATATGGCTCTCTTAACCCTCGACATGGAAGAAGTTCGTGCCCAGATCACCAGTCTAAAAAAAAATCGCCCTAAAATAGGATTACAAAATACCCTTCGAGAAACGTGAGATCATGCCAATGAATCCCCTGAGCGTAAATAAATTTAAGATAGTTGTACAATTTAATATATTGGAGAAACAATCGCACACAATTTAAATGAGAAATGAAATGGCGTATGACTTTTAGTGCCGGGAGTGTCCGAGGACATGTTCGACTCTCCAGGTGCAGGTCTTTTGATTTGACTCCCCTAGGCAACCTGCGCGTTGTGATGAGGATGAAATTCTGATGAAGACGACACATATACCCAGCCCCCGTGCCAGCGAAATTAACCAATGATGGTTAAAATTTCCGACCCTACCGGAATCGAATCCGGGAAGCTTGCGACCAAAGGCCAGCACGCTAACCATTTAGCCATGGAAACGGACACTAAACGAGAAATAAACATGGATAAACATAACTAACAAAATGAAAAAAAAATGGCCCAGTTTCTAACCTGGTCAACGACTATAATAAGAAATGCCTGTCGATAGACACTAAGATCCAACAATATAAAACCGTAGCTTTCCCGGAAGTTCGCCTCTGTGGTGTAGTGGTTAGCGTGATTAGCTACCACCCCCCGGAGGCTCGGGTTCGATTCCCGGCTCTGCCATAAGTTTGAAAAGTGGTACGAGGGCTGCAACGGGGTCCACTCAGCCTCGGTGGTCAACTGAGTAGAAGTAGGTTCGATTCCCACCTCAGCCATCCTGGAAGTGGTTTTCCATGGTTTCCCACTGTACATAACTTAAGGCAACGGCCGCTTCCTCTCCTCTGCCTTGTCTATCCCTTCCAATCTTTCCATCCCTCCAAGAGGCCCCTGTTCAGTATAGCAGGTGAGGCCGTCTGGGCGAGGTACTGGTCCTCCTCCCCAGTTCAATCCTCCCGACCGAATGTCTCGCGCTCCAGGACACTGCCCTTGAGGCGGTAGAGGTAGGATTCCTCGCTGACACCGAGGGAAAAACCGACCCTGGAGGGTAAGCAGATTAAGAAAGAAAGAAACTTTCCCGGAAGCCACTTACGCTTGTGAAACCCTTTTCTAAATTAAAAACGAAGAACTGATCAGCTCCTCATAACTGAAAGAAGAATAATCAAAACTTGCATAAATAAAAAGTACCAGGTCGAAGGAGTCTGGAGAATCTTTCCCAATGATACCGTCTACCGAGAGATTGACCTAAACACCAGCATACCGGGCGAGTTGGCCGTGCGGTCAGGGGCACGCGGCTGTGAGCTTGCATCCGGGAGATAGTGGGTTCGAATCCCACTGTAGGCAGCCCTGAAGATGATTTTCCGTGGGTTCCCATTTTCACACCAGGCAAATGCTGGGGCTGTACCTTAATTAAGGCCACGGCCGCTTCCTTCCCAGGCCTTTCCTATCCCATCGTCGCCATAAGACCTATCTGTGTCGGTGCGACGTAAAGCAACTAGCGCAAAAAAAAAAAAAAACAGCATAATGAAAAAGGAAAGAATCTAATATTTCTTTCACACCTTGCCACTTCCAAGAAACAGGATTTTACGACAACTAGCGATGAGAAATCTTGAAAAGAAGACAGGAGCCCTACGAAATTCAGCAAGATCTCAAAGCAGGTGGACTCGAGATAGTGAATGCAGAGAATGAAAATAAAATTAACACCCTTCTTAAGGCTCACAAAATTTCAACACATAGAAGGACTATAGAGATTTCAGACCAATTGAGAAAATTACGATCCCAACGAATGAAAAATTACTGGTCGGATCGCAAGAACCAAACAGTACAACCTTCAAAGAGAAAGTAAACGTGGAATGACTTAAATGGTCCAATGTGGCCAAAAAATTTAATAATAATAATAATAATAATAATAATAATAATAATAATAATAATAATAATAATAATAATAATATATTTTAGTCTTCAATCGGATTCCTTTAGATTAGAACACGCAAGCCGACACCACACACTAGTTAAACGTATTCGCTGCTGCAGCATCCAACAACTGTGTCTCGATGCCCGCTCGCTAGCATAGAATGTGCTGACCTCGCCCTCTAACCGCTTGCACTCGAGTTGAGACTGCATGGCTTATGGCTTCCGGAGAGGCCTGGTGTTTCTTTACTTTGCTAGTTGCTTTACGTCGCATCGACACAGATAGGTCTTATGGCGACGATGGGACAGGGAAGGGCTAGGAGTGGGAGGGAAGCGGCCGTGGCCTTAATTAAGGTACAGCCCCAGCATTTGCCTGGTGTGAAAATGGGAAACCACGGAAAACCATATTCAGGACTGCCGATAGTGGGATTCGAACCTACTATCTTCCGAATACTGGATACTGACCGAACTTGTGTTTCGAGTTGACACCCGTGCGCGACCTGCTTGTCTATGAGAATAGAGCCCTACCTGGAATTAAATCTAACGCTGAAGCCAGCAAACACATTCCGCCCCGAGCCAAAGGAATTAACCAATGAAGGTTTAAATCCACAGCCCAGCCGGGAATCGAGCCCGCGACCACGGAGCCTGACAAAGGATTGTTGAAAATATGACATCAAGCAAGGAGTCTAGGAATTGACAAATTCCACATACATCGTTTAGTTCTTCAAAAATATTTTCTGAAATTTTAATTTCACGCAGTGACAACTGTGCTTCGTGGAAAATCTGACAATCAAAATGTGCCGTATCAAGTATACGAGCAGTCACTGCAGCACCAGAGCGGCTGGATACAGAATTCACTACAACCCCTTTCCAAACATCCTCATTGTAAGAAGAATGTATATTTAAAATTGTATTTGCACTTCGGAAATGTTGGCTTTGAGTAAGCACGACCTTGGTATTGCCATCTCTATTGTGCAAGGGAGATAAAGAGATGACGCTACTCTCAGAAGGCTGCCTGTGTCAGAAGGCATGGTTAACTTACAGTATTTCAACTCAAGAACTGGATATTAGCACCAGTTTGGATACCAACCCACAAATTTTGCGGGCTAAATAATAATAATAATAATAATAATAATAATAATAATAATAATAATAATAATAATAATAATAATAATAATAATAATAATAATAATAATAATAATAATAATAATTGTACCGGGCGGTACACCTCCACGCCGCTAATTCAAAATGTGCGCCAGTAGAAACTCCTCTGCTGGAGGAAGTCTGAACTTTATCGACGGTATTAATTTTCAAGTTTCTCAGAAGATGTCACTACCTGGAAATTTTGGAGTTTTTGAACTGTGTCATTTTCGACGTATTTTTGTTTTGCTTGTAGTAAGAAGTGTGAACTTTCTCTTCTAGAGGACACTACTGAAGATCAACAATAGTGCACCCTAGTGCGGAGTGAAAGAACTGTTTTTTTTGGAGAAAATTTAGTTTCAAAAGTTTGTTCTTTGCTAAATTTCTTTCAGTCATTGTTTAAGTTGGCAATATTAACCCTTTCTTTCCCCTTGTTTTGTATCTAGCCAATCCCGAATTTCTTTAATTAATTTTCCACCAATAATGTGTTTCTTCTTCATATTGTGTAGGGGTGTTCTTTATCCACCAATAAAAAGATTGTGGGCGGGTGTTTTCCTTCCTGAAACGCCTCGAACTTTCCGCGAGAGTATATAAACTGCTGATTTTAGGGTCTCTGGGCCACTTCTGTTCCATCTTTCAGTGTGTAAAGTACATAGCAGGGGGCGGGAAGCGCCTCTTTCTTCGGCAGCGGTCAACAACAAGGTAATGGCCGATTAATAACTTCTTTCTTTGCTAGCTCAGCAGTTTAACTCTCGGGGCGGGTCCGAAGTTTTTCCATAATGTAACCTTCCTTAAAATGTATCTATTCTATCTTTAAACTGCATATCGGGATAGAGAGTGCTTAACCCTCTCGAGCTCCCAATCATATTGTTTTGAGGTGAACTTATTTTTCTCAACCTATTCTTCGTTAACGTAAAGCAAATTGTTCTTTTCTAAAGTCACCTCTGTAGTATGGGATTAGCCCTTGCATTAGTGGCCTAGAGCCAGATTAGGTTTTTAAACAAATGCATTAGGAGTGCACATCGCCTCCTCTCAAATTGTTATTTTAGAGGTCATGTAATTAACCTTCTTCTCATTTAATAGACCTCAGTAGGTTGGGTATTTTACCCCTGTGTATATGTCCTTAGAGGACAGTTTGAAAGTGGAATTAGGTGTGGCCTTTGACAGGCCTGAATTTTGAGAGCAAGTTGCCCTTTTCCCGAAAATTTTGTTTTCTGCGCGCCTCAAGGAGGCCTTACTGTGTATTTTGGAGCAAGTGCTCCTAGGCATGAATGGGGTTTTCTGCCCCTCTGTTGAAACTTGTGTTTGGGGTAAAACTGGGCTAATTGCTCAAGAATTGTGAGGCTGGGGCTCGAAGCCCAAATCCTGTAAATATTGTAATTGTATTTTTATTGCCTTGCTACTCTGTACCTGCCATGATTGTTATTTCTTTATTTTGAAAAGAAAATATAACCTTGTTAATTTTACATGCACTATAATTTCGTAGCTTGAGACCCGTTCACACCCGCACCTTCTTTCACGCCGAACTACCACAAAAACACGGTAACAATAATAATAATAATAATAATAATAATAATAATAATAATAATCGTTACAAGCCCAGGAGAAGTGTCTGATAGGAGTCAATGAACTACGCATAATTTACAGTATTTAATAGTATAGAAATATGAGTTACTTCTCGAACGCATTCCCAATGACGCATTTAGATAGCACCGCAGTGATGGATGCCAGATATGTCTCTGGTAGCATTCGTAACACAGAGCGGATAATCCCCATTACCCCCACTATCACGCGCCAAAAAGTCTAAGGACGCTTTAGCAATTACTATTAAACCTGCGATGCGATTTGGATGAAAATAGATCAGTAGATAGAGGGTGTAAAGATCTATAAATTGAATATCCATTCGACTCTGGAAGTTGATTACTAGCAGAGCGATTGTGTCAAAGTGGGAGGAGCTTTCCCTCTCCAGGGCGAATTCCACCGGTCTGCTATAAAATGAGCCTCCCTCTGCTTTCCAGTCATAAGTTTATTCTGTGTCAGCCATAGGCTTATGTGTTTCATAGTGCAGCCTAAGTTTCTTGTGTAGAACTACAATTATTGTATGGTGGATGTATGTGATACCGACATTAGTACTCCGTGAGAGAGTGAATACAAATGACATGACCTTCAGATTAAATTAATTTCATTTAAAGACCGGGTTACGATATCTGCAAATCGTCAGTGAGTAGTGAGATATTAAGCATAGAGAACTAATGATCATTGTGCCATAATTACATCATTTTCAGTTATTAGAAGCAGTAAATGTCATAAAATAAATCTCGTCAGATCAGCGAGGAACGTGTACCATAAGTGAAGAGTGACGCTCAGTTGGGAATAGACACGTTAGCGAATATATTTATTTATCTCTAACGAACGGGACGCGAGTGGCGATTTTCAGAGACACTAATCGCTACTTATGGTAGTCCATCTCGCACTTATGAATGGTTACTACCGTTATCTCATTATCTTGAAGTCAGATAAACATTGCTTCAAATGACCCGACTTCTATTTATGTTCACATGTATGTGAGTGCTCCTTGAACCCAGGATCTACAGCTTCGAGAACGCGCCTTTGTGCCAGTGATATTTCTGAGTGGAGAAACAGCGTGTGACGTTCGAGGTAGCAGTTTCCAGGACATCATGGAGTCACCGTGGAGCCGGGTGAACCCAGTACCTTCTACTAGGGAGACGGCAGTCACTGATGACTAAATCCATATGGCTATCGCCAGATGACAGCAGGTTACACACCAAAATTATAAGTATATGCCAATTATCTCTTAGCTTGAAAATCCGTCAATGTTGCAGTAATATGTTAATTTAACTTTTGTAGATAAATTCATTAATATACAATTTGATTTTAATAGCGAGATATACGAGTTTCAAGGGGACATAGTTTTTATTAACTTTGTTTCTTGTCTTCAGTGTGATTATGGATTAATGTGTATGTCTATTTAGTGAAGCACTCGTAGATGGGGTGGATATAATTCGGAAAATTTCCACAGTATTTCCAATTAAATTCAGATGGTATGATCTTCTTAAGTTATATTCATTTGTTTAGGTGCTTCATAATTTAAATTTTGCATGACTATAACATCCTCCTTTAGTTTAGGATGCTGTTAAGTGAAGAAGATACGATTGCTCGAGGTGTGAACAAATTACTTAGATAGATACGGGGAGAATGTGTAATGTTATAATTCAATTCATATTGTTGAGGGGCATCTACATATTTTAGAAGATATTTGAATAGCGTGAATATTAAGTACTTGTGTTTGAAATTGACGGCGACCGAAATAATATTCGAAAATGTGTAAGACGGGAGAAATAATAATAATAATAATAATAATAATAATAATAATAATAATAATAATAATAATAGAGAGGCTAGTAATGAATTTTGCTGAATGAAATGTGAATAGTGACCATGGAGGTAACACGCATGGAAAAAACATGCGAGAAATGAAATGAAGAATTAATCGCTTATTCCGGAAGGGATTGTGCGTATCCACTCAGCTGTTGTAGCTAGTTCATGTTTTCGAGACGAGTGATTTATGGCCTCATAGTGGAGGGTGAGATAAAGTGAAATTCCAGACCCTTAATTGTTCCTTCCCGTTAGAGATTTGCCTGCCGTCCGTGCGCCTGTAAATGACAGAGATAATATCGCTCATTTCAAACGCCGTATTCAAATATTCAAGTGCTTAGTAATTTGTTTTCGCAAAGCTACGTGTTCATTGATTCGGAGTTGATGTATCCCCTCCAATTAGGGTATTTAAACAAAGTCGAGGTAGGGAATTTCAGATAGCACCTCGAAACTAAGACGACGTGGTTTGACACCCGACTATTATAGAAGTCTTTGTATTGACACCAGAAGACCTTTAAGGGGTCATAGATTCCGGAGAGCATTCAAATGTAGTATTACTATTATTTTTTACAGGGATAATGTTCCATCATATTATGTGTTATTGTTTGTGCTGTGTGTAATTGTATTTTGATTCATTTGTGGAGTTACAGGCTAACCAACGTTGTGATGTCCGCCTTGAAATATTAGTATTAGTATTAGTATATTCGGTAGTATAGAAATGTTTAATGTGATGTTGTAAGCATTATAGTAATAAGCGACGACGTGATTTTCATGACTGCGTAACAAGTGAAGTAGATGGGATATACTTGTCAAACGTAATTTCCACGATCTCGATTCTGTAAAAATTATTCACAAGAGGTGCCACCGTCTTCCTGTAATGTATGTGATTATGTATTAATGTTAAAGGGACAGATCCCTGTTAATTTGTAGTGAAGTGTAATATATGTGGTGTTGATTTATTTGTGAATTGGGAATACCAGAATGGGATTCGGGGGGGGGGATAACGAACTGACAAAGACATTAAATGGCATTACCCATGCATTAAAGTTAAATGGATTATATTTTACTAATTGCCACGCAGGCAATTATGTGGTATCTATTCTGTGTATAAAGATTTTCTTAACCAATGATTTCTCTCAGTGATTAAAATTATGTTGTGAATTCGGTAAAAATCCATTCTTATTAATTGGTAGATTGCGCATTGTCCGCCTCTGTGGTGTAATGGTTAGTGTGATTAGCTGCCGACTCCCGGCTCTGCCACTAAATTTGAAAAGTGGTACGAGGGCTGGAACGGGGTCCACTCAGCCTCGGGAGGTCAACTGAGTATAGGTGGGTTCGATTCCCACCTCATCATCCTAGAAGTGTTTTTCCGCAGTTTCCCAATTCTCCTCCAGGCAAATGCCGGGATGGTACCTAACTTAAGGCCACGGCCGCTTCCTTTCCTCTTCCTTGCTCCAATCTTCCCATCCTCCCGCAAGGCCTCTGTTCAGCATAGCAGGTGAGGCAAGGGCGAGGTACTGGTTGTCCTCCGCAGTTGTATGCCTGACCCAGAGTCTGAAGCTGCAGAACACTGGCCTTGAGACGGTAGAGGTGGGATCCCTCGCTGAGTCCGAGGGAAAACCGACCCTGGAGGGTAAACAGATAAGGAAGAAGAAGATTGTGGATTCCTCTTACTATAGTGCCCTACTTTCAAGATATTTATATCACATGCCCATTTAATTTATCGAACAAAACCATGGCCCGTATGCTCTCGAGCGTAGCCGTCGCGTTGAATGAAAGTAGGGAAGATAGGACTTCGACGCCCGGGTTTGATTTTCCGAAGTTCTTCACCCATGAGATTTCCATCCGTGACATATTTGAAGCAGAATTTTATCCTTAGTACTCTGTCGAGGCCCGGGATATACGTAGCCATCTATGACAGCGGAGGTTGGAGCTGTCGAGGATCAAATCAGTCTTTGGGCTGTATTCACAACATATACAAAACGCTGCACGCTTGCTCAACGTGTAAAAGCAAAACGCGTGGCATCTCAGTGCATATCCACTACAATCAAGCATGGAGGGGTTTCGATGATGGTATGGGTATGCTTCAGCGGCAGTAGGTCTACAAGTGGTACTGTCAACATTGAGATAGTTATGAATACGGAACAATATAATAACATTCTATTTTTATTATTTGCTTTACGTCCACTAACTACTTTGATGGTTTACGAAAACGCCGAGGTGCCAGAATTTAGTCCCGCAGGAGTTCTTTTACGTGCCAGTAAGTCTACCGACACGAGGCTGACGTATTTGAGCACATTCAAATACCACCGGACTGAGCCAGGATCGAACCTGCCACGTTGGGGTCGGAAGGCCAGACCGTCTGAGCCACTCAGTCGGCTAATAACGTTCTCCAATGGGATCTGGGATGCGTTTAATTGGCATAGATTTCATACACCAGGAGGATACTGATCTTAAACATTCATTTGCATTATTCAGGAAGTATTTTGAAAGATTAGAAGCGTAGAAAGGACTGAAAAACAGGGTATGGCCTCCTCAAAGCACACATGACAGAGCTTGTTTGAGTTAATTTGAATACAGAGGTCAGGAAGAGACCCTTGACTAACGTGAATGCAGAAGGAACGGAGGGACATTTCCGAAGGA